>NW_026844319.1:17122705-17722705 GCF_029955315.1 Cylas formicarius | reverse complement strand
ATAAAGAGCTATTAAATGTTTCTCGTTTTAAATAGTCCAAACATTTTAAGGGCAAATTTATCAGTCAAAACATATAGAAACCTCTTAGCTGCTTGTAATATTTCATACTTTTTGTCTTTTTCCTTGTTTCGTGTCAGCTGCCGAAAAACAAATAAAAATTGGCACTGATCAATATAAAAATAGGGTGGTATTTCGCAAATTCTTACATAACAACCAGTATCTGCTAAACATATTAGAAATTATGAGAAAATACTGATGAACATGCACCATGTCTTATTTTCTGTATAGACAGGGCTTTTACATTGCTTTCAAGTAGCCAATATTTTAATTAATGTATGCGCTGATAAAAATTAAGAAACCAAAAATATATTTTTTTTTTACTCACTACATGTCCCGTGTCATTTTTTACTTTTTTTTCGACTAGTAGTCATTTCCGAAACTATAGGTTTAAATGAAATTTTTGACTTATTATGATCGTATTTTTAACACCTTATAGACATAGCCAATATTATAGACATTTTCCCGAAAGTACCAATGCAAATACAATGTCACCGAATCCCAAACTTTACAAAAAGTACGGAGGTTAATGGTTATTTTTCGCAATAGATGTTACGACAATTATAGCGTTTTTTATTAGGAAAATTCAAACACCATATATATTATATTGCTAAAACTGTAGCATATTTTTATATTCACTATTGTCATTAAAAAAAATTATATTTAAATTTAAATATGGTGCAATAGACGGAAACGCCGTATGTGTAACTTTTTCTATAAAATTTTAAGTACTCGTAATCGCAATTCAAATGTGTTTCCGGTATAAAGTATCTGAAAGCCTATACTTTTCAGTTTAATTAGGCAATTTTTTGAGAAATAAATCAGATATGTCAGAATATCTAAGAAAAAAGGAAAGAAAATTTCTGAGAAACAAGTCAGCACTTCTTACTTAACTTAGAATCTGATATATCGATTCGTTTTGGCCCTTACGAGAGACTTATGACTTGTCTTTCAGAATTTCTGACTCTTTTTCCTAGAAATTCTGACTTAAGTCAGACATTCCGCTTTGTTTCTCAGTCATTCTGACTTAATTGTTGAGAAATAAGTCAGAGATAAGTCAGAATGTCTAAAAAAAGAGTAAGAATTTCTGAGAAACAAGTTAGAATTTCTTACTTAACTAAGAATCTGATGTTTTGGTTCGTAATATTGTTATTTCTCAGAAATTCTGACATTTTTTTTTTGTTTTTCAGAGATTCTGATTTGTTTCTGTTCACTTATTTTGAAAATTTGCCGAATTAAACTAAAACGTATATCTATTTTTGGTGGCCTTTGAACGCTTTCGTAAGTATCACTTACAACTTTACGTTTATTATATGGTTATTTTCAATTATAATTATATGTACTATTCCTCTTTTGGTTTGTGTAGCGCTAGGGGTACATGCCTGGTTGAGTAGAATAGCATTAATTTGCTGGACTTGACCAGTCTTGTATCATTTCTCGTCTCGAAGAAGTATTTGGCCATTTTGCCACACAATAGTTACCTTTTATGATAATAAAATAAAAAAAACTGATTCATTTATTGTACATTCTGTGCCAAAAATACTCTAAATACCGATTTTCCACGTTCAAAAGTATTTATTTGTGCAGATACTTTTTCTTGTCATATAAATTAATTCAAAATAATTACTTAGTTGGCAGTTAGAAAAGGCAGCAATGACACACGCTATTAATATGGCAAGAATTTCTTAGAATTTTCAATAAATTTTGAAATGGAACGCATTTTTCTGAAACAATCCACCATATACTTAAAACGAAAAGAAGTACTCGGTCAGTCCGTCACCTACTGTCGGACAACCTGTCCTCAAAATTGAAACTGTGGAAATGAATGCGACGACATATGTCTAATTTGCATCCAGTTTACGACGTATCTCCGATTAACGCCGAGCTCTAACCGATTACGGAATCGCTAATTCCATTTAACAATCCATTAATTACAATGTCTTTTTTTTAACGGGAAACCGCAGAAGGTCAAGTTCGGAGTCAAATCGTCGTAAAATATGATTTCGGTGAACGGCGTCGTTTTTGGGACAAATATCGTATTATAACCTCGGGGCGTTGTGAAATTACCAGACCCCACTTTTTGCCCGCCTCGCGCGACGCAAACGTAATTGTTTTTTTATTGTTGCTTTTTTTTTCACGTTGCATAAATTCGGTTTTCTAGGTCACGGCGATCGTAAATTCTACGAAACTTAAAAAGTCGTATAATTATTTTAAGTTCTCCCAACGCGGAATAAAAAGCCCGTAAAATTAAAAGTCGTCCTATAAAAGACTTTTAGTGTCCACTTTATGGTTTATTAAGGTTCACTTATTACAATTAAGTATCGGAGTGTGCAATATAATCTCAATATACCCGGCTTATTCGGTTAGGATTAGGGTCTTTAACGTTTTTTATTTTTGAATTTGTTGAAATTCCGTAGGGAATTTAATATCTGCAACACTATCACCGAAGATAACAGAGCTCATAAAAGAACATTTTGAGTATGAGGGCCCGATTTTCGATCCTTAAATCTTAACTTCAGTTTATTTAAAAAAGCATATCTTGTTTAAGTTAGTCGCTCCTAAAATTGGCTAGCCTCCTATGATTCTTTAATAATTGGACTGTAGATTCCTGTCGCTTAGATAAAATGTTGCTCCATATTGATGTATGAGTTGCTCCATACTGAGTGTTTTTGTTTAATATTAAAAACTATTTTTTTGTAGTACTTTTGATATTACAATTTGATATCCTACTATATTGTGGCATCATTTTTCGAAACGTTTAAACAAACAACAACCAATCGAATAGATAAGTTCAACATGTGGTCCTGAAAATAACCGTTTTGTTACAATCTAAATTAAAGATAAATTTTAATAACACGAAAGTATCAAAAACATCAGCAACATATTTTATTTAAGTGTTTGGGTAAAATTTTGTTTTTTAAATTATACTCTATTTTTCAAAATCGATCCAAAAATATATAACACATTGTCTAGATACCTAAATATATTTTACTTTGCAGACTAATGTGCGTATTAACAATGATTTACCGGAATTAAGTACTGTTCAGAGTTAAACTTTCTTTTTTCGTTTAGTAGATCCTTGACCAGGGCTTCGAGAAGTGCTGGGTACTGAGGGAATTCGTTTATTTTGTCTGTTCATCTACCTGAAGGTTTGGACTTAATCCTTCGCGCGCTGGTCCAGTGCGTATTGAGAAGGTGTGCTTTTAGCATATCAGGGAAGTTCGTCCTGATGTCGTGTTCTGATTATACCGTCAATGCTCGGTCGTCAAAATCTCGTTCGTTATCTAGACAGTTATCGATCGAGCAGGTGAGATTGATTTTTGGGTGGCATTGATGGTCTGATATTAGGTGCCATCTCTTACACCCAAATTATATAGAACAAAAGAACAAAAGGTCGGCATAAAGTGGCGTCAAGATTAATAAAAATGTGGGATCAGAAGTGATGCCAATACAAGAATTACAAAGGCAATGAAAAGAAACAAAGCACCCGGAGTTGACGGAATCACTACAGATATGATACTTGAGGGTGGAAAAAAGTTGATTGGAATCGTAAAAAAACTAGTAAAGAGTTGCCTCCACCAGGGGAAAATACCCAGTGCATGGAATAACTCTAAAGTAATATTATTACAAAAGAAGGGCGTTGCACAAAAATTAGAAAACTACAAACCAATAAACCTGCTTTCACACCTATATAAGATACTTACAAATATCGTTACTTATAGACTCACAAAGAAACTAGGTGAATACCAACCAGACAAACAAGCGAGCTTCGGAAAGGCATATTCAATATCAATATTAACCACGAGAATACTGAGCGAAAAATACAACAAGTAGAAGAAATAAAAAGGCGAACACTAGCTTGGGTAGACTTCGGAAAACTGAAGAACCAACAAATTCAACTACATCCAAGAACTAAAGTTTTTGACTCATGCATCTTGCCAACACTGACATACGCAGCACAAACATGGCCCATCACAAAGAAGAACATGAACATTCTTAAAGTCACGCAACATGCAATGGAAAGGGAAATGCTGGGAATATCTCTTAAAGATAAGAGGACAAATATATGCAACCCTAAGACTGAAATGGGAATGCGCAGGACATGTTGCCAGGGGGGAAACTAACAAGGGGAAGTCAACCACTGAGATGGACGAATGATCTAAAACTAATCACCAGCCAAAATTTTATACAAACAGCCTATAGCAGAAGTAAATGGAAGAAGAACTTGAAGAGGCGTATGTTCAAAGTGGACTTAGGAGACGCTAAAGAGGAAGAAGATTGGTAGCGCCACTATAAATCACACAATTTCCATTTCAATGAACATTATGTGTGCAGCAGCAACTTCAAAAACTATTGTCTTGCCCTGTATACACCATTCGGTATACTATGACTCCGTAACTTATTGCTCCGTCCATTTACAGCCAACATCCGTCGTCCATTTTTGTTATAATTAAATACTACTTGTTAGATTAGCATAACCCGGCTAATTAAGCGAAACATTCATTAATTTATGTTGTAAACCATTTGATTTAGAGCGCCATTTTTCAGTAACAAGAGAGAAAACCTCCCCTCCCCCGGAATCTAGACGTCGTCGCCGTCGTCGTCGGGCTGCTAATTAAAAACACGTATATATATCAAAATTTTTCAGGCTTGTATAATTTGTGGTTCGAGAAAAGTAAAAGTCTAATCAATTAGACGGCTTGGATTGAATTACGCTCCATCTCTCTTTGTTCCACGGAATCGAGAGCCTTATTATCGACTTTCGTTTGGTCGATTTAAGTAGATCAATTACCGCGCCATTGATGCATGCATAAAACAGACAGTGACAAATTAACTATTGTTTTAAGAAGAAGTTTTTGTTCGAGTTTATGTAATGGCCAGAAAAATGTCAACGTGCGTTTGCAATTTGTAACAATCGTTCATTGGTCACGGAGTGGGTTCAATTTCCAATAATGTCAGCGATTCGCTTTTTGTAGAATGTGTTGTTCGGTTCGGTGAACATAATCTTCAAAAATGCAGCAAGATAACTCACCAAAACAAGAGTTGAGTTGTTGAGTTATCTGATCATAGCTCCTGTTTCAAAAATCTTCAGATTGGTGGTTGACCAAAAGAAAAGCTTATTCTTCTTCCTAGAAAGTGCGTGTTTTCTCAATCGAACTTGCGCGCAGAAGAGACTAAAGTTGAAGATAATGTTACCATTAAATTGGTGTCTCATGTATTGCTCAACTGAGCGAACATTAACTTCAAAAATGCAGAAGGATCACTCATTAAAAGAAGAATTGACTTTTTGAAGTTAGCTGACCAAAGCTCCTGTTTCAAAAATCTGCAGAATACTGACGTAAACAAAGTTTGGTACCTCATATATTGTAATTGGGTGAGCATTAACTTCAAAAATGAAAAACATGATTCACCAAACCAAGAGTTGAGTTTTTCAAGTTAGCTTATTCTTCTTCTTCAAGACTGGAATATTCTCGCAGGTGGAAAACATTGTTGTCATTGTCTTGTTTTCTCGAATGCAAGGTGAGCAATGTCTTCAAAATATGAACCAAGAAAGATAGCTACGTAAATGTGTTCCACTTTAAACACTTGAAAGAAAAAGGAGATTGTTAACATTTTGATAAATGTTTAACTGCTAAATCGTGAATTTGAAAAAAGACACCTAAAAAAAATTGCGTCTTTGACAACCAAAAAATAATTGTTTTAATTATTTTTGGTCACTTTTGAAATGCACATTACGTAAATGGAAGTTACTGTTGTAATTTCTGGCCACGATTGTAAATAGGTACTTGAGGTTTGATACACCTTTGCCTTTCTAAGAAGGTTTCCCAGGGACTAAGTGGAATTTTCGTCAATTAAAATTATAAAACATTGTCTACAAAAAGAGTCAATTCACAAAGTAAAACAAAAAGCAACGAACAAATTTTAGCGGAAACTGCTATACCGGTTGACAAAAAAAAATCTACTTTGTTGTAATTCGACGCCGCTTCAAGTTAAATATCGCAGCTCCGAGCTGAGATTTATACTTTCGACAGCAGACTATAATCTAGTTTTATTTTCGTTGCTTTAATTTACCTGTCAGCTATTAATCTGCGCCGCTGGAAGAGTAAAAGTGTAATCAATCAGACAGATCTCGACAGTTTCGTCTGACTCTGTTTTGCTCTTTTTGCGCCATTTATTAACTTTCGTTTATTCTTCTAAGTAGGTGAATTAACGCTCCATTGATCTAAATACACAGTGTGTCGTTAAGATTATCGAAATTATATTGTGTTTTATTTCCGAAAGCCGATAATAATGCGCAATCTATTTCTCTAATTATTGATATCGGTGACCAAATCTCAGCGATTATCACGTGAGAAATTCATGTGAATATTAAACTATCACTGGGGGGTATTGTAAATTTGGAAGAATTATTACCGGACCCAAAAATGCAAAACATGAATTACCCCTGCATAGCATCTGTTGCGAAGATAGTTTTTAGAAGGAAATGGGAAACTTAAAACTTCATCCCAGCATATATTGATTATATTTGAAGGCCTGGAGACTAACAAAAGACAATTTGAAGAAACGTTGTCAACCTGCTATTCGTGCTTTTTTGAATAAACCATCTCGTTCCTGTCTGATATTTCAATTCAATATTTCTACCGCTTTGTGGTTTTATGTAACATATCTTAAGTTAGTGTACGTAAACATTGGCTTTTCTAACTTATATATACGATTGTTTCTTGTCGCAATTCACAGTGCAGACTTTTAAACTCTCGAACGACCACCTTATTAATCAAATTGTAACCCATACCAAAACATTTTTTCTCTTGTAGTGTTAAGTATTTAATAAAAAATTATAGTTGTTCAAGACAATAATATCGGACCGGCACAGGAATATCGGATAAAAATGAGGTAACTATGATAATATAAGGAGCATGTTTTAAATTGTTTTGTGTACTCCAGTGTTTGAAACGTAGGTACAATGTGCAAGTTGGCCAGTATATTTTGCTATTCCTGAAACCTGCTCCTTACAAAATCAAGCGTTGAGAAGCTTAAATCCGCAACATCCGCACAACAACACAAACCACGGTCGAATTGAAAAAGATATATTGCACGAGTAATGGACTTCAAAATTTATGAAAATTAATGATTATTAGCTGTAATAAGCGAGATGGGCATGAAATGAGTATGTTAGACTATGGTTTATGATAGTTAATGGACTAAAGATCTACTAAGTGACCGAGCATGTTGGTAGAAAATTTATTGTCCAGAAAAACTGATGTATTTTTAAATAGCACTAGATTGTTGCCAAGCCAATATAAGTTGTGATAAAAATATATTATAGTATATTTTGTCACTTTAATAGAAACGAATGTATTATAAACTAACTTACTTTTTCTAGTTTTTGATTACATTTTTTCACAGTAATACGAATACGTATAACTTGAACATCACAACCGAAAACTTCCGATAGTTCCCAAATCCGTTGCCAAAGTGCAAAAAACAGTGGGTAACGACTTAGAGTGACACTTTGAGCACACTTGATTAGTGCATAATTGAGTATTCTAGACAAGGGAATAAAATTTTTTTATATTGAATTAAAATAAATAATATACAAATTGCTCGTATTTTCTCTTGTAGCGAAAATATAGGGTTAAATGGGAGGCGCACTCGCCATCATCTGCGCAAAAAATCATGGCGTTGCATCGCATGGCATGGAAGCGTATAATATAATTTAAGTTCTCGTCTGTATGCGCGCCATATCTTCTACTTAGGAGCAATTCAAGCAAAACTAACTAGATTTGGAACAAGAAGACACTTAAAAATGGCAACGCGATCGTTTATTTGCATTGAAACGCACTACGTTACCGTCCATTTTTGCATTTCAAGGCGAAGCGAAACAAGAAGTTGTATATAACAAGCCAGTCGACGGTCAGTCAATTAGTTAAATGTACTGAGAAGATAATGTTTTTGAGTCCGTTTTGATTTGCGGGGTGAATTTGATTAAACGCGCCAGCATTTTTGTAAATATACTACGAACCAGCGAAGAAGATGGTAGTCATACCTCGCAAAGAATGCCATAATATTCTTCTCCCTTGGAACCAAATTGTTCAGACGTCAGTGGCGTGCAATATTTGATATAATCTAATGGATTTTTTTTACGTTATATTTAAGTACTAAAATTAAATGCAATTTTAATCAAAATAATGTTTCAAACAATCACAAATGCTAGGTTAAGTACTGTATATATTAAAATTTAACTATATATTTAGAAAGTGCGATCGAAAGATTTGAAAATTAACGAATTAAAATATTCGAATGAATTGCTTATGGATCGTGTTTAACAAATGTAAATATCCTATGGTAAAGTCATTTTCATTTTTCATTAGCGTTTATACGGGTCGATAGATTACAACCAGCACATTTGATAATCCTCTATGGCATCGAAAGAGCATTTATTTCTTTGTATTGGCTCGCGATATTCAAATTTAATTTTCGCATAACCTCAATATTTTTTAGTTTTGGTTAGGGTGTATTCTTTTAGAGATTTTGCAATTACTTTCTAAAGTTGTTTTTCAGGTTTTGCCACATAGTAGTAACTTTTGCAAACCTTCCAAACACTTAAAAATTGCAATTTGAGAAAAACCGAAACCTATTGAGTATAACAATATGGAGTCAACTTTTTTATAGTAAAACTGGGTTAGTTAGTGTGTGAGTATGGTTTACGAACCCCTTTGCCCCTCCCAAGGATCTTTTTGGAAAGATGTTTAAAACAACATACAACTTTTATCTTTTAACACTTGTCAAGCAATTTCCGTTACGTGAAAATAAATTTTGAAAGTGACCATAATAGATATCTTTTATTGGTTAGTCCATCTAACGAAACTATTTATACAAACCAGCTGTTGCTTTCCCGTTTTAAATGATTTTCAGCAGCGAACATCGGTGCTTTTTTCAATAAAATTTAACCATGAATGCGAATCAAAGTAGTACCTACCTACGCGAAACGTGAATCATTTGTCGACCCTGTTACGAATCCCTAGTGCGGCTGCGGGCTTAAATCCCTAAATTCTTTTTTAAACGTGCGAGCTAATTCGGGCTCCCTAAAAGGAAAATCTTTTACTATAAGATCCCAAGGGACTATTAAGAAGTTTTAATTAAATAATAATAACAATAAATAAATAAAAATGTTGGGTTCAAAATAACGTCGCAACCCGTTAATGACCAATAAAGGTGAAAGTTTTGAAAGAGATGCAAAAAGGCTTTAATATGAATGTAAATCCAGTCAGCCGGCTATGCCATTTTGTACAGAAAGAATGATCTTCCGTTTATGCACTTTAATTTCATATACTGATCCGCACTTTATGCAAGTTTATTCTCGTTTAACTTTTGAATTCTCGCACTGTCAACGGCCATATTGGTTGAAAGCGAGTTCCGAAACGACCGGGGCATGCGATTATTGTATATTCACGATCATAATATCTAACAGCTATATGAGTAAACCCAAATAATGCAGCATAGCGTCAAATATAAATTAAGATCGCCAAACGGTTATTTTTCTTATCCGCTATATTGCACGCAATAAATCTAAGGCGTATGTTTAACCTGATTTATTTTTACGTTACTCCAATTTTCTCAAATTACTTTAAATGCTCACCTCAAGTTGAGTACCGTCACTGCACAATAGCGTTGGTACTTAAATTGTTTGCCGATAGACCAGTGGCGCCGTGCTATTGCGTTGGCTTCGACTAAGCGACTGATTGTTAAAAAAAAATTATCTTAATCACATATTTTTCATTGTTAATAATTTTCATTTATTGATATGTTTATTGGAACGTGTGAACTAACTACAATTACTTCTTTCTGAGATATTTCATGATGCAACACGACATTTTTGAAGTCATATTGCATCGGAATAGTCTATTGTGGTATTGAAAAGATAAATCGATTTTGATAGACGTATTTATTTAGAACTAGATGGCTATACTATTAAATTGTACCCAATATTCTATATTCAATTATATATCACAAACACTACACCATACAGGACACTCTCAAAAACTGCTGTGTTCCTAAGATTTTGCAAATGTGCGAAATTTTACAGATTTACAAAACACAATGTTGCCAGACAAAACTGCCAAACGATACAAAGTATTATAGTATAGTAAATTAGCATTTATTTGAGAGTCATCCAAATTTGGGAACTAAACAAATCAATTTGGCAATCAGTTTGTACGGTTTAAAATTTTGTGTGATTTTAAATTATTGGAGACTATTTAATCGAGTTTGTGGTCATTTATCAATAGTAAATGATTGCTTTGTTGCTTTCTAAACAATGAGATTGGAAATGAAACAATGAGTTTGATTGAAAATCAAAATATATCCAGCAAATAATAATAGTTCAACAGCGTTTTTAGCACATTGATTACATATACTTATTATTTCAAATTTCGTCTACAGGAAAGGGAAAAGAGAAAAAAGAAAAACACCCTGAAACAATAACAGATAAATAATACTTACGTTTATAGCTTACATTTTTCATTTCCAGTAAAATACTGTAACTTATTGTTTTATTTCTAATTATAATACTTAAAACGTAGATACTTGTAGTACACTATTGGCAATCGTAAATCACGTTTTCCATTAAATAGATTGTAATGATTAGAAAACGCACATAAACAAAGAAAACTGTAAATTCCAATTTTACCCCTCTGGAAATTCTAGGAGTCGGACTCGCTGGCGTCTACGTCCATGGCCGGCAGTAAAAATTAAATCAACACGGGCTAAAAAATTACCCGTGTATGAATATTATACGTTGCTGGAATTTTCGATAGGTATTGTAATTTTGCTATTAAAGTTAATGGGCTGGCGTATAAAAACGTATTCGCGCGGCCGATTTAAGAACTCCTCACTTGAAATTTTTATTGTCGACTTGCGGAGTTAATAGTTTGCTTTAATAATATATATAAAACTCTGTCGGCCGCAAAAATTCATTATCAACATTATAATTACATTATTTCGATAAGGTTTTAGAGCTGCCCGGCGGTATTTGTTATTAACATTTTTTACTCAAACTTTATGCATGTTATTAATCGAAGCTTTCCATAATAATCCTCTGAGTCAAGCTTAAGATGTAATAAAGGCAAAAATAGTCATTTGATAATCTTATGCTGAACATTCAAGTAATGCAGCATTGTTTTTATGATATTTTGACACGGAAATCCTCTAAAACAACCAAAAAGAATGACCAAAATATACTAGACAAGTAATTAATTAAAAATATAGTTGTTTGTATATGTAATACCAAATATACTTTTTAAATTGTCTACTTACTACCCAATTATGCGCTGATCAAGCGTATTCAAAGTATCAATTTAAGACATCACCTTCGGCACTCTTCGAACGTTTCCGGTATTTAAATTACTTGAGCATTCAGATGTTTTCTGTAAATTTTAGGCACTGTTAGTATTTTGACATTTGTTAATTTTGACTTTCATGGTATACGTCACTCATGCTGTTTTGAAACATACCCCAAAAACTAAAAAACTGCAATTTGCATTAGTTCAAAACGAAAGGTGTCTTGGTCTTGAAAGGTATTACCTTGTGCACGATCGTGGAATTTTTTTTATCTTAAGGAAAGCTTTGGCCAAATATCATCCACCTAAAATGAACCCTACGAGGGAGTTCTTTCAGTTTGTGTAGTACTTACGAAGTGCCAAATTTTAATATTAAGTTTTTCGAGAACATCCAATCTTGCAGTACACCAAGTCTGAGCTTTTACCTCCTTTTTTCGTAGCTAAGACAGAATGAATTTTTTATAACAGTTATGGTGAAACCCCCCGCTGTTATCTGAAGCTTTCGATCGGTCATTCCTTCCGTTTCGCTCTTTGTGACTTCTTGCCCAATTTTCGATATTGCCAGAACCTCGATCAGCAGTCATTTTCCCCCATGAGTATAAATTGTCTACTGTATGTCATGTCGTTCATAACATTGATCAAATTATTACATGATGTCAGGAGCTCAAAGACCAATATGTCTTCCATAGAAGACCTAAAAGGGGAGATAAACCATCTCCAAACGCAGCTGAAACAGCAACTTAAGTAAATACTGAGAGCAGACAAAACATTTTAATAATAATACAAAAGACAACAGACTTTATTGCCACGTGACCCTTGCCAAAAAGCTGCCCAGGCCATCAAACCAAGCCTGTCAAAAGCAATGTGGCAATAGGACATCTTACAACACAATACAGAAAAAAGGAAAACGTGGCAGTGAAGATGACGAAGAAGATGATAAAGAGGCAGTTCTTTATCATAGGAATCCTATTAAACATGACAACTTTTATCATATAAATATTGAAAATGAATTGAACTAGATTTAAATGTCCAATAATTTTTTAAAACCACCTATTGTTTAAAAGAAGAAAGAAGAAAATTGACTTTTTTCGCTGCTCTAAAAGTTGTTTATAATTGCATTAGTACCGGGTAGGCAGAGTGCAAACTCAACTATAAAAGATATGTTTTTAAACCCCAGTTGCCTTTTTGTACAATTATCAAAAACTTCAAGCCATCGGACACAAACACTGATATCATCAGCTTGCCAATCTTCCAACTTTCCATTGGTTATAAATTCCTTTATTAAAATTAAATTAAAATAAAAAAATAATTAAAAAATAAAAAATTAAATTAAAAAAATAGGTTCAAATAATTTTTATTGCGGGTTGAATTTCTGAGTAATGTGGAATTGCGGCGTTGCCAATTTTGACAAATTTTCTGGGAGCTAAAATATTGAAAAATCCGGAACAATCCAGGGCGAGTAGATTTTCAAGTACGTTGACGGAAAAACCCTAACCTGTATCGGCCAATCCTGCACGGTTGGTCATCCTGGTATAAAGTGTCATTCAGAGCATTGATTTCACAATATGCATGTCATACAATTCTCAAATAATTAATCTGTCTTGTTTCTTCAGTACTTAATTAAACAAGTTATCACATATTCTTATACAATCATACCGTGCGGAAAACAATTTTCCTTTTTTCCAGTAACGAACTAAATAAGCATCAAATTTTGTCAATTACTTGAAATCGGTAGTTTTTTAATTACTCGAAACCGAAGCGAAAATTTAACCCAAATATGCGCAAATGATTGACAGTCAGTCGTTCAAGTGCATTTCAGAAATTCATCGTCCCACATGTCTGCAGACGCTTATTAAGTGATTTCTAATTTGTTTTAACCGTATTATTAACTTCATTAATTGCCACTCAAGATTTATAAATTATAATCATAATGTATAATTATAATTTCGAATGGCGATACATATAATTTAAATTTCTTGTAAGTAGCTGCGGCGATATGTTCAAATACTAGCCATGTGGGTCAAAAACACGGAACGTAACAATACTGCTAGTGTAAATTGTTATGTGTTTAATTGGTTGTCTACATTTTTTTCTGATAATATTCCCTACATCTCACACCCCACTACTCTGGGCACTAAACAATAATGGCTCAGCTTTAAAACAGCGCTCATTCAAATTGCAGTTAATTTAAGAAAATTTGGCAGAAACTAGTGGGAATTTCAAACACTAAAATAATTTGCAAGATTTTCTTTTGTCCAATTTACTTATTGGGACACCCAGTATATACGTATACGTCCTCTCTAACAAACTGCGGCTCTTTTAAATGCTGTTTTGTTTAAATAAATATAATCTGTAAGTAATGACCCAAAAACCAGTGAAAAACGTAATTTACTACGAATCGGTGCTTATTGGACATTATTATTAAATTCAGGTACATTCATTGACCATGAAACGAGAAATCTCGAATTAAATGAAGTAGCTGTTGTAACAATTCCGCCGTACAAATTGGAAATAATAAAATTTTACCAACGACCATTATGCGTAGATGTCAACGATTCGTTAAAATTTAACGGTTAAAATGGCAATCAGTGAATGACTGATTTTAGTGTGTAAATTGTAATTTTCATTTTCTGTTTATAGACGATTGGTCGTAGAAAATCGTTTTACAAGTAGTCGATCGAAAGAACCAAGAAAAAATTTTGCATGTCCATTTATAATTTACAATGCATTTCCTACTTGCAGCTTTGCATGTAATTACGTGAAACTGATCTAATCGTAAACAAGCCTTTTATCTGAGACACTTTGTATTAACTAGACAATTCATAGGCTTAAATAGGGCTTTCTAAAGTCATACGTCAAACAGTCGCAGGACCGGTTTAAGGCGCATTTCGAACATAGCTATTATTAAATCAACAGGATCTCCATTGATGCAAAATATTGAACAATATAATAATAATTATTATTATTTACTCCTCCTAACCAAAACTAACATTCTTAATTTTTAATATCTGTTTTATAATATAAAGTATTTCGTTATTTTATTTTAAGTTTTCCATAATTAGGAGTGTGACAAACATCTTTACTAAGAGTAAAGAAGGTAGCAAAAAATAGGACTTTAAAATGGGAATCAAATGTACATAAATATATATAAACAAAAAACAAAAATAAATAGGATTTTTAGAGAGACAACAAATTTGTAGCAGTATGAGTTGCTTATTCTGATATAGAAGTTACTACTTAAAAACGGCACCCAAAAGTGGGTTTCATCTAAAACTAATATATGTGGAGATAAAAGATCCGACCCTGAAAGCAATCCGTGTTGCATAACATTTAAATATTTAAATGCTGCCCACATTGTTCTGTTGCCTGTAATTACTACTTTTAATGAATTTCTTCGTAGTACTAGCACTCCGCTGCTTGACATTTATAACAACCAGCATACACAGGGTGTTGCCGGAAAGGATTTGTTATAAGAACAGTATAAAACAACCGAAAATTTGGAAATTTCGTAGCATATTCACATCTACGCGACATAATCATGATGCACAATAGTATTTTACGTAACAAATGTTATTAACGACACTTTAGCCACGAGCTTCTTTTGGTACACTTACAAACGTGTTGCATACTACATATTACTTTGGAAAACAGTATAGGAATACATTAATTCAGTCGCGTGTCACGTGACCTAGATTTTAACTGAAATGTCCCAAGCTGGTGTCTTAAAATGACAACTTTTAGAGAAGCGATATTACATAATTAGGAATTCTAGTGTAGGGACTAGAAAATTGAAATAACTACGAACTTAACACAATAACCAAACCCGAATTGATAAGAATTTTGGTTCAAGCTATTTAGCTATTAGAGAAAATAATGGCCCTCCTCTAGTAAAAATTAACGCGCCGCAGGCGGCATTGATATTTTCATAGACAAGGAAATAATTTTCAGCGCATGCATCACCCACTTTGCGCTATTTTTTTTCTACATAGGGATTTCTATAAACTGAACTCGTTTTCCCAAAACATTTAACGAGATCTAGGCATATTTTAAGAAAAACTTATTGACGATATGTCAGCGGTTATGTTGGTCGAGCAACAGTTTAAATCACGTCCACGTTGAATGGACCTTCTCAATTTTTTTTTTATTTGCTTCATAATTTTCTGAAGGAATTGCCTAGGCCGTTGGTGAATATCTTGTCACTTAACTAGAGGGCAATATCCTAAGTAAAAACAAAAAACAAAAGCTAGTGTATTGCAACGAGCACAATGCATTTTAAACCGCAACCTTACTTTTTTGGCACAAACAATTGATAGTATTTGAAGCATTGTTTTACCCGACGAACTCTCAAAAATTTATTACTTCTAACCAACAAAACGTGTTTTTATCAATTAAACAATGCAGGACTAATAAAGATTATTAAAAATGAAAATCTAGTCGGACTTCCATACGGTAAAGTAGTTTCTTATATTTGCCAATATGGTTTAACAACTGCGCGTGCAATTTTACCAAGAAATAAGTATCTAGGGATCTAGAATCTAGAGTCTCGAAACCGTCTAAATTTATGTACTGTTATACATAACATTGTCACTACTAAGTGGTCAAAGAGACATTTTATGTTTTATATCGGCATGTAATACGAATGGTGCAACTCCGAAAGGCATAGGTTCTGGTTTGCAGTTTATTGTACCAGAGGCGTATTCAAAATGTATACCCATAAGGTCGGTGTCTACTACAAAATTTTTCCTTAAATCACCCCTTAAGCTTCTTTATTTCCGGACAGAAGGAAAGGACGTTCCGCGCAAATTTCTTAAACTAACCTACACTTTCCGCCATGTTTTTTCTAATTTAGCCAAAAAATGGCACATTCAAACTAAAAGCTGTCAGCAACCACTTTGATTGTTGAAGGCCGCAAGGCTCTAGTGGTTGACAACGGGATTTGAAATGACAGATTCCATTGGTTAAAAACGAGTTTTGAAAGTTTTATCAAGGTTGCTGCTAAAAGATTTCGAGTTCCACATAATTGTTTCAGAGAAAATATTTATATGGAAACTCCCGTTTATTTTATAAAGGTGCCTCTCTCGAAAATAAAGAGGCAACAGAGGCAATCCTTTCGGGAGACTTTATCTCATTAAAGATGAAGTTATTGTTAGATTAGGTATTATATTGTCTTAGATTTGTAAACGACTCGTGATACCCAATACCTTTAACCAAGTCGATAATGTACAAACTCTCTAGAAGTCAGTCTCGGCTAGATGGTATTATTTATTATTGTAATTACCACAGATAATTTAGCTAAATCAGGTACTTCCTTTTTCAAATAATTCCAAACATGCAAGTTGTCTTACAGGGCATTTCATAAACTCATATTACCAATTTGTTGATTTAGTCAAATCCGGGGATCATAAAAGAAAATTTCACTATCTCGCTACAAACTCCAGGGTGCTGAACCTGCCCTCGTTAAAAGGCTTTCCGTTTTGCTGGCCCCTACATGCAACTACTTGGAAAAAGGACAACTCCAACATGTAGTCGTCCACAACCAGGTGTCCAAATCCAGAAACGTCGACCTGGACGAAAGGAGGAACAAAGCAGAAGAAAATAAAAAATAATACCCAAAGTAAAGAATTGTTTAACGTCTCGCTAGACTTAGAATACCAGAAAATGTTAGCAAACTTACCCACGATGTCGTTTGGGGTTTTCGAGGTTCTGTCAAGTAAAATAGCTAAATAGGTAGGCGTGAATTTAAATTGCCCAAGACAAACTCAATATAGCGACTCCACGTAAGTCTTTTATCTTGTTTTATTCTGATTTTAGGTTTAGAACTGGGAAGAAATTACGAATGTGGTTGTACCGTTACTTGTTTGAAACCAATATATTGCAATATGATTAATTCCATGGATAACCAAGTAGTATTATTACATTCTTTTAAAGAAATAAACATTCATTTATTATATTATATTAACAAGCAATAGTTTTGAAATACAATTGTAACAATTTGAAACGCGACAGCCGCCTTACATAGACAACTGGAACTACTATAAATGTAGGAATCGCAATCGATGTATATCCTACTTTTTACGTAGGTTTCATACGCACAATTTTTCAGCGTTACATATTTGCATAAATATTGTGCGATCCGGTCCTGGAAGATTTCGGATAAAAACGTCCTTAAGATACGACTTATTGCAATGCCTTGGCGGATAGGAATTCCTTCGGCTAGTTCTGGGCACGTGACGGTTAAATTAATGTCTTTATTTGCCCGGAGCATAGATGTTTGACAATTTGAGACGGTTAACTTCAGTTATGTTGGGTTTTATCGTGATCGGACGGGAATGTCCTTTGCTCGCGAAAGTCAATTTTCCGATAATGTGTATTATTAAAATTAATTTAAATGAAGTTTCAGTCGAAGATTTTGCGCAAATAAGATTTGCACCGAACAATGTAGTAGAAAAACAGTTGTTTCGAATAGTGATAGAAATTATACTGTTGTTTTTGACAAGTGACTACCGGTCTGCATATTTAAATTAAATTCTACTGCTCGGTACTCGAAATGGTTCACAAAAAAATTAAGGCTGGAAGTCTAGATGTGTATAAAAATATTTGAGCCGGGATGGTTACATACGATAGCTCAGCTTATATTAGACAAAAGCGAGATATTTTACAAAAATCACAGAAATATTTTATATTTTCAAATTTTAAAACTTACTTATAAGGGAAAGATCACCATACTTGGAAGAGCAAAAAATCCTTAGATCTACCGGTATGTTACGAAAAGTTATTAATTTAAACATATTTTTAATATTAATATTATATTTCGACGTGTCGGTCCTTTATTGAGTCATCCTCAGGGCACACGCACCTGCACAATTCTGAGAATTCCATTTTACAGTTTTGAAAAATAAAACATGCATCTGATAGAGTCAAATCTTCTCCCAGTGTTACAAGTCAGAACCATAACATGTTTTTTTTATGTTTTTATGTGAGCCATTAAATAGTGCTATTTTCTTTCTTAATCATCACTTTTTGCTAAATATAAACAGAATATATTTTTCAAGATCTATCAAAATCCGTTGTTGTCTTTTGTCTTTTTAATTTTACCCGCAACTACCTAATCTTCAAAACTGCACTTCTCTATAAATTACTCTCCAATTTCCGACGTTTTCAAAATACTGGTTATATTAACTTAATATCGGCACTTAAAGTAAAATACTAATGGAAAAATATTAAACTAACACAACAAAACAAAAGGTTTAAGCATTACTATTCCAAAAACTTAAAATATCGCACGAAATTGCAAAACGTGACGCATTTACAAAATTTAACGTTGACAAAAAACTGCCAATCGACATAACAACTATAGCTGAGATATAAATAATAACATATTCATTTTTCATTTTTTAATAAAAGTTGCTAACGAGAATGGCCCTTCATATTGAAAAAAAAAACTAAACCAACATTTTACCCCGTTGAAAATACTAGGAGTCGATGTATTGGCGTTTATGGCTACGTTATTTAACAACCTATTAAGCTTTTGCCTACAAAACTCTAATCAAGATCCAAGATCCAGGATCTTTGAAAAAGTTATATTTTTCAATTCAATTTTAAATAAAAGAGATTATTATTATTATTTTTATTATTATTATTATTATTGTGTGGCTACCCTTTCGTCCTTTACTGGGCCATCCTCAAAACCAGAGTCGAGCATTTCGAGCCAATTTTAACAAGCTGCAAAACGAAATTCTTGTTGGCTTTCGAAAAGTAAAACATATTTCAGATCCAGCCAAGTCTTCTCCAAGAGTTTCGAATTTATTTATTTTATCATATATCATTACGATTATCATTATCGACATATTAGCCCGCCCTAGTGGTTTGGTATGCGAAACGGTGAAATAAAAAATAAACCTTGAGCTCGTCATTACTCGTCTGTCACTTATTTTGACAGATCAGTCAGCATGGGTGTGTGCGCGATAATTTCTAGGCAAATTAATCCCGGATTAATAACGCGGTTCTTAACAGCTTTTTACAGCCTAACTGTATAATCCCATTAAAACGTATACTGTTACGTCGCGTCGTATCAGAGCGAACTGTTATGTTATTAATTTTTTCGAAATTATTTACGTAGTATTAGGGACGGTTTTCGGTTTTTCCGAACTGTAGAAAAAGAATAATTGAATTAGCGACCGTACACACGCCGTACACAAGGCGTGTAATTTTAATTAAAATTTAAAGGAACAGGTAAAGCCACATTCCACACAAGCAGCATTTATAAGATAGGATATGTGCAGATTTTTCACTTAAATGAACTCTAAACTCTAAATATCTAAAATCGCACGTTATGATTATTCCTTGTTGCAATGACAGCCCCAATTCTGAAAGACGAACTGAAAGTTGTTTTTTTTTTCGTTTCAAATTTCGTATTTTATTTAAATCGCTTTTTCTCAATATTTTTTTTTCATCTAACCCCACTTTCAAATATTTTTTCGCCCCTGAATATTTTTAATGTTTTTATATATTTATATATTTTCTAATTTTATGTGATACTGCCCATTATAGAATGGTGTCACAAAAGAACATTTTGTAGTGAGGATGCAATGTTGCAACAGATTGGTAAACTAAAAATAGTTTCAGTTTTACAGGGGGAGTTAAAACATAGTTATTATTAAATTTTACATTTTAAATGGAGACCATCACCGCTGTGTCAGACACACAGCTTTGCAGTAGTACTATTTACAAAACTTCTGGATTCCTCCTGCGTTTGTTGTTGTTGATTCGAACTAACTGACGTTTCGCCAATGCCAATGCTGTTGGCTTCCTCAGAGCTTTTTAAAAAGTTCGATTCAACAACAACCGCCGCAGGAGAAATCCAGGAAGTTTTGTAAATAGTATTACAGTAGCCTGTTGAAATTTCTTTGAAAAAACTCTAGAGTACCACCACTTTTCTTTAATTAATCACCTTGATCTTTTATTATTTATATTTATATCTACTTCCCTCACTGTCTCACATATTTCTTCGGTTCTAGTTGTTTCATTAAACATTTATTTGGAAGATAAATAATTCGATGCTAATGCATTATCGGCGAATCTTACTGTTTAACTTGAAAATTCTACTGAACTGGCTTTGGCAGGCGCAGGCCTATAATGTGAATAATGAAAATGATAAAGAAATTATGTCCCTTGCAACTTGTCCATTGAAATGAGAAAGGAAAAACATTCTACTAGGCCAAAAAAAAATGTTTTAATGCTATAATTAAAAATAGAGTTTTGCTGTTAGGAATTTATCCTTGCTGAATTGTAGATGGCGTGTCATATATTAAAATGCCAAACTAAGTTAAGTTAAGTACCAGTTGTCGTTTAATTATCGAAATTTTTTCCAAAATTCGACTCGAAGCCGTTGAGGACCCGTGTTGGTATGATTTTTTTATAAACATATCTCTCTGTGAATTATGAAATACACATTGTAAAAACTGATAAAGATATCAAAATTGATGTAATTTTTACTTAAAAAAAATTACCTGGACATGTTAAAAATTATACAAATCAAAATACATAGGGAAAACAGATAGAATGAGCCTCATAAAAAAACACCCCCACCAATTTCTTTTATATTGGGAAACATGACAAAAAAATTGTCGACGCCGAATTAGATATTGATATTTTTGTTTGTTTCATTGCGAATAACAGCGCTTTTACTCTTAAACTTCTCGGGTATATAATCGTTTGCTAGTAGACAGGCGCGTATGCGATTCCCTCAGCACTCAGCATTGCAGCAGACTCCATCTGGAAATAGGCAATAAAATTCAAAATGACTTATTATTTTCCCCCGTGCGGGGCCATAAATACGACGCTGTAACTCCTGACTTGCCTTGAAACGATTCTTTATTTTTCGTAATACTGTTTCTCTTTTATGACTTAGGGCCATTGTGAGCGTCTGAACATACATTAAAATTTTCTTTTTAAGACCTGTTTTATGCGTCTATATAATATATGAAAAATATACAAGGTGTGCCACGAGAATGGGTCGTTCCGTTTTATGAGTGCTTTTTAGAGTTGCAAAAAGAGCGCAGCGTTCACTGAGAGAAACAATTATTGCGACCGCGCAGCGCCTTTGTAATTACTGGCTTCTATCGCCACTAAATCAGTACATTTTTCGAGCCTATGATTGAGTGCTTTAAATGTAGTACAAATATTGTGACTGTCCACATGAAGGGGCTTTCATCGTAGCTCTAATTCTTGATCTAAAAAAAATTAATACGTTTCTTGCAAGCTCTTATTCCCATTTTTCAATACATATTTTACATACTATAGTGAAAGAATATTTGGGTTAATTAGTTACCCAAAGTTATTGTTGGTGCTCGAAATTGCTTGTCTATTTACATACTAGAAACTAAACTGGAATGCTTTAGAAAACTGTCCCGAATTTTTAATTTCCACACATAGATTTAGACCTATATTTATTTCCATACAAGTATAGAAAAAAATTAAATAAATAAAAAGAAAACACAGTAGAAAAAATAATATTTCAATTTATTTCTAAATGATGATGTTTTTTCGATTGCCCTAAAATGCAATAAATATCTTGTTTAAAGCGTTATTTGCCACTTTAGCCAGTGATGAAGCGCAACTTATAGTGCAGTCTAAAGCCGGATACACACGATCCGGCAAGCCTGTCAGTTCAAACTGAAGCGTCCGCCTGAAGACCAGTCGCCTGACAGTGTATATGTTCCAGTCGAACTGTCAGTTAAGACTCTTCAGGCGACTGGTCTTCAGGCGGACGCTTCAGTTCGAACTGGCAGGCCTGTCGGGTCGTATGTAGCTGCCTTTAACATGTTTTGGCTACAATCTCCGGTTTGCTATGAGACAATTACAAGTAATACAGAATTAGCCACTCTGTATTTACACTTAACTATCAAATATCGTATATATAGGGAAGCTTGTTTTTTGAGAGCTGCATAAACTTTGTCCAAGTCCAACCGTTCGATGTTCGAAGTAACCTATTTCTCTCAACTAGCAAGCCTTATTATAAAAATTAAAATAGAATTACGGTCATGGCATGAAAACATATTTGGGATAGTCTTTATAGAACCCACAATTAATTAAGGTACCATGTTAAAAGTTACTCCATAAATCCCAGATATACAGAGTTAGTAAAAAATACCCAAACGCTTAAATATCCCCAAAACTGCCAAAGCAGGAATGATAAAATTAAATATTCATAAATGCTAGCAGCAATATTATCAGATTTACCACTTTTACGTTTCTCCTCATAATTTTATTATTTTAAATGGGTTGCCCTATTTATGAGACTTTTCTACATTCGACATATGCAATAAATAGGGCACTTAATTTAAAATAACAAAATTATAGAATGTAACGTGAAAGTGGTAAATCTGACAACATTGCTATTAGCATTTTTTAATTCTGTATTAAATTTAATCGTTTCAGCTTCTGCAATTTTGGAGATATATAGGCGTTCCTATACTTTTTACTTATCCCATATTGCAGGAGACTTTAACGGTCGATCAAGTAAGGAAACCTTCCAATGTATCTACTTCTCGTTTGAATGAAGAAAAATTTTAGAATATTTCGTTAAGGAAAACTTATTCATGATTTAGACTAATATCATCAGTGAAAATGGTGTTCCAGCCAGAACATGAGGTTTTCGGCTGCTGATTGAAATGTTGACTTTACCAGAAAATTAATCGAAATTTAGTGAGAAATGTGAAGAAGGAATGAAAAGTTCTTTTATTATATTTGACAAGCAATGCGATGATAGTTAAGAGAGTTAAGCAAACTTCTGCTTATAATATTAGTTTAAGCAAATAGAAATCTGGAATGCATACTATTACTGACACGACATTCCAACGGATGGAAGTGTCTAATTGAATTGTCGTATAAGTTAATAACACCGCTTAAAGTGTCTTCGCAGTGTCGGTAACAGTATGTGGCATCTGCTTGAATATTGTTCCACTAACTAATTGCCTCGGGACGACCTTAATGGCTTTTGCATATTTTGCCTTTGATTCGCGCATTCTGAAAAAATTAAATTCGAGTTGCTCTGTTCTGTTATTACATATTACATACTACGGAAGAGTAATCATTTCCTCGATTTGTTTTTATTTTTATATATTGACTTATTGCTAAAATGAAATAAACATCTTACAATGGTAAATTCACAAAGTACTGCGCGGGTGCATGCATTTATATAATAATATATAACATACACACAAAATCAGTTGGATATATTTTTATTAATAAATTTAAATTAATGAATTCAATTTTAAAAACAAAAAGGCTATACAAAAGTTCCAAATAAATTTCTTCTAAATTAATACTTTATGTCTATTGATGTAATTAAGCAAATGACCCGAAGGAAATATAACTATGCAAGACACACACGCACAATTAATATCACCATAAAATACTCCACCGCTGCTGCATATCCGTTTTAAATGAAAGTGTCTCAAACAGGAAGTAGTTTCTTTTGTGCATTTTAATAGTCCTTAACAAGCTAAGACAGAAAAGGGCTAACCGTTGTTGTCTAATCTCAAATCATCTCTAGAGATAATGTAACACTTTAGAATTGTTATTTTACTGGAATACGATCCGGTAGTTCTGCGCCTACATTTTAAACTCTAAGCGCCTTTTTTTTCCTGCCTCACCGGCAAACACCTGATTTGCTCTGACGTCTGCGCTACCAGGCTAAGAAAGTCGTAATTTAATTCGCTTTATTTAGTTGCTATTACTAATGTTTCAAATACACACGTCCTAATAAATGGTCTCCTTAAAACTATACCCTTTTATCAATGAAGAATTAATTCAGCCCGACAGCGGAATAAGTATGTATATATTCTCTTTGAATAAATAATTCGATCGCGAAATAGATTCGTATCGTTAGTATCATTGGGCGTATGGCCTTATGCCCCAAGTTCCGTGATCTCTCTCCGTTCCGGCATCTCTCTCGAATATCTGAGGAAGTACTCTATTTATCTTTCTCACTCCTGGCTGCGAGCGACATGCGTGCTATCGTATCGTTTTCCTTTTTTGGAAGAAGAACAGTGTGGTAGCTAGCCAAAAGTGATTAACCAACCGGCTTTTTCTTCAGCCATCGCTTTGCGGATATAGGGTTAAATTCACTTAGATGTGTGGTCAGCGATTTGGAGATTCCGTTGCTGTTCGTATTTTTGGTTCGTTTGGGGAACTGCCCACACTTACTCCGTAAGACGATTTGACTGCTAACTGCTGAATACCTAGCTTTCACCCTCAAGAACATCCACCGAGGTAAAGTCTTTAACTATTTCGCTTTTATTACCTCTACCATTCTATTCACTCTTTAAGGTGTCAGTAAATTTTGCGGCTCGTTTTCGGAATTTAGCCGCTGTCGGCTTATACGCGGAAACTTTATAGGGTCCTTGGAACACCCGTACTCTCGTTGAAGCACACGTACTCTCCTTGCAGCCCTGTATTGTCCTTGGAGCTCTGTACTCGCCTTAGAGCCCTTTAGGAGGGCTCTCGTAGTGGAGGTTTCCTTATTGACGTATTCTCGGAGGATCCAAACTTCGAAGTTCCTGTGTTCTCTGGATATTGGAGCACTTAATAGATCTGCGCGAAGCCAGACACCCCCTGTAGGCTGCACTGCTCGGGAATAAACGAGGTGACGTTCAATTCGATGTAAGCGCTTCGCGTGATATTGTTAGGCATACCCTTTTTTTTTTCGTTTTCCGTTTTTGCTGCGCTCTATACGGCCGAGAAACTTCCACAGGCTACTACATTTGTTGCAATTTACCAAACAATTTTTCACAGGCTACTGTAATACTATTTACAAACCTTCAGGATTCCCCCTCGGTTGGTTGTTTATGAATCAAACTTGCTGACTTTTCGCCAACCATCCTGTTGGCTTATTGAGAGCTTAACTGTGACTGAAACATGTTTACAGAAGTTTTGTAAATGGTTATTTAATATAATGTTATTTATATCCGCGAGTTAAAATGAAACCCCTTTGTCACATTCCTTAGACTTTCAAACGAAAGTGAAGCGGAAAACCAGTTTAATAGGCAATTTGGTCAAATTGGACGTATCAATTTTTTAATTGTTCTATTATTTATGGTAATAAACGCGAGTAGAAATTTTTCAATTATCTGCGGATAATTTGCGAAATATATTATAAGGCCGTTAAAGAATTTACGCTAGTTTCATGCCGCGCGTATTTCAATCTAAATAACGTTCCATCCCTATACAGGGTGTTTTAAAAAGAGTGATGATACGGGGTGTCAAATATAAAAAAAGCGTTTCTTCAAAATATGTTAAATATTATGCATGTGATATATAAATATAATGATGGTAAACGATTAATTTTGCTTAAACTAAGTTAAACTTTTAAATTAAAATTATCGCTATCAGCTTCATTGAACGTAACGATTTTTGAACATGCTTTTAAAAGCTTAAAATAGCTAAAAAAGCTTTTTAAAAATATTTGTTACTCTTATCAGTATCTTGGACACTAAGCATTTTCTGACTGATCTATCTCGTAAAGACAGAGAGTAATAACACCTAATTATTTATACAAAATTGGTATGTGGCCCCAACCATATTGAATCACCCTGACGCATAACCATAATATCAGGCAGCGCAGTTTAATCTTAAATTTTTTAATGATCTACCAAAAAATATCAACGTTTTACCACACTTCATTGTATCAGCTGTTTAAGGAAACATCTGTATTTTAGTCTGAGTGTATTTATTCCATAATTTAAGTATTTATTTAATGTCAATCCGACTGTGTTATTTTCTGCTAACTTACAATTTGTTGTACTGTAAAGCTTACATGAATGGTTAATAAAACTCTACCTATTTTTCTATGTTTTTCAAAGATATGTGGCAATTTAAATAAATTGCGCACTATATGCTGTCAAAACTTTTGTTTTGTACGTTCGCAGGTATTGTCGTTTTTTTTCGTTGATAATTAATGACACCGGTATCGAGCGCCATTCCCGCAAGAGCGTTTAATTTAATGAAAATTCTTGGAACGGTAATGGAGGCGGCTTAAATCAGTTTGATTGTTTCCTGATTGTCGTCAAGGAAAAACAGATTCCATTCGAAAACGCGCTTGGCCGCCGGTGAGCTGAGAACTGTTAGTCTTACATTTATAGCTTCCAACACACCAATGTAAGATATCGCTATTAAATCGCTTTCGTTAGCAGCATGTTAAACCGCTTATAGAATCTCTATAGAACAATTGTTTGTTGCGAGAATAACTTAGGTCCTGTAGAAATAAAAAAAATATGCTGTACTATAAGATGAGAAATAATATATTGTAAATAATGAATTATCTCTTTTTTCAGTCAGCAGTCAGCAATGCTAAATTTGTCGTATTAAGAGCAAAGAACAACTATGAAGTTTTAAAAAATGCAATAGGAAACTAAAAATTCACTTGTTTTCAACAATTTAGTTTAATATTTTGGCTGAATATATTACTTGGACTATTGAACTATTTTACTTCTCAAAAATATTCAGACTAAATCCCCTGCTAAAATAAAAACATATAGATGAACCTAAAGATGTGTTTGCAAGATTTCATAAAAAAATGATAGGTAGAATTAAATTTACCCTAAAAAGGCAATTCTTTTCGTAGAATATTCATATTGCGTATCTTAGAAACGAAGCAATTTGGGAAAAGACTTTGAGTGGAATATAAGCAAATCTTTCATTTTTAATTTTGTGTGAATAATATATACCAACAACATTTCACAAAGAATCAGAAACTCTTTCAAAATTGGTTACCATTTTCTAGTTTAGTTTATAGAAGTCTAAAGCGAAGAAAATTTCGAATTAAAGCTATTTCCATAGAAATCTCTGTTCTAATAGTTACAACTTACTAAGATGAATGTAGACTGAAAAAAAAATCTTTATTTCTGTAAAAGTACGAAGCGATCCCTTTTTATTGGACCCAGTGAGAAACGTGGAGCGTGTCTGATCTCCCGACATCACGTGACAATTTCCATGTAAATAGCGTACGTGTATGGCCTAGGATGGCATCTTCGCCGAGGTGAACACTCCGTGGGCAGTCACTTGGCCACGGAGATTTCGTGAGGACTAATTTGCCACGACCGGAACACCACGTTACGCAGTATAATTTTCATGGACGCGGAGAATTTACATTTTCTTTTAAATTACCGTACGTCTACGTTTACATTTCGTTCCTAATCCGTTTTTTGATCGATATATTTTAATCACAACTGACTAATATTTTGGAATTAATTTCAAATTTAGGTGCTATATATGTGTGAAAGTCGTTCTTAACTGTAGATTTACTTTTGATGTTTTTTCTACTTTACCAACTTTTTTTACTTCCTATTACCTTCGAATGATTTCAATAAGAACAATTTTTTTTACATAACAAATCCTTTCCTTTTATATTATCAAGTGTTAGGCATAATTCTTGAGGCTCCCTGTATTTTTTTTGTCAGTTATAAGTGTATTTATAAATAAAAAATAAAAAATTCGGACTAATGGTGTTAGTTTTAGTATTAGATGTATCACCGACATTATTAACTTTTTTTTAATTTTTATTTTTTTGTAGTTTTTTAAAGCATCGTTATTTTTTTAATTTAAATTTCTCCTTGCTAACGCAGTAATTCTGTATAGCCATGGAACAACCATGAAAGACGTTCAATTTCAACTCTCAACTGCTCAACAAGTTTTGATCTTATTGGCATTGCATTTTTATTTATAAAGAATAAAAATAATTATTTACATATAAAAAATGAGAAAAGATTTCAAAAGCAGCAAAAAAGCAGAAGAGTAGAACAACAAGATTGTCGATAAAAAGACAAGTACATAGTTACTGATGAACGATGATGATATGAAACTGCACGAAAAACAAAATAAAATCGAAGAATCCAAGACTTTCACCTAAGCATGCGATGAAAAGCAATGGTATATGGCAAAGTAAATGAAACCAGCAACAGAACAGCTGCCGATATGTAAGGATACAATTTTTGTGGCGATAGATCGAGTTATAATTATCCCATAGAACATAGAATACTATATAACACTTTGAGCAGCTGATGTCCTTTACAGCCCCTTTTCTACCTTATGGTTGTTTTGCTGCAATCCCGTGTTAATGTGGTGTAATTTTCGTTTTTTTTTTTGCTGCAATAAGTAATAGTTTTAATATAAATTGCTTTTTACAAAACTTCTCGATTCCTCCTGCGTCGGTTTTTGCTTAGTCGAAATTGCTGACGTTTCGCCAATCATCCTGTTGGCTTCTTCAGAGCTTGACTGAAACGGGTTCGTAGACTGGCTCACCAGTCATCGCGAATATATATATATGAAAAGAAAGCTCTCGACACCTTTCATCTAAAACCAAAATTATGGAACCGCTACATCGATGATACATTTGTTATTTGGCCTCATGGTCAAGAAACCCTAGTAGATTTTCTTAGGCGTCAATACACCCTAACATACATTTTACCATTGAATTGGAAGCTAATAATAACCTGCCATTCTTAGATATTCTTATCAATAGAAAATCAGACCTAACATTGGGTCATTGTGTTTACAGAAAACCTACGCACACAGACCGATACCTTAATGCATGGTCACATCACCATCCGGCCCAAAAATCATCGGTTATCAACTCTCTTGTTTACAGAGCCGTAATACTATTTCAGCCCGCGCCACTGAAAACAGGATTAAAACACCTTACGTCTGCTCTTCTCTCTAATAATTTCCACATTAAAGATATTAAACGTTACATCAAAAAATACACCTTCCAATAGCAATGAGGCCGAAAGCAATCCTACACTTGGCACTGTAGTCCTTCCGTACATTCAAAACATCACTGACCATATATAAAAAATTCTAAAGAAGTATAACGTCAAAACCAGATTTATCACTTGTCCAAAAATCTCTCAACATCTGCGGTCCGTCAAAGACAAAATTCCATTTGAGACGCCAGGAGTTTACAGCATTCCATGCATATGCGGCAAAGAATACATTGGAGAGACCGGACGAAAAATATCAACTAGGCTCAA
Organism: Cylas formicarius; assembly: GCF_029955315.1. NCBI lineage: Eukaryota > Metazoa > Arthropoda > Insecta > Coleoptera > Brentidae > Cylas > Cylas formicarius. The sequence goes on along the minus strand of NW_026844319.1, from coordinate 17,693,280 downwards.
AGAACACGAAAGAGCCTTACGACTAAGACAAATAAACCGGGCAAAAAATTTTATTTGATAAAACTAAAATTCTTGCATGTAATCAGTTCTACCAACGAAAAATCCGAGAGTCTATAGAAATCTACAAACAACCTAACAATCTTAATCGCGACTCAGGTCTCTACCTGTCCCCAATTTGGGAACCAGTCATCCGAGACGGCGTTCATACCCCTCATTAGCTTCCCCCCTCAAGCAATATATAAGCAGGTACAGAGTAAAATACGAACCAGTTTTAGTCAAGCCCTGAAGAAGCCAACAGGATGATTGGCGAAACGTAAGCAATTTCGACTAAGCAAAAACCCACGCAGGAGGAATCCGGAAGTTTTGTAAAAAGCATTACAGTAGCCCGTGGAAGTTTATTTGAAAAATTTATTATAAATTATTACATTTTTAGATAGTATCAGACAGTAAGCAAGGCATGATCGAAATAAATTAACCGGTAATTCCAAGTTCCAAAACTATTGCTGTATTTTTCTTACAAAATAAAAACAGCTTCGAATAAAAAATTGCTACCAATTAACACGATACCACTATTGCAATGGCGTGTTGCTAAATAAAGACTTTTAGGTCTTGTATGCCGTTTGCCTATTACGTTACCCGCAGTGTCGCTTCTCGTACGTAATGCAGTTCGCTAGTGATCGTCTCCTTTTTTTGCCGCATTTTTTCTCTATGATACAAAGTTGCTTTCGCACTTAGAAAACAACCAATAATTATTCAATGATTTTCTAGAGCTTGTTAAGAACTTATGTGAGGGTTCTTTTTAGACTTAAGAGATTAGTAGAGCTCCAATTTTGGATAAATATTCTAAGTTTTCTTGGATCTTTTTGCCTTTGCTTTTATGCGCACTGCTAGGTAACATGCCAAAGTTTAACTTACCTTACTTTACAGTAACCTTATCTCTTAATGTTATTTATTAATTTAATTCCGAATGAATATTAACAAGTAGATAGTAAGAAGCTGAATAAACCAAACTTTTACTACATCTGAGAAATTATAACAGTTTTTAAAGCTCGTGAATTTATTATTTTTAATTCACCACTTAGATAACTAGAAAACCAATTTATTGTGTTTTTTAAATACACTCCATTTTTTCTCATAACTAACTAGCATTTTGTCAATATTTTGAAGTGAGTCGGTCCACTACCAGTATCGAAGGTACGATATACCGTCTTTCCGACATAATAGATCCGCAATTAAACAATGGCGTTCCAGAATCGGACTTCGGTACTTCGTTTATACAAATGATGAACGCTGACGGATTTGTGTATAGTTTCATAGATCAGATTCCTCGATTGCTATTAGTCCATGCAGTGGAAAATCCATTCTTACTTTAAAAAAAATATTCCACACCAAGATAATAACTATCGTCAGTGGACTTCTGTAAATATTTTCTTCTTCGATGACATATTCTACACATTTTTTCCAGCTAGAAGCAGATATTTTTTGTACTTCACTAGCAAGCTATATTGTTTACGTCCCTGGGTTTCGATTTAAATTAGCCCGTAATTTTCGAGATTCATTACTTACCGGTAGCGCGGTATGACGTTTCCTAGAATCGTGAAACTTCGCGACAAGTAGATTGAGCGTTCCCGTTGCACATCAATTATTTTAAAGAAAGTGAACCCGACGCAAGCTGACCAAGAGAAAATAATATTTGCAACCCAGATATCGACTTGCGTGACCGTTGGTAAATTAAGTGGAACTGGTGAAACAAAAATTCGTATCGGTTCGCACCTATCTGGAGCATAAAATTCCAAACGCTTCCTTTGGCAGCGGAAGAATTGTTAATCGATAATAAGTAATGACCGGGCGCGTCAGTTGTGAACACTCCAATTATGAGGCGCAATCCTGTCATTTTGTTGAAAGCGAGATTACAATTTGCTACGCGCCGATGGGCTTTCATGAATACGTCAGCAAAATCAATTTGCCGATCCGTTAGGAAATGGCGGTGTCGCGAATATTACCGTCTACCGAATGGACCAAAAATAAGAACCAGACGTAAACGAAAATAATGATCCCGCCGATTATTTTTGGGACATTGAAAGCGATTTATTGACCTGAGTCACATACGCAGGACGTTCCAGCACCTCACCCTGTATATCTACTAGAAAATGTCTCAAAGTGATGGCGAAAACTTTATAAAGGACCGCGTTTAGATTTTTGTGTACTTGTGAAGGAAAACTTACGTTAAATACGTTAAAATTGTACTTTGATTTTTGATTAGGTGCTCTTCACTACCTAAGGTTATCTGGTTTAATATGTAATGTACCCAAGCTTTGGTTAGTTTTAGTTACTTCATTGTTGCTTTGCACCAAGTTTATTTAACCCGAAACAACAAACAACCACAAACTAACCAAAGTTGGGTAGGTCACATCCTAAGCCGGCACTATCGAAGCTTAAGAGTGTATTATGCAAAAAATTTTATAAATGGCACTTTCGACTGAATTTCTTCAATACTAATACACTCACTCAGTAAAGTGTGATGCGGCCATCAGGCTAAAATCTGCCGAAATCATCCGATTGCTTCCAAATTCAGGGCCAATGTAAAGTGACACTTTGCTTACCCTTGATCAGGGCATACCCAATACCCAATTATTTTACAGTAGAGGGCAGAAAAAAATCTTATTTATATTATTTTGTCATCAGTGCGTTTATGTCAAAAAATATGTCATTTGAGTATCTCCTGAGCCTGCTGCTTGACAAACCTTTGCTTTGTAAAAAGAAAACCACTAGAAAACGACAAGCTCTGCCGATCGTTATCAAAAAACTCACTTTGTCTTGATTATATGGAGCCTTTATGTAAATACGTCGTTTAGAAAAAAATGCGAAAAACATGAATTGAATTCATTAGGTTTTTCAAAGCGGCAATGTAAGTTATAGAAATGCAAATTAAATGGAAAGCAATTTCATGTCGTTATTAACAATTTCTCCGATGACAAATTCATGCGCCATGTAATGAATTAATATTAATTTGTATTGTAAAGTTAAATTACTCTACTTATACAGTGTGACCAAGATAAGGATGTCTAAGATGGTAAAATTAGAAAAAAATTGCAAAGTTTAATAACGTGTTGAGAAAACCAAAAAATTCCCATTCGTACTTCCAAAAATACGATGTTTTAAATTCAAATCACAATATTAGAAAAAAAGTAAAGAAGAAAGTTTTTAATTTATGGACAGCCTCCTTCCACTTCCCTTCTCCCTATGTCCATGTCTTTTGTTCTTCATCTGAATAGTTTTTGTTATGGGTTGTTTTCAGTTTTAGGTAAAGGTAAGTGAAAGGCTTTTTGTCTCAGGATGCCTTTCACGATACTAACGAATACTTGAAGCTAGTTAGAAATACAACTTTGCAATGAAATTTTGTATTATGTTGCTTGAAAACTGTTTAATCACAGAAAACCAACTAAAACAGGCCGCTTAAATCAATCATAAAACTGATATTGTAATTCAAATGCATTTAGGTTTTAGTAAGCAGTGTTGCCTAAATATTGACGTGGGGTAACAATATGACTTTTTGTTTAATTTCATAGTAAATAGTTAATTTAACTAACATTTTTAAAAATAATGCAAATCATATCCATATAATCATTCACATCATATATAATAAATAATACTAAGCAAAAAATATACAAAACAAGAAAACAAGTACACCCGCCTAAGAAAAATCGTCTTCATGCATATGCACATCAAATGACACATTTCACTCTTAAAAAGTCAAGATGTTTGAATCACCTTATAAAAAACAATTTTATCAATATGTTTAACTGTGTTTATTTCACTAATTATATTTGTCTATAATACAAAAACTTTAGTTAGTTCTTAATATTACTTGCATTATTCTAACTTTATATGAGTGGTGAATAAAGTTTTATTCTATACAGAGAAACACAAAAATTTGCGTCTTTGGTACTTTCAGTACCTTCAGGATCTCAATTTCCTTCTGTCAATGTTAGAAAGTTACAAATTTGCAACAATTGATGAATTGCCATATTGGGCAAAAAATGTTCACGAATTATGTTGTTAAGAAATATTCCGAGAAAAACAAACGAACGCACTGTAAAGGAGCGAGGAATTTGCGGAAGTAGCGGCAAAGCGAGATATCCCAGTAACCTTATTTCGAGTCAGTCGATAAAGTCACATTCAATCTTCGCAAATACAATGTGGCTACTTTTAATGGCGTCGAACACAAAACATCCAACCAGTTCTTAGAAACAAACGCGTAAAAACTGTACGTCGCTACTTTTTTCGCTAACAACTGTTACCCAGATCTATTAGATAAATCTTCCGCCAGTCATAGGGACTGATATGTGGTCATAGTTGGTATACGAATGTACTGGCAATTGGAAACCTTACTTTCGACTTTTAATTACACTTTTCTCATTTAACAGTATGGCGAGGGACGTTGTCGGGATGAAAGTAATATTTTATGAGGCAGCTCGAACGCGACATGGAATTTGTAACTGAGTTCTAAGAAATGTTACAAGTTTTTCTAGATTTTTTGTCACACATTGGACAGTAGTAGCCTTGGTTTAAATGGTTCAAAAGAAAACTCTTTGAAAAAATGCAATAAGAACGTAATAACAACTTACAAAGATCAAATAAAATCAGTTTGGAATAGAGTTCATCCAAACAATTTTGAAGTCAACATCATTGTGAAGAACCACGGTTTACTTTTTTATTCATTTTATTTTATTCTACTGATCAGGCGTGCGTACAGTGCTACTTCAACACGTCAGATTCGTTAACTACTATAGTTTCCGGTACTTTGCAACGGGTTTGGAAACCAACTAATGGTATTTGGACGTTTGCCAGTTCTGATGGTCACATCACACGTGAATGTACTCTTGTTGTTTTACAAAAACGTACTCAAAAAGTACTGGTTAACTTCTTTAGTAACTCGTCATAGTCGTGACTAGAGTACTACTGCATATCCTATTCTTAAAATAATCTTAAACCAAATAATTTCTAAGTTTTCAATTACTGTTTGATTTTTTGGACTCTAAAAGTGTCAAAATTGAGAAAGAAACAGTATTTTCGCAGAAACTACACCTACTGCCAAAGAAGAAAAACAAAAGTTCTTGCAACTATATTCATGAACAACCATTGATCGATTAGAGGTGACTGTGTTTTGAACACAGACATAGATTAGCACGTGGGTTGAAGTCGTTCTAGCAGTATTGAATGTCTCTGCTCTTGTAGAAGATAGTTGTAGTAGATCAATTTGGAACATCATCATTCACTAACAGTTGACCATATTTCGTATCATTTTAGTTTATTTGCTACACCCGGATCAATTTGTCACATGTTCATCATCATGCCACATAACGCATTCTCTTTAATCACGTTTTTCAGATTCGACAATGTATCCGCCACCGCCGAGTTACACCAGACTGTATCAGTACCAGTACTACCCCAGCCCTCCGGGGTACTACTCTGCGCGATATTTGCCAGGTGTGTACTGCCGCTACTAGAAAATTCATGCATGTTGCCCATTAATAGTAGATCTGCGCTGTAGTTACCGCAGTACTGACATACACCAGAAGGGCATTTTTAGTAAACCTGGAAACTTAGAACGGCAAAAAATAACCAAAGAGAGAAGTATAGTAGTGAGTTTGTGCATGTCCAATGTAGAGCATAGTAGTACCCCGTACGACTTCGCTGGACGAAATATTCCTGTCTAACATCGGCTTAAACCTTGAAGAATGTAGTTGATTTATTTATGGTACTAATTTAGGTATGTAGAGTAGTACCTTGCATGTCGATTTTTTTCAGAACCGGGAGAATTGGAGTCGTTTAAACGGCATCTATTTTTTTAAAAATTATAATTGTTTTACGAAAAATCTGCATAACAAATACCCGAAACAATTATGCGTATTATAATAATGGTTATGATTATCTCGTCATTTTGACGTTACAGTGGAAGCGACAAAAATGCATTTCGGTATGCAGACTGTTATTAATGTTTAAATTTAGAAATTTAAATGAAGCCATTGTTATTTTGCAAATTTATTTTAAGTGTTCATGTTGTATTTCATGATGGTAGTTTAAGTTTTATTTTTTCGATTTGCCTATTAATAACACAAGTATTTTTAAAGTCTTAGTGTTGATTTTAAATAAACTACAACGGTGAACTAGATTACGACGAATAATATTTGTCAATATTCAATAGTTTTGTGGTTTACCTGTATCTTAGTCTGTTAGATGACGTTTTAAAAACTTTTAAGGCCTATTTACTATTTATTTAATACCGTCTACAAGAGCGGATTAAATACAGGATGATATCTACCAAGTATCTGCGCTTAAGTATCTTCGAGAGAAATCTTTACTATAAACGTATGGTCTAAAATGTTTCGTTTTCGAGATACAGGGTGTCAAAGTTTTATTTTTGTTTTCTGCATAATTTTCCAAATAAAATTCTAAAAAAATTTAAAAATTTCTGAACCAAAATTGGTACCTAGGGTTTTCGACATTGAATTTGTTATTAATTTAGCTCTTACTTACAGGTAAAAAAATTGAATTCATCCAACTTGATTGGATTGGATTCGTTTATTAATCGCTAGACCCAAGTACTTCAGTAAGTTTACTTACTTATTTATTTAATTACTTACTTACTTATTATCCAAAAAACATCAAAAATAAAACTGCGTGTGTGTGTGTGTGTGTGTGTCTGTATTTCGAGAACGAGGAACTTTAGATATAACTTTTCGCCTTATGACACGGTATTAATCTGTAGGACAAGAACTGGGAAAGAAGTTAAAAAACTGATCAAAATAGAATTTATAAAAATTTGGTTCGAAATAATAAACTAACTCTTAATATAGACAAAACAAAATACCTCTCGTTTTTGTCTTATAAGAGCAAAAGAACACCTAAAAATTAAACATTATGACCCACCATAAACATACTTAACAATTACTTGAAAGATTTTCTAAATAGCCAACATTCAGAAATATGAGAAACTTGGGAAACAATATATGAGAAATCACCCTCTGAAATATTGGACACTAATTAAATAGCACCGGAATAGTACTACAGGAAAACTAAGTATTTTTATTCCTTTCTTTCAAAATATTTTTTTATTGGTCTTACGGCTGCATTGTTTAAATTTTTAAATCTTCTAAAAACAAAACGAAAACAATTTTTTGAAAATATGACGGTTCGGAATTTGCAGACGTCTGGACCGTGTGAGCGAATATCCGAGACCGCATCAAATTTATACTAACTCTTATTCTCTGCCCACAACCGCTAATTATTTGCCGTAATTACATATTGGCGAGAGGAACTTGAGTATTCATACATGATAATTTAACAGAAGCATGCCTCGGTTGTTTTATCAAAATTAATTCTTGGTGTTTATTGCGAACTAAATAATACACTCCGCGCATAACGCGGTGTTATTTTAGTAAGGGCCGAGGTGCCCGCGATATATTTTTGTTTATAAAAAAAAACAAGTAACTAATTAAATTAATTAAAATTAAATGTAAAATCAATAAAGCTTTATTATTATTTTGCTATTATATATTCTTATTTGGCCACTTTTCTTGACTTTTAAGACCAAGACCAAACAAACTGACTTTCAATGTAAATCAATATTTTTTTTATTTGTTTCCTTTCTTTCTACTGCAGATTTTTTATATTATTAAAGAAATCTCTTTCTGATTTTAATGAAATTATTGAATTGAAATTATTCACAAGATTTCAATGCTTAAGTATCTTATATCGCAAGGAAAACATTTGTAACATTTGAGAGCGGACTATTGTCCTTCTATCCGGCAAAATATGCGTGCTTTTAAATATTAAAAGCAATGTTATGGGTATTGTGAGAACACAACGCCTATAATTACATTTAAATGTACACTACTCCCCTATTTAAATGAAACCGCTATATTTTTTTTGCGAATGACATATGCCTACGTTTTACCAGTTCAAACATTCCTGAGCAATTTACAAAAATATTAAAGTGTTAATACCTAATGCAGGCATTTTTTTACCACCTATGCTGAGAGTTTTGCCAGGCAGTAGACATCGAAACTTAAAAAATATTTCCAGCAAATTTCTCTTCGCATATATATTATGCATCCAGTTTGATGATCAATAAACGAGTTTGATTTGGCATTTAATTTCAATTGGCAAACGTCAGAATACCACCCGTGACTAAAGTACGGGAAATGTCCACAGTGACTCGCGGTCGTGAGTAACGGAGCCAAGTATCACATCAATAGGTAATGAATACCAACACTCTGATTTATTTTTTATTTTTAATTAATAGGTACAGATATATATCAAGTCATACAAATGTTAAAATAAAATTAACAATTTTAGTTACTACGTTTATTTATATAATAACTTACTGAGTTGTTATTTATTCTTACTATAAAATATGTCAATTACTGCGACCATATTCAAAGAAGCATAAACGTTTCAAACGATTTCACGAAATACCCTGTAGCACACGATTTATCCTCAAAAACTCCAATCAGATATAAAACGTGACATTTATGACAACGAAAAGAATCCCCATCACTACTTGTCTTCCCCTTAATAAAATTTGCCTCAGATTATCAATATTGTCTGTATTACCAGGCCTAATCCAATTCAGTTCGAGTTCGCTATCGCCAAAAGGGGGCTATTTTCCAAACTCCTACCACTTTGGCTCCCGATGCATGCTACCTTGTCACGCCTAATGAATTACCAGGTACAAAATATCTTGAAGGCGGGCAAAACGCTTAATTTTGCTCTGCCACTGGCTGACCGATACTTTAAACTGGCACCGTAATAATATCTAGATCATCAGAACAGTCAAGCACCTGCAGTCTGGTCTCCCGTGTTAAAAATCTGTGGGCTAGTGACTGTGATATGTTATATACATATATAATATAAATGATACCGATCTCGCGCAGTGGCGGGTCGTTATGAATGTGATGAGATCACGTTTCTAGAAACAGGTTCCATTACGTGGTCCGTACGCCATTACGTTATTTTTACTGTAAACGTTGTCACTTCACTTTTGGTGGTGCTTTAGTTCAACGTGTAAGGGCCAAATATTAGAAAAAATGTATGCGAAACTACGCTCTAATATTACTTTTAGTCACCACTATGCAATAGGATAATCCCAGTTACAAAAAACTTAAACGAAAAAATAACATAGTAACATAGCACATCAAAAAAGAAAATAAAAAATATTATATATAAAATCGAAGTTCGCAATTAGTAATAATATATCGTTACATAAATCTGACTGCCTTTATAGCAGATATAGGGGCAACATAAAAAGTCACATGGTGCCTTGACTTAATTTTTAGAACACGAAAGTATATCTTTTACAGCATTCTTTGAAAATGATAATTAATAAGTTCATAGGCAAACTGGATTTGCGCCCTTGAGCAAGCAATTACACTGGAAACCCGAATGTTAGTTCATCTGTCTCCATGCTTAAATAATGTGAATTTCTGCTGATAATACCAAAATATTCCACGTCAAATGTTATTTTTATGTGATGTTATAGTACTATTAACTTAAGAGTAAAAAATCTTATCAATAAAAATAATGGGCACAGAACAGACTTTGGAGAGACACGATTTATCCATATTATTTTATGGCCATGGTACTCTACATACTGTGTGTGATTTGTTATGTAAGGGGTGTTTTTTTTCGATGTATAGAACTTTAAGTTGCAATAAAACAACGATGGATTATTCGATTAACAAGAATTTTTTTTTATCCGAAAGATAATCTTATGGCATTAAATTTTAAATATGATTTCTGGCATATGACTGCCACGGCTGGCGCGGATGTAGTCCAATCTGGATGTCCAATTTTCGATGACTTTTTCCAACATTTGTGGCCTTATACCGGCAATAACACGGCGAATGTTGTCTTCCAAATGGTCGAGCGTTTGTGGCTTATCCGCATAGACCAATGACTTTATATAGCCCCACAGAAAGTAGTCTAGCGGTAAGCTATTATCTTGGTTCGAGTTTAAAGGCCGTCGTCGCTTGGAATTACTTCCTAACGTTTCGCTAGCACGAGAGGCGAGCTTCTTCAGAGGTCCTTCCATCTCCGATGTTGGACGTAGACTGACGATTTCTCCTGCGCAGGTTGGATTTATGCCGATTGGTGGTGGGCGGGGCTTGTTCCGCTTCGGTTGGTCTCGGGATATCGATCGGTACTGCTCGGGCGTTCCTAAGTCGGGCGTTCCTAAGTCGGGCGTTCCTAAGTCGGAATGAAAGAGTTAGTAATCATAGCTCTATACCGATCACCATTGACTGTAACGTTCTGGCCATCATAAAGCGCACCAAACAGTCAGTTTTTCTGGATGTAACGGTGTTTCGACATACACTTGACGATCAGCTTCGCTCCAAATGCGGCAGTTTTGTTTGTTGACGTAACCATTCAACCAGAAGTGCGCTTCATCGCTAAACAAAATTCGCTTATGAAAATCGGGAACAATGGCAATCTCGTTTTGGGCCCATTCGACGAATCTACGCCTTACTTGATGATTGTTTGGATTCAATTCTTGCACGAGTTGGCACGTAAATCAAGATCCTTCCGCAAAATCTTCCATAAAGTGAATGGACGCAGATCCAATTCCTGTGCTCGATGTCGGATCGGATTCGGGTCTTCCTCAATGCTACGCTCTACAGCAGCAATAGCTTCTTCTGTAGGCACCGTACGGCGTCTCTGGGGATGCGAGTTATCAATAAGAGTAAACATGGTGCGAAAACGTTCCATGGTTAATCGAAACTGCTCTGATGGACGATTTTGTCGACGATAAAATGGACGTAGTGCGCGATACGTATTCCGCACAGAACCATTATTTCCGAAATAAAATTGCACTATTTGCAAGGGTTGTTCAGGCGTGAGTCTATTCATAATGAATTGCCAAACCAAACTGAGAATAATTCACTGTTAAATCGGTCGCCATCTTGAATAGTAATGCAAACTTAAAGTTCTATACATCGAAAAAAAACACCCATTATATTCTTAGAGACTCCAAAATATAGTAAACTCGTAATAAAATGCCAGAATATTCAAAAATATTTATTGAGGCCTCACAATACTGTCCAGGTTTTCTTGGTGGTTACACTTTTTTGTCGCCCCTTTTGCTGATTTTCCTTAAGGATTCAGAATTTTCATTTAATGAGATACAACTTTGACACTATCGGGATAATTTATCCCAAACATTACCAAAAAATATTTAACAGTTCATGCAAAATTTAAGGGGTTCGCTAAGGAGAGGACGACGGCCCCTTTAGCAGCTGACCCACATTGCGAAATGTTGAATTGTTGTCCGAATCAGGCCGAAGACGCTATTTTTATAAATATTGTTATTATTCACAGCTTCGAGCCGTTCTCGAAAGTCATCTGCTTGATATCCCCGAGCTATATCAAACGTGTAGACGTTTGTCCGTCAGACGATCGTGGAATTTAGTCGCATTGCTGACGTAAGGTGTGTCGGACAGAAGCTCATATAAAAGTAATCACCTAAAGGATGCAATATGTAATCCAATATGTTTCTTCGCCAGTTTCCTCCAGCGTGCAGAGTGACAAGCAGCAAGACTTCGAGAAGATTGCGGTCTTTGCATAATACGCGAGAGGCGTTCGAATTTCCTATTCGCTCTAGGTCGCTTCTGTGCTTACCATTTCAAGGTTGCGTGCATGATTTTACCGGACGCGAAACGAATTCTCGGAAAATATTTAGAATAGCGTCTTACGATCACGAGCAAAATTGCACTCACCTCTCTTCGCGTCACCTCAAAAACTTAGAAAATTAATTATCTGCTGTATATAAAGTTGGCTCACTCTCCATAAACCTATTGTTCGATTCAATTTGTTGTTATAGCCGCAGAAGTTTTTTTAAATCCTGCAAATAGTTTCCTGCAAATAGTTTTTTTTAAATAATCTTTTATTTAGTTAATGATATTGTAATACACTGTTATACTATATAATTATCTAATATAGTAGGCTCGAGTCTTGCAAGAATTTAATTAAATGCATAAATATTTTACCTTTTTAACAAAATTATTATAAGAAGTCTCAATTTTCAAAATGTTAGGCAGCAGGTTGTATGTATTTGAGCCGCACTTATTTTATTTTGCAATTTTTTATTTGTTCTTTTCTTAAGTCGTGCGAGTGTTTGGTTTTGATTGATTGATATGGGTTATTTTGGTGTTGCTTTTAGTTTTGTTCTGTATTATTTTAAAGGTAAGTGTAGATTGTTCAAATCTTAATATGACACAGCGTTTTGGTGTGCATTTTGCAATCTAAATTAAATATTCTTTAAGGATTGTATTTTGTATTATTTTTATTTTAATTAAGTTTGTTTTATTATATGTACCACAAACTGCAATAAAATATCTTATAACCGACAAGAAACAAGCATTATAAATTTTATTATATAACTATTTTGTTCTTTATATGACCGATGTGACCATTCCAATTTAGCTGCTCGTCAAGCATAAACCCTAAATATTTTATTTTATCCACTGTTACGAAAGTAAAATCATTTATCTTAATGTTAAAGTTATAATTTTTTTATTCTTTTGTTTAGTTTTTTCAATTTTTATTTTTTATTTGTTATTTAATCGCCAGTTGTAGTATCCTTTTAAGTCTTTGCTACATTTTCCAATACTTCTGAATTTTTTGATGAATAGATTAAGGCAGTATCATCTGCAAATGTATATTATTGAGCTTCCAATCCAGTCAAGCGCAGACTCAAGACATACAACTTTTACAAGAGGGGCCCAAGGACGAAACCCCGAGAGACCCTACAATTATTAACCATACCTCTACTACTGCAGTCTTCCGGAGTTACGTATTGTCTGCAGTTTGTTAAGTACGTTCTAATTATGTTCAACCTAATCCCTCCAAGTCCCATTTGTTCAATCTTATCGATAGGCAAAACATGATCTACAACATCGCAAGCTACAAAAAAGCTTAAAAGGGTTGCTTGTACTGTATTTATTGTATGTTTTATTTTTTCAGGCCAGGTAAAAAAGGTCCTATTTTAATTGGAGCACCCTATATATTCGCAGAGTGCGTTCCACGACAAGTTATAATTAACATTAACATATAATTGTTTCGTAATTATTTATTGTCCACATCATCAGGTTGTCAGCAGCTTATATGTATAAATTTAGTATTATTTGGCTAGAAAGAAAGAAAAATAATAAACGATATATTAATTTTAATAATATTTATAAATATTAATTTTTTCTTTTTCATTTTATGCCTCAATTAACTATAAAGTAATATATTTTTAAAAAATTTAATTTAAATTATTTATAAAATTCCAAACGTGACACTGTATAACATGTTGCTTATTTAAAAATTTGTTTTAATATTACAAGAGAGCACAAACTTTAGAATATACAGAATTTGAAAAATGTTGAAAACACTCGGGCTATAACCGTTTCCGGTTATGTACAAAAATAAAGAAAAACGTCTCTGTGTTGCTGAACTTGTCTTGAAACCCTCCCTCCGAATGAGTATTAATATGCGGGGTGCTCTATTTAAAGAAAAAAAATGAAAAACTAAACACCCTGTATATATAAACACTTTAGGACTTTTAAGTCAATAAAACTTTTTTTTTTAGAAATTCTCAGATAAGATGGTGAATTTATCTTACGCGAACGATGCTCTAATGCAATTAAGATTGTTGACAGGGTTACTTGAGGCACTCTTTGATCAATAAAAAATAAATATTATGTAACTTATTATAATATATTATATAATTTTATTTAATTCTTAATTGACACAAATTGCAGTAGTAGGCAGCTTAAAAACGAGCTGTAACTCTGATATGAAAACTTCCAGAAGGGGTTAGGGTTGAAAAAATAAGTATCTATTTGTTATGAGAGCATTTAACATTTATTAACGATTCCATTATTATTATATCGTTAAAGAAACTACCAATGACTACCATCTTTCTAAAAAACTAACTAACCAGTTACAAACAGGAAAACATTGCCTTTGGAACATTTGAGGTTTCCCAAAATTTTATTTTGTAACAACAGTAACAAAGAGGAAATTCCGTTCAGAACCGCAAAATTTAAGAGTTCTCGATAAATAACTAAATTGGCCAATATTTCAGGTAGGTTATGAAGGTAGGACGAATTTTAGTACCTGCTGTTAACCTATAATGTCAACAGTAAAATGGCGAGTAACATCGTCCATATTCTTTCCAATTAAAAGAAAATTAATAATAATAATACTCTCTTATCAGTGAACATTGTTCTAAATGCATGTAAATCCGTTAAACATGATAATCTTCGAAAATGTTGAATTTGAAGAATGACTGGAATTTAATATTGAACCATAATTGAATCTAATATAATACATAATTTGATTTGATTAATTTGATCCTACATGTATTTCAAAATAGGGACAAATTTTATTACGAAAACCTAGTAAAAAACGCAAGAAGAAGAAGATAAATAACACAAAGTAGCAAAAATAAAATTAACGTAAGATAATATCCAAAGAAGTGATAACGAAGAATTTGAATTTTTTTACCTATAATTTTGGTAAGAAAGAATACGTAATGGTTAAAGAAAGGGAAGGCTGGAGTTACACAAATGTGCAAGAAAAGAAAGAGCGCTTGAATGAACGGAAAGGGGAGGAATATTATATAAATATCTTAAACATTTCGCTACCCGGAGCTTAAACAGGAAGGCGACAAACCTGCCTTAACCATGAACCAAACGAACCGTGAATTTCTTACGCGCGATGTTCAACATTTTGCTATGCATAGTTTATTAATTTTACATTCGTTTTATCTGTGTATCCATCAGCGAATTGTTCCTCAGATGTGCCGTCACTAGAAAAAGCGTCAAACCGCTTATTAAAACGTTACATTGACTTTTTATTTTTCATTTTTCGCGTCGGCTCATCTCCCGAGGACCGCGCCATAGGCGTAACCCACATGAATTATTGAACACTTTTACTTTTTGCGTTTAATGGTAATTTGAGCGGAGGTAATGGGAAAAAAGTGCGAGAAGTTCACACCAGAGATTTATCGTGTACCTAGTATAGCGAAAGAAAATAACTGGAACAATGTGCCGCAATCGTATGAATTTTTATTCTCTGTTTTGTCGTCGGTTTTGTTCTTAAGAGTCAGCTCCACCAACCTGCCCCTAAACTTGAAATAACCAGCAAATACGTTTTAGGAACATCTTCACTGTTATCTGTTATTTGTTTCTCCAAATTCCATTGTTTTTTAAAAATTTTATAACCTTCTGGTCTAGATACCTCAGTCGTACTAGATGGAGATGGCCAATAAATTCCTTGTATAAAACGATTTGTCCGCAAAACAAAAGAGAAACAAGACCTTTATATCTATAAAAAGCCTCAACAAATCAACGAATAAAAAACAAAAGAAAAAAATGCGAATCAGAAGATGAAGTTGCTGTGGTGGAAGATCTTGTTCATCTAAAAATTATGAATGTTTTAGGTGTACGTGTGACGCTTGCGGTAGCGTCATAACAAAAAGAAAATAATACATTTTTTATTAAAATATATTGAACATCAACATCACTGTATATCGGACATCTCACACAACCCTTTAGGTCAAGATGGCAAAAGAAAAAAAATTGTTCGATTTTGATGAATGCAACTTTTGAAGAGGTTCACCGATACATGAAACTTGATGTTCAGATGATGTTTAGATCAACTAAAAAAAACGTGGGGTCTAACTGGCACACGACTCGTTGTTTTTGAAAACCATAAAATGAATAATATGGACATTAAACTTGTTAAAAAGACTGCAAAAAATGTGGATCAGCATTCATGATTCTACGAAGCAAAACATAGTTTCTTTCACACTTCTTGATTGAATTTTAACGCTGAATTTAGTTGTGTGTTAAATTTAGAGTGCAACTAGAGTGTCTCAGGGACTTTAGTAGTCTAGCAAACGAACTAACCATTTAGTTTTATGAGTGTTTATGTTGACTCAAAGGTTTAGTCAATAAGTGTAAAATATGCAATAACAGTAGGAGTGATTATTTAAATATAACGATAAAAAACGCCGTTAAAAACTAAATCACTTCTACGCAATAGTCTATCAAATACCAAAGGAGTGTTTTGAATAATATTATGACCAACCTTCTGTCACTGCGATGCGCGCTAATTGGATAAGTAGTTGCAGTGATGATTTGTCAAGATAAGAGTAAGATCATGTTCCTATCGTTAAAAGTTTCTGCCGACGATCGAACTAAAATATTGGCGGGTTAGCGATATAGGGAAAACACGTTTCTAGAAATGTCGAAACATTTATCAAAACAATTACAGCAGTGGGGTTAGAATGTTGATATAAGGTGAGAGCGAGGATGGTTCGGTTGCCAAGGCGTTATACCTGCCAACTCGACTTGTCGGTGGTTTGCTTTTTAAATCGCTTATTGAGTTAAAAAATATACGAAATAAAATATAAGAGGAATTGAAATGTGTGAAGAAATTTTGTAAATTTTTGTCACTTCTTTGTCTCGAACTAAAAGAATAGATAAGAAATGTAAAGAAATGACACAAAAGAGTTGTTTAGAAATGCTTCATAGTAAGTTGAAAGTAGCAAAGAAATTTCTTAGCCTCGTACTATATCTTTGTGCTATTCCAGTGTCGTAAATTTTATTGAACTCGGTTTCAATATGGATCACGCATGTAGTTATTTCAATCGTATCAATCGTTTAGTAATGTTTCTTTTGTATTTGATTATTATTGACTTCTATCAGTTGGGCTGTTCACGCCGCCAACCATCTAGGTCGTAATAATAAATCTGTGTAGGCGAGTCACGCGGCAAATTTCAAGATTTGCGTATATTTTTTCTACACCAATTCGTATGTAGATTAAATAAAATAGCTCAACATTGTTGACCTGCGGTAAAATTAAAATATTCGCACATTCTTTATGAATTGTATATTGATGAATATGTTAATAGATTGCGCGGAGAAATATATCAGCAAAATCAGTTCTTCCATCAGTTCGGGAAGGAATCTAAAACTGCATTTAATTTTTAACTCCCACTTGTAGCAATAATTAAAATTTCATATTTTTTAATCAAAGAAAGTAATTAAAAAAGGTCTAAACCATATTAGAATATTAAACACAGGTAGGTATACAATTATTACCATACCACATATTATACCACAATTTTACCTGAATGTAAATTCCGTAATAATCTTGTTGCATTGCATGTTAATGACCACCCTTGGATAAT
Source organism: Cylas formicarius (assembly GCF_029955315.1). Taxonomy (NCBI): domain Eukaryota; kingdom Metazoa; phylum Arthropoda; class Insecta; order Coleoptera; family Brentidae; genus Cylas; species Cylas formicarius. Next base: position 17,676,035 of record NW_026844319.1, on the reverse strand, counting down.
CCCATTCAAAAGCAATTGGTCACTTTCCTATATCTATGGACAAACCATACCACAAATGATGTACAGATACTTATCATTCTCGGTCAGAGATGTAGCTTTGTCTTTCAATGGCATAAATAAGGGTCTTGAAGTGATTTCTAGAATCTCCTAATAATAAATAATAAATAATAAATGATTCCAAAACCCAGGTTGTTCGTTTTAGCAATAAAAAAGAGGAAATTATTCCGATCTGAAACTTTTCGAGAATGGAACTCCGCTTGAATTTGTCTTTCTTGATAGTAAGCTGCTTTTCAGTTGTCACTTGTCTTATTTACTGCAGAAGTCCTAAGGTAAACAGAAAGTACTTTACATGTATAAAGACTACTACTGAGATTACACTTAATTTGTGTGACTCTCCTATTATACTCTATCTATTGGGATATGCGGACGTTGTATACTGGCCGGCTCTAAGACGAAAAGACCAACATAGCTTACAAAAATTGCAAAATGCCTGCCTAAGTTGCAGCTATGGTTGGCGTAAATGGGATCATATAACGCCGGCACTCAGTGGTTAAATCTGTCTGAAAGGTATTTTGCGCATCTGTCTACGTTAGTGTATAAAATGACTAGTTACGAAAAGCCCATAGTCTCTATGATAGACTGGTCAGGGGTAGTGATATAGATAACAGAATGTCACCGTAATCAGTCCTATGTTCCCAAATACGGCTGCGTTTCAGAGCTCTGTCACATATAACGCTATTAGAACTTACAATTCACTTCCAAAAGTGCTGGCGAGATTAAGGAGAGGTTGAACCGCTTAAGATTTTTTCCTTATTGTTTTTCTTTTAATCGTTTTTGAATATTGTCCTTGCTTTTTCCCAGTGTCTATTTTTTTCTATCTTTCTTTTTTTAGGAATATAAAATTTTTACATTTATCCCCCTTTGATTGGTTTAAAATTGACATATTGGAATTTATGTGGACTTAAGGGCTGATTTGTTAGTTTTTTTTCTTGTTAAATTCTGTATATCTACTACATTGTATTGGTGGTTAGGTGGAGTAGCGCTGCTAGACCTCGCCACCCGTTGAACTCTTTGGTGGAATATTCGTTTTGTTGTATTTTAATAAAGGCTATTTATTATTATTATTATAAAACGGATAATAATGCAATTTCAGGATAAAAAGAATGGAATGGAATAGGGTTTCATGTATCAATTTCAAGAAATAGAATAGAAATTAAAAGAAAAATAATATATTATAATATATATAGTACAGTATAGTATATAGTACATAATATATTAGTTAATATAATTTAACAGTAACAACCTTTTTGTGGTGACAAAAGATAGGAACCTATGCATTTTATGTATATCTATTTAAATTTAAATGGCTATTTTCTTAAAAAAACATAGAAAATTGCTAGCAGCGTTGGATGTAAGAGTAATAGTTTAGAAAATGGGTGATGAGTCTGGTAGGACCGACGATGGTTCACCTACACGACAATTTCTGAAACTGTTTTGAGGAAGTCTCCACAGATTGTAGAGTGCTTTATTTGTGAAAACTCTAGTCCCATAAAATGTACAAAATCTATACATTTTTACATAGTTCTGCAAAGTCAATGAACCTTCTTTAAACTGGTTCTTGTAAATTGATATCCTACTCTCTCATATAATTACATACCCTTCTTTATATAATCAATCTTTATTTGTTCCTTATCAATGTCAATCAATGAACCTTCATAAGACATTTTTTACTGAATGTAAATATATAAATTTTTAATAATTTTGTTGCCTAATTTATAAGTCAATTCCTATGTTAGCTAGGAAACTGATCTGTTGACATTTTCCTGACTGAAGTGAAATTCGCTTAAAGCGTTGGGTAATATACTTTTTTTAATTTATTTTTTGTAACAATAACGTACTTTGATCATTAGTGCTACAAAGGGAGCGCCCGACTTACTTCAGCATCGAATGACATCCCCTTTAGTCTCTTGCAAGGACTTTCCAGTTTTCTGCACCATTCTTTGCAGCATCTTCAAAGACCTCTCCATCTTAGTCTTGCTCTTCCACTGTTGTAGTTGGTATGGCCTCAACATTCGCACGCTTTTGTAGCGTGTTATATGTTCTATATGTCTCCGTTTCCGTAGTCTCTTGCAAGGACTTTCCAGTTTTCTGCACCATTCTTTGCAGCATCTTCAAAGACCTCTCCATCTTAGTCTTGCTCTTCCACTGTTGTAGTTGGTATGGCCTCAACATTCGCACGCTTTTGTAGCGTGTTATATGTTCTATATGTCTCCGTTTCCTGATCCTGTGTATAAGTTGTAGAGCTTCGAGATCTTGGACAGTACCGGACTCTTCCAATTCCTTTGTCTATTCAATTCTATCTGAGATTGAGACAGACTTTTAAAATATAAATGAGGAGTCAACCATTCAACAAGAACAAAATAGTTTTATAGGTTTTTAATTTTTAAGTAATTTTTTTATATATTTTTTTTAATATTCCTGCGCGATATGTTCCCTAGGCTGGATAATATTACTTTACAATCTAGGAAAATGTTTATTAATACAATAAGAAGAAATCAGGTGTAGTAACTGAAACACTTAATTTGATCAATAAAAAATGACTACAGCAGCAGAACAAGTTGTCAAAGTTAATTTTGTTTTCGGCTGGAGCGTGAATATTGTTTTTATTACTGCAAATAATTTTTCGGCTGTGGATGCGGAAGTTCTCTATCCATTTCGGAGTTAAAATAAAACCTAACCTTCGTTTTTGTGTTTCTATTTTCCCAGTTTCTTATGTTTTTCACTAAAAAACGCGGCATCTATGTCCTCCCCTGCTGAGGAATCTTGAAAGACATTTGTTTTACAGCATTGTGGAATTGGGACGAAAACTATTTTTAGCAGCAAACTTAACCCGAATGTGTGACCTCACCCACTTATTCACACATACACACGCTCACATTATGATGTATGACACGAAAATAATGTTTCAATACATTACCATCCCATATTGGTTAGACAGTTATAGGTTTTTTTCTCAACTCCGGACCTGTGCCCCACCTTCGCTGTCTCTTTATATACAAGCCGATTCGCTCCGTTATATTGACTGAGCCATTTCCTCCTTTCCTAATATGCATATTCCTATCTTGGCAAACACAATGTAATCGACGAGGTAATTCCTGTTTGCCTTTCGTCGAGATATTGTACGAAATCGGACAAACCCATATTTAAATTGTGTACAGCGTTTGAAATGGCACTTTGAATACGGGCGAGCCTTCCGTACCCCATGTACCGTTGGATCTACATACAGGATGTTTCAAGTCCTCAATGAAATAGATAGATTTTTGTGCCTTTTTAGTAGTCTTTCCGGATGATGATTTGTAGTCGATAAACCAACATTAAACAAAAACTAATCTTCGTGAATGAAGTAAGTTTCGATTTTGTGAAGCAAAAAGGTGCAATTATCTGATTGTTTTTTTTTTGAGTTTTTTAACGGATGCTTTGTGGTGTCGTGTATACATCTATTTCGACTATTCTTGACCGTGAGGCAACGTAATAGCCAATAATTCTTAGTAAATTCTTTTGTTGCATTCGATGTGGTGAAGTGACTATGTAAATAAAATATATAAAGTTTGTCCATGTCATAACAAAAATTGTTAATTTAATTTTATATTTTTATGGCGATACAATATTTGTGAGTATTATTTACAAATAAAAAATAAATCAAAACTTTTGGTATTCTTGATTTACTTCACAGGAATTTAAAAAGAAAATTCAAAATGTTTTCCTTGTGCAAAATAAAAAAAATATTGGTTACATTTAGAAATTTAGATAAATACTTAAAGTGTTGGGGCTGGTCAACTGACCACTTCTCAATTGACCGGTAAGAAAGACCAGGATCCCTTCATTGGAGGCGTTTTTTCCTATAGTAAAATGTGTTTCAGTGATTTATCACGCCGTTGCCATTCTAGTTTGCCTGATTTGACTTGATTTTTTATGATTCTTGTACCGTTGGCAGTTAATATGTCTGTTTTGTTTAGATCAGATCGAGTTAAATTTGATACAAAGTGAAAATCCCAATTTTTATTACCTCGAGAATTTGTACATTTCTCAAACTGGCAAAGAAGAAGTTTCTCAAAAATAGTACACAAAGTTCCCGGCTTTAACGTAAATATTTGTTTTAATTAGTTCGGTTTTGGACTTGGGAATTTAATGCTATGGTAGAATAGATCAGTTCGAAAATGAAACGAAAGTAAAGGTAAACACTTAACCGCATCTTAGCTAGAAATGCTCGACGCGGCGACGGCCCTATTAACTTTGCCATTTCGATTTTCAGGTGGTCTTTACTTGAGGCCCGATGACGGAAACCTCTACACGACTCTCGAGCCAACGCTGAGCAGCAATCCCAACGTCTATTTTCAAAGAGGAAACGGCCTGCATGCTGGGATGATGTACTGAATTAATAAACGACACGGAGAGGAACGGACCTCGACGTGAAAACCACCCAAGCACTTTCGGATGCTCACCACGTATAGCAGACGCGAAAGTTATTGTGAGAAAACGTTTTAACGGAACACGGATATGACAATTAATTATTATCAGTGCCTTTTGCGTCGGTTGTTGTAACGTCTGTATTAAAATAACGGAGAGCGAAATCGACGTCCACCATCGCGAATTATTATTATTATTATTATTATTTTTGGCAACGAATAGAGAATATTAGGTAATTCGAATTAGCTAACCCGATTATTGCTTATTTAAGTTTAGTTAATAGACACCCCAGGATGCACGCAAGCTTGTTAACATCGTTTCGATGGCCTAATCTCTTGTGCATTTCATTTTGAGGTTAAGAATGATACACAAGTGATATCGTGAACTATGTAGTTGGTTATATTGTAGTCAAATTATATATAAGAAACTAGGAAGTGAACTAAGGTAGGTAATTAATAATCAAGTTAACATTTTTTTTTCAAAATATGGTTTTCGTAGTGAACGTTTGTACCTTTTATAACCGTCATAAATCCAACTTGCAAATTGAATCATAAATTAATTTGGTAATAACTTCGTGTTTAACACGAATATAATATTAATTTAATATTAATAATTAAATTAATTAATATTTATATTAGAAAGAACGAAAAGTTCAATTTTCTGCTACTTTCTTGCTGGGCGCTCAAGTTTTCGAAAAGATGTTGAATAATTAAAGCAATCATTTATATAACAACAGATATGTGAACTGGAAGTAAAAAGCAATAAAAATTAAAAATTTTAATTCGCTTTACCCGCTCGAGTAACGATAGAATTATAGTGCCGTGCATAGTCGAATTGTGTACGCAAGAAGGAAAATATTTATTACAACAATCAAATTGTAATATTTATCTGTGAAATTTGCAATTTAATCGGTAGTGTAAATTACACATTTACACGGAATCGCAAGTCTTATGACATTAGATGAATTATTATTAAGTGTTTAGGTTTTACTTGTATATAGTTTTAGTATTTTCTAGAAATAATTTAGATAATTAAAAGAATAAGTTTGTTGGTGAAGCCATTTATTGTAAACTAAGACATACAACGAATGACTGAACGTTTTACCATACGAATCTCTATTTAAGTTTTGCATTATGTACAAAAGTGTTTTAGTTGTCTACGAATAAAGTTAGTGCTAGAAATGTTCGAAGTTTTAATAAGCCTGAAATAAATATACAAGGTGTTTCCAAAATAACGTTTCGGATTCCAAGGAGAAATAGCAAAAACTAAAATGGCTTATTATCATTAGCATACATGCTATTACGTACAAACATTACTAAAACTACGCTTGTAATTGACATAATTATATATTCGAATCGTAGTAAATTACATTTATATGAATGCAAAAGCTAATTCACACTAATATTAATATTAATATAAGCATCTTTTACCACTTTTTGGAAGTTTTTTATATTCGGTAAATTTCTGGTGTCTGGTGTTCTGTTAAGAGTGTGTGACTTCAAAAGTTTACGGAACGTATTGCATACTATACTTTTTCTACGTCCGTTAGTTTTTGCGTACATTTTCGCAAAACAACACGAATACATCACTGACATGACCGTCAGAATTGACAAACGTCAAAAATCAAGGCGTGGGAAATATCTCCGAAAACATCCGATTGCTTCCAAACCTATGCGGTAAAATCCGAAGTGGCTCAAATCTATGGGAAACGAAACTGACGTGGTAAAGTGACGCTTCCTGCACGCTAGATCGATGTGTAATAAGGTACTTTACAAACGGGAGTAAAAAAAATCATGGAAGTAATTTATTTTTTATTTTATATATCACCAAACATTAGAGAACTTAATACTCTGAGACACCGACAACCATCTCGGGTAATGATTAGGTCTGCACAACCCAGAATAGCTCGCATGGCTTTATTTTGTAGCATTTGTATTTTATGAGCATCACTGTTTCTACAAAAAATCAAAAGCTAATTACAATACCAAAAATGAGGGCTGATAATCGCATTAAAAATAAGACGTCTGCTTCAGTGGCTAAGCTCAGGTGAAATTCTACGCAAGAAACCTCTCCTTTTTCCATTTTTTTTACAAATATAATCCACATGTGAGAAAATTAATTGAGAATCTAGAACTATTCCCAGATACTTCATTTGTGAAACATTTCCTATTAACCTGCTATCAATATAAATCTTAAAATTATTATCCAAAAATACCTTACAATTTTGTTTACGCCCAAATATCATATATGCTGTTTTATTTAAATTTCGCTTGAGTTTATTTACGTACAACCAGTAACTAAGTAACCTTAATTCCGAATTCATATTGTGTACCACTTCTAAGTAATTTTTCCCAGAAATTGATAGCAAAGTGTCATCCGCGAAAAGATTGACAAAACAATTTTCCAAAATTTTGTCTAAATCGTTCACGTGTAGAATAAAAAGCAAAAGGTCGTTATACATTGCCCTGGGGCATACCTATATTGTTTTCTAGCTTATTAATCCTTATTATATGGAATCTGTCACATAGATAATCAACTATCCACACAAACCCATTCACTCTGATCCCATATGCAAACAGTTCACCCACCAGACGTCCTCGATCGATGGTCTCAAAGGCTCTTTGAAGATCAATGAACACAGTTAAAACTATATTACCGTCAAGAATGTCAGACCTCAATTTCGAGCACACATAGAAGATTCACACGAGTATTTATTAAATATAACAATGGCTATCCGATTGCACAAAAAATATTTTTCAAAAAGTTTACATGGCATATGTAATCAGCTGTAGATTAATTTTTCGATTTTATTACAATACTTCTTAGTTCATTTATATTCAGCGTTTGAAAGCATGTGAATTCCTTAAGATTTTCTCTACTAATCTCCTCAAGATTGGTTTGGATATTTGGAATACTCGCAGCAATGTCAAGAATGCTTTTTGCATAAAAGTTGTTAAAAATTTTGTTCTATATTACTCAAATCATCTTCAAATTTAAAATCGTCAAAGTTGTCTGCGTTTCTGCGTTTGCTGCTTATTAATCCCTTCAACGTTCGGTACAATTTCTTGCTGTTTCCCTTTCATCGATCAATGCTGCTTTCATAATATTTCAACTTCTCACATCTTAAAACCCTCACAAATGTATTCCTGTTAGCCTGATAATTACGCTAATCGGTCTGCAACTTAGTATGCTTAAATTTTTTATAAGCGATATCTCGTCCCTATTGTGCCTGAAGTATCATATGACTCATGCAAGGAACTCGGTCATTAATAATTTTTTTCGTTGGTACTATCTTATCTACAACCTGGTTTATGTTAGGTATAAAAGCGGCGTATATCACATTAACATCGGTCGAATTATAATTCCACTGCATACCATACAATTCCGAAATTATATTATTCATATTTTCTTGATTAATCTGGCGTCTGAGCTTGAGGTTTCTCTTTTAGTGGCTTGGTTTCTAGATAACTTCCAATGATCATGTGGTCAGATATCTGTGGGAAATCCCGTGATGCTTCAACTAAATCATAGTCGTTTGAAAATATGACTCCAACCATTTCACTGTTTGCCGTGCGAACGGGTCATTCAGCGCCTAATTGCCAAGTCTTGTCATCGGTTAAATAGTTTTGTTACTTCGTTTAGTAACATTACCGTTGTCCAACAAGACGAAACAATCTAAGAAAAATGAGCTATTAATACCATTATGAAAAAGTGGTCTACAAAGGGGTAGAACTAAACTTGTACCTTCGCGATGTGTTTTCTCATCTTTGGATATTCATTTACTTTTCCATAGTAAAAAACAGTAACTCCAGATCGAGAATCATCTGCTATTAAAATACATTTAAGCTGGTTAATTTGTAGCTGCTATTGAGGAACTATCTCGAGCAATTGAAATAAATTTTTGGAAGCCGTAAGTTTCTCCCAATCTTTCTCACAGCATTACAAGATGCTCGCTCGGACTCGGATGGCAAGCTATACACATTTTGCGCCGAGTTTCATTTAATTAATTTTTATCCGTGCAATATAGGATTCCTTATCGAAGTGAAATACCTACGTAAACCCCCGGGAGAGTTTATTAATTCAATGCTCGAACCACGAGATGCGGGCGTTTCTTTGTTTTTTACTATTTTTCTTGCCGGCCAAAGCGAAATGATGGGCAGGGCGATCGGCCGGTATTCTGTTCTTCAATATAATATGAATTTAAGGCCTAATTATATACGTATAACATATTTTCTGTCGACGGTGCCGGCGTAAAATAGATTCGTGATTGTATGCACAATCCGGGATCGAGGCGTAATTGGAAATTCGTATTATTGTCGGCATACGTATACGTACGCTCCGCCGCTGCCGACACGACTCATTAAAATTTGTTTGGTACCGCACGTGTTGGATACACAACGCAAATTGAAAAATGACCGCCAGATTGAAAAAAAAAACGCACGTCCGTGATTTTCCTATGTCTTTATATACATATATGTATATAAATATATATATATATATATATATATATATATATATATATATATATATATATATATATATATATATATATATATATATATATATATATATATATATATATATATATATATATATTTGAATTCAAAGGATATCGGGTAGCGGTCCGTGGTTAAAATAGAAAGCTCCTTTTTTCTTTAACACTCAATATTTCGTCAATTTATTTGTTGACTTCTTCAGGAGTGAACTAAAATTTAATGAAAACAACAGGTCAAACTATATAACAGACAATTAAAACAATCGTGAGAAATACTTACAAAATTAGAGCTTATTTATTGTGTATCAGACTTGTAATTAATTGAATCTTTGTTTTTGTTAATATGGCACATTTCAAGAAACAATCGGGCTTTATAATTATTGACACATTGCAAAATTTTTGGATTGCTGTAGTCAAATTCATGTCATGTGATGATTCAGTCGATGCAAATATATTCAGTGAAGTCGGTTTTGCTCCTGAGAATGTTTTAACTATAAAGAACAGTAGACAAGCAGAAAACGACGATGTCAATATCCTGTTAATCAAAATATGGACTAGGTCGCCATTCACCTCAACAAGCAGTTTCGGAAACAGCGTCAAAATATGGATCTCAGTCATTTTCAGAGGTAGTTTCTCTTAACAGTATTGAAACAATTCTAGATTCCCCACAAGAGAGGAGTTAGAAGCTAAACAAACACCTGCCAAAAAAAGGAAACTATTAAGTGGAAAGTCAATTTAGATTTGGGAAGACCATCGAAGAAAAAAGTTATCGCCAGCGAGTGGTATTGAAAGTATTTTTCTGAAGCAGTCGTGAAAAATATGATACAGTGCTTTAAATGAATGGGTACATGAATTATGTGCTAACGTACAACGAATAAACAAATTAATTTGACTTTTGTATACCTAATTAAAATTTTTTACTTTTTGCATTTGTCTATAACAAAAAACGTTTTTAAAATGTCTACAAGATATATTTCTTCGTTATTTTCTTGTTTTTAAGAGGTTCGATATAGGAATACAGTGGTCCAATTTAAGATACCGGTTTCCTATACTGAACCAAGGGTTTCAAAATTTGTATTGTCAGCTAAAATTACCCAGTCGGCGAAAAGCATATAAAGTGCAGTAATTAGGTAACATATCAAGATATATCAATATGCAAATAAAGTTCTAAAGGTAAAAACTGGTCAGTATAGGCAACCTTCCCCTAATTCGACATTCTAATAGCTCGGTTTTTCATAGGCTGCAGTAGCAAAAAATTCTAAATAAAAAAGTTGTCTGGCAAGACCTGTTAAATCCATAGACATTGAAATTAACTTTGAATTGTTTAATGTCAAAAAGATGTCAATTACAGAAAGCTAAGATTTGTTTTGGTTAGTTTGTTCAATATTTGCAGATTTTTTTTTGGTTAGCTTTTTACATTCAAGCGGCTCAATTGAAATTTAAGCTTTGCTGTTTGTAAGGTTTAGGCTACTTTGGACTAAGATCCGTAATATCTTTCAAATGTCAAAGATACGAAATACATTAGGTGTGGCCATTTTGAATAAACCTTTTGGGATATACAAAAGGTTTAGTTCGTCACTTAAGTTTTGCCGACGAAGTCGAATGAAAAACAAATATCAAAGATGCGACGCTGGCTTGGTTTTTGACGTCAACCAAACAAAACAAACAAAATGTTTTTAAATGTGTCACTCTCTATTTTCTGAAATAAATAAAAATATAGGGGCCAACTCCAAGAAATGAAGTTGACTAATTTGAAATTGAAACTTGAAAGATATTAACAATCGAGCATCCATAAATGAAGACAATTATACAACGTTACCATTACAGATTCTGTGCGGCCACAAAACTTGAAAATTAAATTTATTTAACAAATCACAAAATGTTTTTAGAATTAGAAAATTGCAAATAGGAAAGCTTATATTTCAAGTGAGACAGTTAGAATGATATCCTTGTACTTGTCTGCATCGTTACTATGATATAGTATTAATTATTTTTTAATTTTCTCAGTGGTAATGAAAGTAATATTTTCGGGCTATTCTTGACATATTTTGCTTCTATGAAAAAGTTTGCAAAACAGATATTTCGCTCATGATTTGTAGTATACATAATTGCCAACATATTTCAGAAAGAAAAATTAAAAAATATTGTAAATTATAAAATTAATAATAGTACATTTTTTCATCACATGGTTGTGTTAATTTTGATTTAAGGCGGACTAATGTCACTTTTTCGACAAGGATAAGAAAAACAGGGTAGGAACAATCGAAATGATTCCTGGGCGTCCTGTCGCATATACAAATGCAAGGCAATGTTACCAAGCACTTTAATGAGACAGTTTGTAAACGGCATAAATAATTTATAAGATCATTTGATTAGCCTTTCATTCATTTGCGTCCAAAGATGGGAACGCCCAGTGACATGTGTTAATGCCAGAATCGAACATCCTGTCGGTGTTTACATCAAGTAAAAAATCGCTCATTAATATGCATGGCCGATCGGCCAAGCTCAATCGAAAATTAGAATTGGCGGCGTGTATTGATGATCCCTTGCGGTGATGTTGAGCAGAAACAATTGGATTACTTAAATATCAATACAAAAGTTTATAGTGGCGTCAACGATTGTGTAAAATCTTATAAATCCTTAAAATTTGAAGTTATTGACTTAAAAAACATACTTTTAAACATCAAAATTTTGCAAATGAAAGAGACATCGAGATTTTTTTTATTTCTTCAATAACTACTATAGAAATACACTTTGAGAGTTGAAATACGCTTTTAAATGTTATGATAAAAATGATTAGATTTTGATGAAATTTTCATTTTTCTATTTTATGCAAATTTTATAGTTTGGCTAAAAATTATTTTTGAAAGTTGCAAATATTGAAATGTTGAAAATGTCGCCACATCAATTTTATTGCAGCCTCTACTTTATTTAGTCGGGTGTAATCAAAGAATTGTATAAAAAATAATCAATAAAATTAAAAAATCCAATTTCTTTGCAAGTGAATCAATCAACAACGGGAGATTCATTGAAGTGTGTTCGCCTTGTTTAAACAAACCGTCTCAAAAATAATAACAGCCACTTTTTCCCGGAGAAATAAAACGCCTAAAACGATGTACCTCGCAGCGGTGTCATTTAACAATTGGTACAGATATTAAACTCTTAACCCAATTGATCGCTTTGCCAAGTACCATGTTATTAAAGTACCATCTATACCAATTCACGTAATGGTTTAATTGTTGCAGCGCGAGTTGTACAAGTCCGAGGTTTATTTAATGAGAGTGTCCGCAATTGCTTATTCCGATGGTAGTTTACTTATCGCGAGAGCTTTGTTTATTTAGCTGCATTCCGAATTTTCTTTTTATTTTCTCATTCCTTTTCTATAGGCTGATGGATTACTGCGATGACCCTAAGATAAAAATCGTATACAGGGTATTATTGAAATGGCATCATATAATTCAACCAGTGGATCTGAGAGAAAAACTCCAAAGATTTGATACTTTTGCTAGATGGAACTATGATAGCTGCAAAAGCTGCAAAATATTAATTTCATAGGTCTAAATATAACACAATGTTTCAACAGTGTTATTACTTCCCATGAACCAAAATGGAAAGGTAAGGGCGTGATGGAAAAGTAAGTAACTCCTTAAAACCCTTACTATAAAGCTACACAAAAGTTGGTATACCCAGAAATCCAAAATACTTAAAAAAAATTTGAAAGTTTTAAAGAAATTTAAAGGCCAGAAATAAAAATCTCTTAAAAAAGTCAAATGTATTAAATTTTCCTTTGAAACTTTTCTAGCAACCAAGTCAATACATAAAACCCAACAAAATAATGATTTATTTATTGTGCCTAAATAATAAGCGCAAATATATATTATCATGTCAATGAGAACAACAAATGATAAAGTCAATTAACAATTTTCGTTATTATATGGAAATACTTTATTTACATAATAACTTGATGAGTTATTTATTTACACAACAATAAGATCAACATCATTTTCAAGACACTTCTAACATAAACGAGACATGGTATGGCATACAAAACGTTTTATTAACAGCAGGTCAAGAAATGCTGACTTCAGAACGAAAAGCAAGACAAACTTGGATGACAGAGGAAATATTATGCTTAAAGGACGAAAGTAATGGAAGAAATCGACAACATCGTTCAAACAAAAATTAAATCTGCCAAAGAAAACTGGATAGACTGTGAGGAAGTGGAAGAATACGAGCGAAGATATGACAGCTTCAATCTACATAGGAAGCTGGAAGAGATGACCGGAATGAAGAAATATAAGCAGTGTACTGTATTGAGAAGTCCCGACGGCAGTATTATTTCGAATGTCAAGCGACAGCTGATTCGCTGGACTGAATTAAATACCGTTTCAATGACGATCGGACTGAACTGATTCTTTGCCATGCTGAGGAGACTGGTGCGGAGATGCTGCGCAGGGAGGTTCTACATGCAATTCAACAGACAAAAGGAGGAAGGGCAAATAATCCTGACGAGATACGAGATGAATATTCAATTATGATCCTCGTAAATCTTTTTAATACAGTGGCTTTCATCTACATTTATAACGTTACCTCAGAAACAAAATGCTACAGAATGTTTCGATCATCGAACAATAGCCCTTATGAGTCACAGTTTGAAGGTGTTTTTAAGAATTATTCATATTATTATTTGTTATTAAATTATTCATGTTTTTTGTATAAACGTGTTAGCGCAACAATGTCTCGACATGAACCAAGGTGTCTACACCTCATTTGTTGATTTCGAAAAGGCGTTTGATAAAGTTCAACCTCAAAAACTTATAGAAATATTACAGAACATGAACATTGATAGTCGGGACATCAGAATCATAGTGTATCTTTACTGAAACCAAACAGCAAGTCAGAAATGAAGATCAGCTAACAGATGAAGTGGAGATTCTGCGAGACGTGCGACAGGGCTGTCTTCTTTCTCCGCTACCATTTAAAGTATATAGTGAGGCAATTTTCAGTGAAACTATGGATGAACGACAGGAGGGTGTTACCATAAACGGACAGATTTTAAACAACTTACGTTATGCGAACGACACCATTATAGTTACAGACAAGCTTGAAGATCTGCACACCCTGCTGCAGAAGCTTAATGATACATGAACCTTAAGAAGACTAAATCCATGATTATTACAAAGAAAGTAAATGTTAACGGATTTTTTACTATAGACAACAAAACGGTAGAAGTAGTAAGAAAAAACAAATACTTACGGCTACACGAAACAGTTTCACAGTTTCATGGAATCAAAAGTCGGATAGAGGTAGCTAGAGTTTCTTTGCAGCAGAGAAATAAATTTCGGATTAAAAATGAGAATCCTTCTGTTTTTTCAACATTACTTTACGGGTCAGACACTGAAAAAGGCCGATATGGACAAGACAGGTTTCCAATTTGCAACTGCTACAGAGAACCCAGAAACAGGAGGAAGTAATTAACTCTCTACGTGGTCAGAGGATTTGATATGCGATGCTACAGAACATTATGGAAGCAAAAGATCAAGAGGAGTCAAGGGAGGAGAGCCTCTTGGCTCAAAAACTTAAGGGGATGGTTTGGAATACCATCCAACCAACTATTCAGAGAGGCTGTTAACGAGATTAGGATAGCCACGATAATATCCAACCTCCGTTAGGAGAAGGAACAAGTTGAAGAAGTTGTGATAGTCACGTCACAAGTCAGTGAATGTTGAATTGAATTTTGGATAAATGTGTCCAAGAACTAATAGTCATAGAAAAAGCATTGTATAGCAACACGTTGATAATCTCGTGACTAAAGTGTTGTTTACCAAACTTGCTGCATAATATACTATTTGCATCTTAGCCATGTTCTGATCACCAAAAAGTAAAGGTTTAAACCCGAATTTGACAGAACAAAATCTAATTGGCATAAAGGTGAGGTGCAAATTTACTGTCATTTGGTACCTAAAATCAAATTGTCAACTTACATACCAGCGTGTCACTTTTTTAAGTGACTGACTGTACCACCTTGGAATATGGTATTATTTTTGAAAACAAAAATTGTATCATCTAGTTCAAAAAATTCAAATAGATCTCCGGACGATACACGCAAATTTGCTAAAAAAAATAAAGAGAAATGAAACACATCATTACATATGTAACAATATTTAATTTATTAATAGTGTAGTATATACTCCCACCATGATTAAAATACATTAGTGATTAATATAATCAATATAACATAGTAAATATTAATCACATGTGCAACATGACCTTATTTAAAACTGATTGCCATAAAATGACTAAAAAGAAACACAGTAAAACATGAGTGGTAAAGGGCACCCATCCACAACTTCTTCGTGAAAACTTGGCGTTTAATAATCTTGGGTTTCCCGGAATACTCATACAAAAATCAGCGTAATAGGCAAATATAAATAAAATATATTAAAATTAGATAATCATAATTACAACCAAGTACAATAGTACACAGCCTAAAACTATATTGCAAATAGCTAATTTCATAAAAAGAAAGCACAAAGTCAAATTCAATAGGTAAATTGCTTATTTCCCTCAAACCGCTGGTTTATTTACGTTTTATGTATTTTTTTGCATTATGCAAACACAAAAGAAAACAAGTAAATAAATGTTAATTAGAAGAATGCAGAGAAGAAACAATAAAAGCAAACGATAGCGGAAAAGAAAATATGGAACGTGATTAAAATTTTAGATAACGAATTCTTTCATCCATTCAATTTAGTTTTAAATTGAATAAATAGTAATTATTATAAATCATTAAAAATAAGTTACAGCAAAATACAAAACAGTGGAGTATTACAAAATCACATGGATGAAACTAAAGGGTACCTGTAATAAATGCAAGACGATAGCTCGTCTTTATCACTGCGCAATGAATTTATTTTTTAATTATCAAAATGAAACAAAATATGTTCTTCGCAAATCTGGTATCAAAAAGTTTGGCAAAACAACTCTTCAATTCTGGCCAATAATTATATTTGTTAGTGTAAATATGTCTTTATAGAAGTATTATAATTAGAAATACAGAAAAAAAGATCGCAAAGAACATTAAAGCGGACAATTACAAGAAAAATATATTTACCTAGCTAGATATGTAGCTCCGAAATAAATTATGTAAGTAAAAGAACGACTAATTATTCCATTTTTATGCAAAATAAACATATCATTTTGACGAGATGCATTTTCAAACAAATGCACACCTTCCGATATATTAAACATTGGAAATCAGAAAATATATCACTATATCAACTTACAACATTGATATACCGATCACACACAGTATGATTTAAAAACGCTTTAATGACATTTCAGCCAATGTTAGACTTTGTTTGCTCGAAATATGGTTCGATGCCTTGTTGAGTATGTCATCAAATACTTGCCAACCAGTTCGCTTCGGATCAAAATAAATTAAAAAAAAAAACACTAAATACTGACTAGAAATTTTCATTTACTATTTTAATGACAACTTAATTCAGCAGCATGCCCTTGAAAACCGAAACCAATTTTTAACAAGGTCCCTTCGCATTTAAAATAGTTTATTGTTTTAATGAACTGCAAATTCTGTATAAATATATATTAATATTTTTACTTTTAAACAAAAGTTTAGAAACTGCTGCTGAAATTCCCTACAAATTTTAGGTTTTTCTGATTGTCTCATTGTGTGCCTTTGCACAGAAAAACTAAAACCTTAATGCACAAGTATTTTGGAGCAATATAGCACAATAAATAACATATAAAGTTTTTTGAACTATTTACTTATTCTCCCGTTTTGTTGCTATCAATCTCCTCGGAAAATGTCGGCAAGCATTAGATATATCAGCATGAAAAAATCCCATAAAACTGGAAAATTTACCATTTCTGATTGCAAATAGGAAGTCCAAATATACCAACACAAATATACAACAAAATTTGAACGTTTGAAATCTGATCTTCCCATCCCATAACGAACGCATAATCGCCATGTCACATCATATCATGAAACATCAAAAAAAAAAAAAAAAACAATACACTCATGAACCCATTGGGTTTAATTTTTTTTACTTGGGAGAATCCTCCCCGCTCCACTCCTCCAATTCCTCTTGCAGTCGCAACTCCAGCTCCCGCATATCGTTGGCGATGTCAGCTTCGTAGGTCGCGTCATCGGAACTACCGACTGATAACGCGCCATTGCTGTAGGTGCCCATCGTTTGGTTCAAGGAATGAACGATTTTGTTCTGTAATACGAACAATGTGTAATATACTTCCAATATAGAGAAATTAAAAAATAGAGAGTTTCAAGTACAACACAAAATGCGGCATTTTCTTGATGAGGATCTCTGTAGCCCATGAAGACGTTAGTTTTGAGGGAACTACAAATTTTAAATATCAAATGTCGGTTATTATCCCAGCGACTTTTTCAATTCATGGAGTGGAATTAAAATTAGAAATAATTAATAGTTCAAATGCGATTTCACCACATTCATTAAGAAAACTGATTGAGGGTGTCATAGTGCAAGTGTCTGAATATTAGTATTCCACATTTCAAGTTTGTTGTTCAATACTATTGGTACTACAATCAGAGAAAAACTATG
This sequence comes from Cylas formicarius, assembly GCF_029955315.1. Classification (NCBI taxonomy): domain Eukaryota; kingdom Metazoa; phylum Arthropoda; class Insecta; order Coleoptera; family Brentidae; genus Cylas; species Cylas formicarius. Next base: position 17,658,470 of record NW_026844319.1, on the reverse strand, counting down.
GCAGGTACTACAGCTACTATGGCAGCTTTTTTGTTGTTACCGCGTGTATAATCTATCAAATATTCATGGACTTACAAGACAAGCTTCTTTCTGTTTCTCTTGGATCCCCTGTTCGATCAGTTGCAATTCCTGCGTCAGCCTTTCACTCTCGCTTAGGGACGTCACGCCTTGCGCCGCCAATTTCAGGTCATTCAGCTGTTTCTCGAGGTTGCGCAGTTGGATTTTGACGCGCTGCGATTCCGCGAGTAACTCCTTAGAAGGATCTTGCAGTCTGGAGTGAAAAATCAGCTGGGGTGATCCTATATTTGAAAAAAAAAAATGGTTGCGACTGGGGATAAGTTTAAAAAGGTTAGATGTACAAACCATAGGTTACGTAACCTTCGTTAATGTTTGTAACCGACGGGCCGATCATGGTGTGGGCCCCAGGTACCGCGGTTTGAAAATGGGCGCTGTTGTTGTTATAGTACCACGAAGTTACCGGGCTCCCGGACGATACAGGCCTTCTGATCTGGACCAATTACATAGAGTTCAAGATACAGATGATGTCAGCAGCTCTCATTACAATTAAATCATTCACTATCCAATAACTTTCACCTAATATTACCTTTTTCAGAAACTGACAATGTTAATTGCATTCAATATTTTTAGGATTTTTTCTCTTGCTCTTGGGAGTAATGCCACAATATAAGTTTGAACAAAAAATGTGTAAAATGCAAGATTGTAAAACCATGGTTTGTGTCGTTAAATTTCCTGCTTTGTTCCTTTTTTTCACCCAAAATTGTGCAAGTGTATTTTGTGTTGTTCTAGGATATTTTTGTTGGATTTAATAAGGTCATATTTATTCATTTTTGTTTTTATTTGGTTGGTCGCCAGTTTCCACAAACTTGTTTATAAGTAAACCTGGCGGACTAGATACTGTATAGGTTCATTGTGGTTGTCGCTATGAAAAACAACAAAATTACCTTTTGCTTTTTCAGTAGTAGTTCTAAAGGTATTTACAAGCATTAATCTTCTATTGTTGTTAAGTAAGATTAAATTGAATATTTTTAAATACGCAGGCAATCATATTCTTTATAAACTGATCGGAGATTGTCTCTGCGGAGGGCACCACAATTAAACGAAAGTATAAACTATAACCATTTACTTTTTTTTTCAGCATATGAGCCTAACTGTCTACGTCTTTAAGTGATATTTGGAATGGATACATTATAAAATTACTTCGAGTGTCATGTAAAAATTAATTGCAGTTATAAGCTTTGTTTTGGTGAAATTTTAGAAATCGCACATGCGCTTTGGAAATTTATTATGAATTTGCGAATCGCTCTAGAACCAATCTTTCAGATTTAATTCTAAAATAAAACCAAAGCGGCTTCAAACTGGCAAATGACCGGTGGGGACCATATTGGTGCTGTTGTGCAGAACATCGATTCGACATCAGACTGAGGTAAAGACTTACTCTTTAAAATAATAATAATAATAATATATTTGTGTAACACAATTGTCTATATCACCAAGACCAATCAACGATAGAATTAAAATTATTACTTACTTAACAAAGTTTGTTTTAAATTCCAGTAGATATAAACAATATAATAATTAAGCCAACAGGATAAAATCATCAGTTAAATTAATTATTTATAAAAAAAACTATTTAAAGAATAAATTAATTGCAGTTTTATACCTATTATTACATTCATTTTGTTATATACTGACTAATAAATACATATTCCGAGGATCTATGAAATCGTGCATACGTTTATGTGTTTTTTCAGTCATCCATAGTTTACTTTTTTTAAAATAAATTTAAAGAATTTAATTTTAACCTAATTTAATCTCGATGCTATAGTCGTCTCAAGAAGTGGCAATTTATATTTGTTGAGTTTGTTCCTTGTATTGTATTCATGGTGGTCTTTTTCAAGGATGTGTTTATTTTTGTGTTCGCGTATTGACAGATTGTGGCAGAATATTTGACGCGGATCGAGAACTTTTGCCGAATCATATATTTGTTGTGTTGGGAGATTACAGTTTTCTTGTAAATTACTTTTAATATCCATTTTTGATTTTTTTCTAATTGATACATTACATAAATAGATGCACCTATATCTAATATGGGTTTCAAAAAGTGCACGATAGAGCAGTTTTAATTGTGTCTCGTTTAAAAGCCAAAAACTTGAATCTGGCTAAACGTGCGCTAATCTTTTTCAGGACATATGCAATCTGAACATCCCACTATACCTTATATATTGTTTCGACTTTATTTGGACAATTTTGTGATTAATAGTAAATCTTAATGTATTATAAGTAGGGGTGTTTCTGGCATATGATGTAAAGGCTAAGAAAAATTTTTGTTCAAAGTTCACAGTCAACAACATACTATCTATCAAACCAACTCAATACAGTTTTAAAGTCCTGTTCAATGATTAACTTAAGTTCTTTGCAGTGTCATCAGCCAAACTCTTAACCCATCCTTTGATGTCCAACTTGAAAAGCCCGTTAAAATACATATTAAAAAGTATAGGGCCAAGTACGGTTCCTTGAGGCATTTTCAATTTGCACACATTTTTTTCGATTATTTAAGTAACTTTGTAATGACTAGTATAGAATGCCTCTAAAGCCACTATCGTGCAGCTTTAGCCACATCGACAAATATACACAGTGATGGAGCTTTTTTGTCTATACATTTGTTTGTTAGCGACTTCTTCCACTTTAATTCAGCTACTGCATCCTCTGTCGACATTTTTTCTCTGAAACCGTACTGATTTTGCGACAAAATGTTATACTTGTCCAAGTACCATCTTCTGTTTTAATATTCTCTCAAATATTTTCGTAAAACTTGAAACCACTGAAATTCGTCTGTAACTCGACACAGTCTCTACATCCATTTTTATATAGAGGTGTAATAATCGCTTCCTTAAGAATTATCGGAAACACTCCTTCGGAAAACGATTTGTTTAGTAGGTATAAAGTTAAAAACAATAAAGGTTAAATGGGAAACTATACTTACGGAAACTAACTAACTAAATTACGGAAAAAACAAAATTCGATAAAAGTGCCGCTTAAGAAATTAATATAAAAATTCATAAACTTTAATAATATCTTAGATGAATATAAGGCTCGTGAAACTATTGAATGTGATGATTTCACTGTGATAATTTTCTTGTCTTTCTGAAGTCGACTGGCAGAGATTTTGACGTGATTGAGATGTTAGAAACGAAACTGCAAATATCTTTTTTGCCAATATTACAATTTGTGTTGCTAGAGCGACGGTAACTAGAAAAGAGATCAGTAAAAAAGCTAGATTAACACCTTGGATAATGAGCGGTCTCCTGATTTCTATTCGAAATAGGGAAAAATTAAAAAAGCAATAATTTAAAAATAATTTAAATATTTTAAATTATAAAAAATATAGAAACGAATGGTCAAAGATAATTAAAAAAAAGCTAAATATTTGCACTATAGGTTAGTGATAAAGGCAACGATATTTTTACAAGGGCTTATGACTGGTTTCTAGGAAATAAATTGATATTAAACAAAGAGAAAACGAATTTAATTATGTTTAGAACTAAATTATGTAGAGTTGAAATACCATTAGGAATAGGGATAGGTAAAGAAAATATTAGTATTGTAAATAGCACTAAATTCTTAGGTTTACAAATTGACGAATTTCTTGATTGGTCTGAACATATTGATTATCTGCTAAATAAATTAAATTCAATTTGTTATGGAATTAGAGTCGTTGCAAATTAGATGAATGAGGAAACCTTAAAAATTATGTATTTTGCAAACTTTCAGTCGCGCATACGGTATGGAATTATCTTTTGGGGAGGTAGTGGTCAACTACAGAACATTTTCGTAAAAAAAATGCGATTTAGAGAGAGCTGTAGAGGGGTGTTCAAGGCTGAAGGTATTTTTACGGTATATGCTTTATATATTTATGAAGCATTGATATTCTTTTTTAAAAATCGAAAGGACTTCGAACTACAGATATTTCATAGATATAATACCAGAACCCTAAATGTAAATTACCTGATTCACCGTTTAACCTTAACTGAAAGGAGTCCTTATTACATATGCCTGAGATTGTATAATAAATTACCAAATGAGGTACAAACAATTGCAAATCCAAAAATCTTTAAATAAATAGTTATTGATAGAGTTAGAACCTTACTCCATAGAAGATTTTTTTCTGTAATATTTAAATAATTGTTTAATTAATACGATGTAATTGAAATTTGTAAGAATATCTTGTGCTTTTTCCTTTTTTGACGCCGATTTCCTTTGTGTTTGGTATATTATTTTAAGGTAATGTGTTTATCACACAATGTGAAATAAAGTTGATTATTATTATTATTATAAAAAATTACTGATGTATAACTCGAGAGATTCATTCTAAAAAGATATGGAAAATAATTAAGGAAGCAACAATGATCAAACTAATAATTCTGAAATCAAACAAATAATAAATGGTAACAATGTTGAAATTACTGACAAAGAACTATTAGCAAATGAATTTCCCTCCTACTTCCGTAAAGTTGGTCAAAAGTTGGCAGGAAGAAATTTTGGATTCAAAAAAAAGTTTCAAAAATCGTGAGAAAGAGGGTGAGGACAACATAAGCTCTGAAATAATAAAAATAAATATTGTACATCTCTTAAACCCTTTGATCCATATTGTAAATTTGGTGTTCATGGCGACAAAAAACTGACTAGTAACTATAGACCGATTGCACTAATAAGCTCTATTAGAAAAATATTTGAAAAGTAGTATATAAAGTATAAGCTTTCAATATATCTAAAAAAAATCAATTTATTGGATGGCAATCAGTTTGACTTTAGAGATTTTAGATTATATTTTGCGTAAACTTGATAATGGTCCGAGAGTGATGGGCATTTTTCTTGACTTGACAAAGGCTTTCAATACTGTGGCACATGGATTCCTACTGGAAAGGCTGAATTATATTGGTGTAAGGGGGTAGCAAATAACCTATTTAGATCCTATTTGAGTGAGACAACACAGAATGTAAGAATACGTTGAGTGATAGGTTACAAGTAGAATTTGGTGTCCACTGATATTTAACATTTACATTATCAGAATTATGTCCGTCACTAATGAGTGAAACGTGTTTTCTTTTGCTGACGATACAGCAGTGACTTTGATGCGATTTGTGTTCTTTCATAAAATTATTAATACAGATTGGTCATTGTATCTAAGAAATAAAATTCGATATAGTACAGATGGACACTCTTAATTTAAGATTTCGCTGGTACATATCCCATCCACTGCATAAAACACTATGAAAGGTGTTTCTCTTATAACATTTATATTTTATTTAAAAATATTCCACACAATTTAAAAACATTATCAGTTTCTTTTAAGTTAATATTAGATGAGTGACTTTTTTTTTGTTTTTTTATATAGTTTTTTTTTAAGTGGACATGGTAGGAGTAACTCTTTAATTGTGTTTTTTTCTTCCTTTTCGTAGTGTGCTTTTAGCATAGGATTTAGAATTTTAGTGTAATTATTGACATTGTCATCTTGGGGGCTGAACTAGAATCTTTTTTAATTTGAATTTCGGCCTCCTTTTTGCTTGCAAAATTGGTTATTGGATTTAGATGCTAATTCTGTCAATACTTAAAGCAAATAAACTATAATTATTTTTAATATTATTAAATATATCATGTCATTTGAAAAACACGTCTAACCGAACTATTCCTTGGCTTGGCATTTTTGTCACTCACCAACGACGACGAAATATTTCCGTCTCTAAAAGACCCGGACACTTGAACCGGCGGACCTATTCCGTTGTCCTTATGCATCCTTGATATCGGCCCGTATTTACTTATAGCCGGCGCGTCATAAGGTACGTAGTCGTCATCGGCCGCCAATATGGAGTCGGATCGAACGAACGTGGGGCCCGAGTTGATCTGGCCGCTCCAAAAATTATACGGGGACGTCGGGCTATCAAGGTCGTGCTGCGACTCCTGTCTTGCCAAATTGGTCGCCGCGTTCGATATCTCGGCGGCCGCGTTTTTCCCCACCACCTTCTCCAGCTGAAGAATAACGTCTTTTTTCAGCTGGTGCAGCTCCGCCAAGCTTTTCGTTTGGTTACGGTTGGTCTTCGATTGGTGGGTGTAGTTCTTTGTCGATTCCCACCCGCACCGCTTGTTCAACTCGACGTTCTGCGCGCTCTGACCGTACTCGGCGATCGGCGACGCATATACCCGCCCGCCGTTGGTCAAAACGACACTGTTTACGGTGGCGGGGTACACGTCCGGATTTTGATAGGTCGCCGCCTGCGTCGGATATATCGGGGGAGTGTACTGCGGATTCGACGGATAAGTGGGACCGAACTGTACGTCGTAACCCATGCGAGGTATCTGGACTACCGTTTGGACCGGAACGGGACTAACGGTAGTGGCCGGATTCGGTATATAGTACTCTTCCGGTTGGGGAAGTGCTTTGTCAATGGGCGACTGGTTCTCGATGCGGTGCTCCTTGTTCCGATTGAGGTTTTTTCTGTTTTTCGCGCGGTACTTTTCCAATTCGTCATTGGAGTGGGCAAAAGTGCAGTTGGTGCCCCTCGGGCAGCTGCCTCTCAGCGTCAGGTCCCGACACATGCTGATCTTATATTTGGCGTGTTGCGAGTGGGACGAATCCTGCAGCTTCCTGCTGCCGTGTTGATGTATAAACTCCACCAGCCCCGCCACGACTTGACGCACAGCTTCCAGACACTCGGTGCATTCGATCCAAGCGGGTATCGCGGATTCTGGGAAAGATAAAATCGGTCTATTGCGATTTAATCATGTAAGCATAGTATCAATTAAAAAAACCAGAACATTGTAAAGTGGTAAATGAAATTAAAATTCGTATCATTCATTCTCCCACGGTGGCGTTCCGAACAGTAAACCAACGTTGTTTAATGATCATTTCCAGCAAGCATCCAACAACATTAATTTAACATTAACATTAAAGTTAGGAAAAGTAAATGCTTATTTTCTACCTCTTTCACTGGAAATTGTGTGTGTGTGTGTGTGTGTGTGTGTGTGTGTGTGTGTGTGTGTGTGTGTGTGTGTGTATGTGTGTGTGTGAGTATGTGTGTGTGAGTATGTGTGTGTGTGTATGTGTGTGTGTGTATGTGTGTGTGTATGTGTGTGTGTATGTGTGTGTGTGTGTGTATGTGTGTGTATGTGTGTGTATGTGTGTGTATGTGTGTGTGTGTGTGTGTGTGTGTGTGTGTGTGTGTGTGTGTGTGTGTGCGCGCTCGAGTGTGTGTCTGTGTGTACGCTCGAGTGTGTGTCTGTGTGTGCGCTCGAGCGTGTGTCTGTGTGTCCGCTCGAGTGTGTGTCTGTGTGTGCGCTCGAGTGTGTCTGTGTGTGCGCTCGAGTGTGTGTGTGTGTGCGCGCGAGTGTGTGTGCGCACGAGTATGTGTGTGTGTGTGTGGGCGCGCGAGAAGGGTGCGAGTGCGTGAGTGGGGGTGCGCAATTGGGAGTGCGAGTATGTGACAAAGTGTGTGCGAGTGCACAAGTGGGAGTGGGAAGGCGCGAGTGGGAGTGGACGCACACCCGCGCACGCACACACTCGCATAATGATTTCTGATACACTATACTTAGAGGGCGTTAGTTAGTGAACCTGGAGCCTACACTTATACCAAATAGTTATTTTGTACATTCAAATTGTTTTAATAGCACAACGAGACCCCTGATTGAAAAAAAAAATTATTATGGTTTGGAGATAAAACTAGGATTGGTCGCATTGTTTTTATAAGAGGTTCATGTTTGCCTTGTATTTTCTATGCTGATATTGTTTAAAAAATAGTTCTTGTGGTATAGTTTGTCTTTATTCAACCCACTGTTCTACATTAAAAACTTACCAGTTCTGAATCAAAACACAAAAAAACTTGCTCTATTAATGGATGTCAGTAAAGAAATATTTACTACCAATTATACTTTTTTTGTAAAAATGTTATTCCTTACTCAAAACAATCTAACAAAACATTTACCTTATCGACAAACCGGAAGCAACGCAATTTATGGATACTTGTGATTTTGTCATATAAAACACACACACTCGCAGACATACTCGCACACTCCCACTAGCGCACTCAACTGACATCCATTAACAGAGCCAGTTTTTTTGTGTCTGGATTTAAAACTGGTACGTTTTTCCTTTAATGCAGAACAGTGGGTTGTATAAAGGCAAACTATACCAAAAGAACTATTTTTTAAACAATATCAGCATAGAAAATACACGGCAAACATGAACCTCTTATAAAAACAATACCACCATTTCCAATTTTACCTCCAATGCATAGTCAGTCAGTCAGGGTTCTCATTGTATTATTAAAACAATTTGAATGTACAAAATAACTATTTGGTATAAGTGTAGGGTCCAGGTTCACTAACGCCCTTGTGTATCAGAAATCATTAACGAATTTAAGACAGAAAGAAAGGTCGAGACAATATTCAATTAGAGGGTGAGTGTGAACTATTTTGCTTCAAGTAGGTGCAAAATCAGTAGATTAAGAAGATTGGATTTTATCATCTGAGATGATAGGGTGATGTAAGGGTAGAGGATAAATAATAAAATGTTGGCTGCGAAAAATTTCATTATTCTAAATTTATTTTTTCCATTTGCAACATAGGTGCTACAAATTTCAGGAGCAGGATTGGGCCAGGCTTGAGGTGTGGCTGTTGGAGCATTACCATGTAGATAACTTCTACATGATGGATGGTTAGGAACAACCTGGGCGAGCTTGTAATATCTGTCCACCTTTGCAATATCATATATTTTTCGTTTTTAAATTTCACTACACATTTTCAGTTGCAGTAAGTAAGTTGGAGAAAATCAATGGAAAAATATAAAGTGCCATACGTGGCCAATTAAGAGCCAATATCCAATGAAGTGTATGCAACCTTGAGCAGCAACACTGTCAGAATGACTTCTTTGCATGGTTCAACATATTCTTTGATAATTTAGGTAGAGAGCAAATACTATTGTTCTTGTTGTCTTGAATTTCTTTGTAGACCTTCAGTATTATTACCTCTTTGTCGTTCCTTAATTGTTATATTTTATATTCTAAATTATTATCTTTTTGTTCCTGTTGTGAGTTGAACTTCATAATTTTGCTTCTCCCCTTGTTAAATAAATAAACAAATAAAAACAAACTAATAAAAAACTGTCATATACCTGGACTGGGATCAATTGCAGCCAGCAACTCCAAAGGATTCCTCAAAACAGATAATTTTCCTGGATCACCTGTCCTTTGCAATGCTATAACCAATTCTTGCACGGACTGTGCAAATGATTGAGGTGTTTGCAACTTGTCTATGATGCTCTGCATGTGGGATTTGTGTGCCGTGTCTCCATATAGGAGGGCGGACCACTGATCAGGCGCGATCCGGAGCCCCGCTTCAGTAGCAATTTGCACTATCTGCGCATCATGTTCTCGTCTAAGCGCTTCATATGTTCGAAATTCCTCCTTAAGTTGCATAAGCGAGGAATCTCCTTCCCTTTTGGATACCTATATAGGTTATAAAAAAGCATCTCTCACATTATTTCCTCAGTGAAATCAATATCAATAATTACCTTAAAGCAGGAAGCTCGATATAGCAACTGCACAACATGACCGATGCTGGTTTTAGATGCTTGAGGAAAATGTGGTTCCAGCCTCTGTACCACAAACATTACTAGAACTTTCCGAGATAAAGCTGAACCGTCTTCCAAAGCTAATAGAACCAATTTCAATACTTCTTCTTGCATGGCTGCAAAATAGATATTTTATCATTTGTCAACCCCAAGATCCATAAAACTATTGATTTGGTAGAGAAAAACAAATATCGCACCTGGTCCCAAAAACTGGCACCCTCTAGCCCTAACTGCAGCCCAGAGATTTGCTGAAAGCTGCTGAGGGTTTTGATGTTGCAAAATTAATTCAGTAACTGTACGCTCCCCCAAAGACCTTGCTGCTCTCATTGCCCTTGTTCGACCTTCTTCTTCCACCAGCTGACAGTTAATTAAAGTTACTAACTTCCTTTGCATTGGTCTTGATAAGATACTTCCACTACCACAAACACTGCCATTTGGATAGGGCCTTAAATACAATGCCAATTCTTCTACATATTTTTTGCATTTCAAGTAGTGATTAAAGTGTTCTCGGGGAATGATTTTGCTATCCACATCATCACTGTCATACTTTAAATTGGGCCCGACTAATTGCAACAAAGCTGTATTTACAGGTAAGTTTTCTATGTCTATGCTTATTGTGGTCTGATCGAAAGGACACTGCTTTCGATGAAGGTTTGAGAGACATGCTTTACATATTGTGTGACCGCAGCCCAGGCTTATGGGGCTGCGCAATTTATCATCGAATGCATTGCAACATACTGGGCAACTTAGAAATTCCGTCCACGGTGGAGCCTGTATCGGCATTCTATAAAAGAAAATAATAATAAGAAAACCATTCTTTGGAAATCACCTAAATATCAAAATCAGGTGATGACACATAGAGTGCAATGTGGCAAGATCACTTGCAAAAATAGCACTAAAACTACCTTGGATATATATGGACACTTCTAATAAAAAAACCTTTAAATATAAATTGAAAACAGCTCACATTTACCTTACTAAATCTCTCGAAGAAAGTAGATTTTCACATTATGACGATGAATTCACATTTGTGTTGTGAAATCGTTCTCGAATGTCAGACGTCATACGAAAACAAAACGTCACGATTGCACATTGCCACTTTTACTCAATTTTCTCTTCAATCAAAAGTAACATCTAAATTTAAAAAGAAATTTAATTAAAATACGATATGTAGGCGTTTTTTTATTACTTACACATTATCTAAAGAATATTTCACAGACCATACTATATGACTGAAGCTACTGATTTGTTATTCATTTAATGATTATGAAATGTACGGGACTTTTGCAATAAAACGGATGGATGTATATTGTATTTAAAATATTGAAAAATATGGAGATGGTGCGTAATAAAATATCAGTGGAGCCAAACTCTATTTCGAATTTCTTACAATTTTTAATAATTACTAAACTGGCAACGTTGCATTACATTTCAATTTTGTAAACATTTGCCCGTTGTTCCTGTAGCACTAGCAGTGAGCACAAAACCAGAATGTAACAGAACGTAAACAAAGGGGACTGAAAGGTAACCTCACATTTTTAATTTCAGCTTATGGACATTCTACTTAACTAGTTTCTGTCTGCAGCACGTGATGGTTTCCAGAACTTCTGCTCTGCTTATATAACAAACTTAGCTTAGTGGCTCTATTGGCTAAACTCATTTGCTCAAACGTTACCAAAATTGATCATGGATTAAATAGCTAGAATGATAATTAAATGTGTGATAACTGTTGCTATATTCTTTATAGTAATTGCTATATATTTCCCTGCCCGCCACGCGAGGCGTTACGACTATATAAGATTGGAAAACGTTTCACGAGAATTAGTTCTTAAAGTGAGGCAAGGAAGCGAAGAAAATCTTCCAAAATGTGCTTATGACGATGTGATTTTGAATAATCAGCATATTGAAGTTAGCAAAATAAATTATTTTAAAACATTTATCAAGCCAAAAGCAGGTGAGTATTGGGGTTAAACTACCCGTTCTTTCATATAAATTCTTGTATTATTATTCAACTTAATTAAATTATTTAAATTCTCTGTTTTTTACTGCAACTATTTTAGAATATTGTTAAATAATCCCTGTTTCTTTATTGAAAGTGTAGTGTTTGGCAAGAGTCTGAAATTTGCGCTTTTTATAGGGGGTGAATATGTTCCTAAAAATTGTTCTGCATTGATTAAAACAGCCCTTATTGTCCCCTATCGGAATAGAACTGAACAGTTGACTCTATTTGTTAACTATATGCATACTTTTCTGCAAAATCAGAACATACATTATCGTATTTTTGTGGCTGAGCAAAAGGATATGCTACCATTTAATCGGGGTAAAATGATGAATTATGGAGCCAAACTAGCAATGGAACTCGAATATGATTGTCTAATTTTGCATGATGTTGATCTCATTCCTTTGACCACTGGAAATCTATATGGTTGCTTTAATAAACCGAGGCACATGTCTTGTAATCTGGATAGCTTCAGGTATAATCTGCCCTATTTAACTCTCTTTGGAGGTGCCACTGCAATAGTGTCAGACCAATTTAAGAAGATTAATGGAATGTCCAATAAATTTTTTGGGTGGGGAGGAGAAGATGATGAATTTTATAGGTATGTTTTGATAAAAGTTATTGCTTCTTTCTTAAAGAAATAGGTACATTTCAGCCGTTTACAATCTGCTAATTTAGTGCCGTACAGATTTTCACCAGAAATCAGTAAATATAGTATGCAGGTCCATAAACGGGCATTACCCAGGTAAGCCATGGTTTTAATTTTTTGATCCTAAACCCTTTTCCATGTTATGTTTCAGCAAAGATAGATATGAAAAATTAGAAAATTCTGCTGATTACAGAAACAAAGACGGACTTAACTCATTGACGGGCCAATACTCTGTAGTCCTTGAAAAGTTGTTTACAAGAATTCTCATTTATTGAAAGACAGCACCACAGTGTGAAAATACTTTTTTGATTATTAGTGTTCTTTAACAGATATATAGAGACATCACTACTGCAGTTATTAGATTTTGTATGTGAATATTATTGATTGAATCAATCAGGTGGTACATTTACCATTTATCTTTAAATTGAACTGGTTCTAGTCTGCCTGTCTCGCTTTTACTGTAGGTCAAACTGATTAATTACAAAACTGAGTCTAGTTTACACTTAAAATTTAATAACTGTGCATAAAATTAATTTATAACTGACTAAACAAAACATATTCCTAGAATTATTTGATCATGTTTATTGTGTAAGACAGCATAGGTACTTATTTATATTAATTGGTAAAATTGTGGTAGAAATTATTTATTTTGTGTAATCCAGTATTATTTATTTTTTTATTTAACTGAAGTCGATTGATTTTTTTCTGGTGGCTGCAACAGGTTTGTGATATTTTTTTTATTTGTTAAGTATAATAAATGGATATTGATAGAAAGTACTTTTATTCTAAGCTCCCTTCTAAACTAGTAAGACCATATTATGAATTAAATGGTTTATTCATTAATAAATAATATACATGTATTGACTTAGGCATGTATCATTTTCATATCTTAATCTAGCCTTTGTACAGTGCCCTATATACAAACAAAACCTACTCTAAAAAAATGTGTTCCTTTTTACATAAATCACATAATCTTTACAAATAAATTAGGGAAGGAATAAAAAAATTGATCACTCTAAAATCTATTAAAATATGCTCATAGCACCATCACATTTATATTAAAAAATCGCTGGTAAAATTTTACTTTTCAATTGAAAATTATAATTTATGTACTAGAGATTTTTTGATGATCAGTTTAGATGGAAACAATGTACCTCTGCAAATTTTAAGCAAAACTTTACCAAAATTAGGTTCCTAGAAAATATCACTAAGTGAGTCTTTGCCACAGTGATTAAAGTGTTGCCAGAATTCTTGTAAAGCCCATACAGCCCATGATAAATGTTTGACCACAGCCCCAGAACATTGCATATATTGGATTCATTGGATAACTTGACGCTCTGTATACAAAAGCTATAGCAGCACTGCTCACGATACCAGTCACAGCAGGCGTAATGACGCCCATAAAAAGTATTGCTATTGGAAAATATTTCCCATATTTGTGTTTCCGTAATGTCAGAAATGCAATAAGAGCTGCAATCTAAAAAGAGAGATCATAAGTAACCTAGCTCTATAATAAAAACAAACTGCTTACTGTGTGCACTATGATCGATGACAACAAGGCCCATAGAAATACATGATACCACATTTTCGAGAAGGTGTTTAATGCATCTACCTGGAGAGAAAGCACGGTTCTCACATCCATGGTTTTGCGTCCTTGTGCGACTTTTTTATTTTAAGTTATACAACCTGGACTACTGCTAGGTTCCTCCATTGTGACCCGTCTAATCCTATAGAATGCGATAAGAAAACCTTACATAGTCGTCATTGATAACCCAGTACACTTATCATAATGATATCCCCGAAAGAATTTTAACACTCACGTCACATTTTTATACATTTACTTCAGTGCTTTATCACATACTTTCGAAAAATTACTACCCCTAAAAATTAACCACTTTGTACATTTTTAATCAAAATATCAGAAAAACATTGTTTTTAAATTGTCAATTGTCAATTGGTACCTACCATGGAAATACATCAATTCAATTCAATGATGCGTTTCACAGATAGCTGTTGGGCACGACTACCAGGATCATTCGCCCATTCCCGACTTCCGTCGAGGATTTTCGCTTCTGGTCAATGACCACCACGTACAAAGAAGAAAAATAACCAATAATTTGCTCAGCTAGCAAAAAACGATTCTGACCGATACCAAAAAAATCGGTTTCCCCCCGCTTCCACCACGGACCATTCGGACCCATCCGGCCTCCATACCGGCGTGAACGGGGAAAAACGACGGGGCCGACGACGATTATCACTTTAAGACGTACACTGAACACTCAAAACACTAAATCCACACCGTGGAAACCGATATCAAACTTTTTGGGACGAATACATGGGATTCTGTCGGGAGCGAACAGAGGTTAAACCGCCGCGTGCAATGGTCCCATGACAGACCATGGAAATAGTAGTAGTTCAATACGTTTCACATAACTGTTGGGCCAGACTGCTAGGATCATTTGGCCATTGCCGACTTCCGTCGTGGATTTTCGCTTTTGGTTAGTACAGTAGTACTTTGGTACAAAGAAGAAATATAACCAAAATTTGCTCAGCTAGCAAAAAACGACTTTGACCGATAACAAAAAACCGACGTCCCCCCGCGGACCATCCGGCCATCATACCGGCGTGAACGGTCAAAACAGCGGGGCCGGCAGAACCTATACACTTAAGAACGATCACCAGAAAGTTCCGAAACACAATCACACAAAAAAAGACCGATATTAAAGTTTTTGGGACGATTACAACGGATCTGCTAGGAGCGACAGCAGGTTAAACCCCCGCGGGCAATGCTCCACCATGAAAATAGTTTCACTTATAACCAAAGACAAAAAAAAACTGTGGTCAACTTTTAACGGATGGTTGTAGTGCGCGAATGAATCCATTATAACTGCCCAACTAAATGTGAGTATTAATGAAGAAAAACTTTAGTTCATTTTTCCCGATTATCTTAAAGTAATATTAATTTGCAATGGTAAGTGGGATTAAACAATTTAGGGAAGGGCATTTTAAGGCATATTTAAATATCAAATTTTATAAGCAATAGGCTTAGAATAAAGTAGACGTTTTACGTTTCTACCGCTAGATGTCATGAATTCTGGATGCCAGTGATTTTCTTTTTGAGAAAGGAAAGGATATGATAGAAAAACGGGAAGTAAAATTGTTAAATAGTGGAAGTCGCAGTGCTGTGTTTACTTAATTTGGACACAATTTTTGTGATATTTCTGTTTTCACTTGTTAATTTCTTTTATACCGAGTTCAATTGAGGGATTTTTTATTTATAACATATTTCATTATTAACCTATTCCTTTTGTAACCTTGCTTATCGAAAATGAATACGGAAAATTTCCTTGAAGATAGCGACTCCAGTGACGAAGATTACGTTCCGGATGGTAAAGAAGAAGCCGTGTCTGAATTGGATTCTGATGGAGAGTTGATAGAAACGTTGGACGGACGTGATAGTGAAAAAACTTGGGACAAAGGCAAAACCAGGAAGCGCACGAAGAGAGTGACACATGTAAGGAAAAAGGTTAGGAAAAATCAAGAGAAACAACAGGAAGAAGAAGGTATCTCCATATATTTGAAAATTATCCTTTTTTTGTTATATAATGGTCTACTTCATTGCAGTTCTGGAAACACCAGAAAATCCAAAGTTAGACTCAGCAAAAAAAGAGTCTGAAGAGGATTTGTGGGCCGATTTTATAAAAGACACTGGTTTTCGATCAAAAAGTAATAAATATGAACCTCCTAGGAAGCCTATTGAAAACATGCCAAATTATTCTGACAAGGACAAACCTGGACTTCAAGAAAAGTCAGTTGTTGCTGAAAAATCAAATGCAAAAGTTAAAATTACGCAGATATTTGAATTTGCAGGTGAAGAAGTGAAAATTGAAAAAGAGGTAAGTAATAGTTAAAGTGTATTACAATGTGTACTACTAAATTATTATTGTAATGTATGCTATTGATTTTGTTGTTTCAGGTGGATAAAAATTCTGCTGAAGCCAAACTTTTAGTTAAAGAACCACCCAAAAGCACCAGGCCTAGCAAAACTGGTGGATTGAGTGGAATTGGAAATGTATTAAGCCAACTTGGAAAGAAACAGAAAATTAGTACTTTAGAAAAATCTAAATTAGATTGGGACAGGTTTAAGAAGGAGGAGAATATAGAAGAAGAACTTCAGACACACAATAAAGGCAAGGATGGTTATTTGGATCGGCAAGATTTCCTTCAAAGGGCTGATTTGAGGCGTTTTGAAATTGAGAGGGACATCAGAAACACAGAGAGGGCAAAACGGTTTAATAGCACCTTATAATTTTACGAAACTCAGTATTTTGAAAATGTATTTATTTGTTACATTCCGGATCTGATTTTTAAAGAACTGTGTTGGTATTTACAGAAAACATGTTCTGACAATTAAAGTATATGTACCTACTTAATATTGACTATTCAAAGCCTGTTGCCTTTTTATTTCAACCTGTATAGCGTTAATTGACTACACAAAAAAGTACACAGTTGGGTATACTAAATATTGTAAAAGGATACCTTTTTGTTAAGGGAAAAGTTATCAAAATCTTAAATTTTCCGCTCAAAGACTAAAGGAAAGAAACTCGCCAACTAATAGTCACTCTAAACCAAAATATTTGAAAATTTTAAATATGTTAAAAAAAATATCACTGCGCTTGCGACAACAAATCCGCAGACCATTTTGTCATCGAATTCTAAGATAAACTATTTAAGACGGTTGATTTGCGCTCTAAGTGTTACCGTTAGCAAAACTCAAAATAATTTAAAGAATTTACTGATTCTTCTATTCTCTATATTAATGCTATTGTCTTATTCTTTTTTCTACAAGAATTTCCAAATTACAATTTGTCAGTTTCGGATGAAATGGAATATTCATTTTCACCTGATAAACGATTTTTAATATTCTTAAAAATGGTGTATTTAGTTTTGACTTTTGCAACGAAATTATTTATAGTGATGTAAAATGATCTCAAAACGCAGAAATATTGTATTAGGTGCATGTGTCAACAATTCGCTGGAAGATTATCCTTAAACTGCCGACAGTTGCCAAACTGTTAGGAAATGATGAGTTGAAATCAGTTTCAAACTCATATGCAAATGATAAAGACCAATTGCGCACACCCTAAATATCCCTTTAAAGTAATACGAAAACAAGAATAACACCAAAAACAATTTTTTACCATTCAAAACGGTATATTTTGATAAATATTTTTTACTCTTTTGAAAACACTCAATTGCTATGTATTATGATATCTGACAGGATAAAGCTTAGGGCTCCCGGATTATCTACAGCCACCTGTAAATAAAAGAAAAATTAGTAGCTTTCGATATACAGCAAGGAACTATAGATACCATATGTCCAGATCGCGACACCCAATAGAATCGAAGATTTCCAGCGTTTTTCTGGAATCCTGTGTAGTAATCGTCCGCAACCAGTCCGTATCTAATACCATTTACCCATTCCGATGCATTTTTGAACTGAAGGTTGTTCACCCACTGCTCAGTTCCTATGAAATTAATTTCCATTTATTTTTTGCCCCTTTCTACCAAGCACGCATAATAATTGACAAAAAACTGAATGCGATAGTCTTATTTTTTTATGGATTTTAAGTGAAACGCCCAATATATGTCTGTAACTTTTCTTTCATTAGTTTTAAAGAAATGAAATGATATCTTTTTATTCTGTACTAATTAGTAAATATATATAAATATAAATTTCTAAAACTACTGGATGAATTATTATAGAAACAAATTTGAAATCAGCAAGTATGGACCAGCGTGTTCCGTTTAAAAAAATAAACGTTTATCATAGCTAAATCTTAAAGTTTTTAAAAATTATTTGAATTTTTTCAAAACATTAACCAACTTTTAATTTCTCAAACACATACGGTACGGTATGTAAGCGAACTCTACAGTGGACCATATTTTCTATCTCAATTATCAAAGCTTTCTGATTTTACATATGGTGGCCAAAAAATTATAATATTGTAAAATTGTATTGTAATACCAACTTTATTTATTAAACACCCTATTATTTAATTTATCCGGGAATGCACATATGGAATGGTGAATAGGGTGCACTAGTCTCAAGTCCCCGGTAAAAAATATAGAGTTTCATTTTCCGATTCTGAAGCTTTTGACAAGTTAAATCATTAGTTACTTTTTGTGATTTTGCATTTTATTGGGTTCTCGGAGAGCGCGATTGGACTTATTAAAAGCTATTTGCATTGCATTCTGCGGTTATATTCCACAGTATTATATATAATCACGGTCCCTCTTATCTAGGAAATTAGATTAAATACACAACCGACGTTCATAGTTTGAATTAATTTCCTTTCCTTTTCCCACCTTTATGAAAGACCGTTTTCTTATAACCTTTACATACTATACAACTGACAATTTAAATGTTTTCTTTAAAAAAAATACAAACAGTACCTCCTGGATGATGGGTAGTGCGGTAAATTATTCCCTAATTTTTAATAACGCATGTACATCCAACAATAGCATCATAAAACTTGGCTCATATTTCCCGATTTATAATTTTGGTGACATTTTTTGTCTTTGTTTTCCGATTATACATACTTTTGGGGCTGAACTTTGACCAGTTCCAAATTGCCTTCGGTTCCTTCTTGCGGTTAATTATATATAATTTATAGAAATATGTTTTCTGTAATTAATTTTCTGCGAATAAACTTTATTCATTATTATTATTATTAAAATTAATCAAGTCATTTAAATTTGTCATGAGATGAGGATAAAAGTTTGGCCACTCTGTATAATATTTTTTGATATTGATATATGTGGTTACTATACTCCAAATTTCGCTCACACAATTAAAATACTTATTACGTATTTCAGAAATGGAAATTAGATTAATTTTTGACAAAACACAAATTATTTAAAAAATCTTAAATTTAGAATCCAAAAATGCTATAACATGGGGTTCCATTTAAAAAATATACAACTTTGACATTTTTAACACTTTTGGGGTAACCTGTATACTATGAATGTAATTTTAAAACATTACCTTATCAGTACTTTACACATTCCAAAATCAATTTTTGTTGAAAATCTTTAATTTATACGGGAAACCCTGTAGATACCTATCGTGTCGACAATTAAATCTAATTGTCCATTATAGACCCCCACGATGATGTCAGTTTCGTTTAACAGTTGTTCGACAATTTTTGTAACGGACCGCATGAAATCGTCCTGTAGATAAACGAAAACGTCATCTCCTTGAGAACCCCAATTGTGAGTAACGTTCAGTGCCGGGGCAACTTCTTTTTTCATTAAAGTTTCAATTTCATCTTCCGGACCCGCAGGTTTGAACAGAATATTTCCGAAACCTACGGAAAAAAAATTGAATTTTGCAGAAGAAAGATCCTAAACCTGATGCTCACCATTTTTTTTGTTGCGAAAATCGGCCCGAATCGGTGTTAAGATGTTGTAGAAGTCTGCATTTATCGTGTAAGAATCAATGTCATTTTCCAGTTCGAAAAAAATGCGGAGTAGTTCGGTGTAATTCCCTTGACTTTCTGCTACTTTGGCCTCCTCTACCACTTTATCGAAATGACCGTAGGCTGATTTATCAATCATGCCCTACGAACAAAATATATTTATGCATTTCTACTAAATTATCCCAATTGCTTGAACCATATAACTATATTAGATGATATAATAGCTGCAAATAGCACAACACACAGTTAACGCGATTTCCTTGAAATTTTTCTAAATACTGCCTAAAAAATGCCACATCCAAACTGAAAACTGTGCAACTGAGGAACTGCCCGCGGCCATGTTGATTGTAGAACGTCGAATACTGCTGGTCGAAAGCGAGATGGGAAATAAATCGCGCATGCGCTTATTGAATGTCCTCACTCAACAGCATAGGTAAGGCCTTATATATCTAGTATTTATATGGATTGAATGAATTAAATTTACCATATTGTATAAATAGGTGTGCCAAGTGGTTATGGAATCGATTGGGGAAATCCACGCATCGCCAAGACCTACTCCTTTTAGGTTACATTTAATTGTGCCATTTTTTACAGCCTGAAACAAAAAAAGCTGATGGTGCTCATTCTCAACATTTTCTTTTGTGTTCATTTTGTAGATCTCAGTTTATTAAATTAAATGTTCACAAAAAAAGTTTCACGATTTTTATTTATTCACTCGAAAACGATGGAAGATTCATTTAAGATTCAAAGAAGTTTTAATTATTTGCGGCTTATCGAAAAAAAATGAAAAAATTGCAAAAAAGTCAATGGTGTACATTTTTTTTTCAATAATATTCTTTACGATACCTCCTCGGACGGCACTGGACAATTTTATAAAAAAAAACGGTGTTTTTAAAAATTTACCACTTGTCTTGAAAATACTTTTATGATTTCATCAACAGCAATTTCTTGCGTCGTTAGCTCAATATTTTGCCAATGGATTTTAAATTAAGCAAAACTAATTTTCTATAATTAAGGTATTACGGTATTATCTAATCTTGATACAGGCAACCCTAGCAGGCTTGCAAATGAAAAACGAAAAAATAAGAGTAGTAGTCGGAATAGATGAAGCTGTTGATATTTGAAATCAGAAAACGTATACTGTTGTAAACATGACAGCGGCTTAAATCTAACCTGCAATAGTACATTATGCAACAAGTGCGGTAAACGGTATTTGACTCACGAGTTTTTAATAAACGAGTGAATTAATAGTATATTATGCAACAAGTGCGGTAAACGGCATTTGACTCACGGATTTGGGAGCACGGATTTGGGAGCAATCGGATGTTTTCGGAGATATTTCCCGCATTTTGAATTTTGACGTTTGTCAATTCTGACAGTGATGTCAGTGAATGTATTCGTGTTTTGCGAAAATGTACCGAAAAACTAACGATCGTAGAAAAAGTATAGTAAGCAACACGTCGGTAAACTTTTTAACTCACTCGTTCATTAAACACTCGCTCCGCTCGTGTCAAATAAACTCGTGAGTCAAATGCCGTGTATCGCACTTGTTGCATAATATGCTATAACAATTGTGCGAACAATGTGATAATGTTTTTGTTTTTTTTTTATTGTTTTATAATATTGATATCCATAATAATATGGAAAAAAAACGTGTGTTGTTTTAAATTAAAAACAATCATGGGATTCTACAAAATTTCCTATTAAGCATGGAAATAAGCCTCACTCACCCAATATACATGAAGAGCAATCTCGGCCGTCATTTTTCCGCCATAAGATTCACTGAAAATATACAAAGGCACCTTTTCAAAGTCTGGAAGTCTTTTATAGAAACTTCTTAGTAGTTCGATGAAGTCTTTTGCAATTTGAGTGTTGTTCGTCGCATAAGCTTCCGGATAGTCGACATAACTGAATCCGGTGCCAACTGGATTGTCCACAAAGAGAAGATTGGCGTAGTTTAACCATGTAGTGTTTCGAGGCTGCTTATTTGCGTCCCATGGGCCGATTTCCACGAAATTGCCGTACCTACGTACAAAGCGAACTCGTCTCTAGTTGACCACAAATTATATATTATTTATTACCCTGTGGACGATACTCCCGGCCCGCCCTGTAACCATATCACCAGAGGTTTTTCAAGCGGGTTTTGAACAGCGTTGGTGTAATGCATCCACCAAAATATATGGGCACCATCGCGGACGGTAGCGTATCCCCATTCTTGGTCAGTTGGTCCGAAACCTTGTCGGCCTGGCAGAAATTACACTAAAGATTTGTTTCGTCGACGACCATAAAAATGTAATATTTTATTTATTGCGACACAGGAGAAATCGAGGATTGTACTACAAAATCCACAGCCTGCTGAATACTTTTTTGTATAAGCAAGCACGATTTGTGGCTGCAACCTTCATAACCGATCGTCATTAAGTGATAGTATTTAAGTGATTATGAATTGAAAAGATTAGCTGACGTGCAACTAATAATACAGACCTATTCGAATCGAAATATATTGGGTAGTGTCACTTACCAAGTACGATCACTATTAGATTGGACAAAATGAATACGCCTTTTCTTGTTTCCATCGCGTAACTGTATGGCGATTGCAACAAAAAACGCTTTGGCTGTACTTGCCACAAGCGTTGATAATAAATAAATTAAGTAGTTATCATTTCAAGTGGCGGTTGGTAAAACTTCAAATACAGTTGGCGCATTTTTTTATGAAGAAATAGAAACATGAATAACAATGATATTTTCAAACAAGTTTATGAAATGAATTCTTGAAAAAATCAATAGTTAAAATGCTACGGCACGTATCTTTGCGACATGCCGCAAATCAGACGTTCTTCAGGATATTCCAAGATATTCTTATGTCACGACCTGCACGATGTATGTCTAGTTAAGGATGTGGCAACCGACTCAGCGTTTTACCTTATCATATCCCATACATGTTCAATAGGGAATAAGCCCGATGACCTTGCGGCCAAGCCAAGGAGGGTTAGATTTGATTCTGCAGTAACTGCAGGAGCATGTGGTTTGCTATTGGCTATATTTTATTTATTTATTAATAAAAACTGGGTTATTTTTAACATGTTTAACATTTTTTGCCCTATATTGTTGAAGTTTCTAAAACTAATTTTTGGTTATATTTTTTTGTAATAATGGTTTTTAATTATTCTACTTAAGTCTTAGTATTATTATTATTATTATTATTACAAAGAATAAAGTGCAGAGGAAACCTATTATGCACATTGATAAGTAGCATGAGAATGTTATACATATAATAAATATTTTGCAATTTGCATGTCTGAAACCAAATCTATTTTTTTATATATCAGGAAAGTTTAATTATTAATAACAAATATCAAAAACAATATCGTACAATTGTTCATGCTTAAATTAAAAAATATTCAGCACTGAGGATTGTAATTATTTTTGCTAGGGCAATTTAATTATGCACATTGATAGTTAGTAGCATGAGAATGTTATATATATAATAAATATTTAGTTATTGCTGTGAAACAATACACTGTCCAAGCGACGTTTAAATACAGACAACATCTGGGGGTAAACTGTTCCAATAATGTTACTTATAAAATGCAGGCGATGTGAAGTCCTGAATTGTTCCTTTTTTATTTTAAATGGATGACCACGTAGGCGTTCATCATTGCTTAATACCACAAAGGGCACGTCAGATGGAAATTGGTCATGCACAAACCTATACATTTGAATGAGATCCCCTTGCAGCCGACGCTGACTTAATATTGCAGACTAAGTATCTTGAGACGGTCATCGTAAGGTGTATGTCTAAGTTGAGTGGCCAGCGCGTAGCGGCTCGTTGCACTCTTTCCAGAACATCACAGTCACGCAATAGCCATGGATTCCAGACTTGGGAAGTAAATTCTAGGATGGAGCAAATGTAAGTGGTATAAAGTCTGCAAGCGATGCGAGGACTAGGATTTTTAAAAGTCTTTTTTAGCAATTATAATGCGCAGTTTGCTTTCTTTGCAATATTTGATATATGTACAGACCATACAAGATCATTAGTTAATGTCACACCTAGGTCCATCTGAGAATCCACACTTGACACAAAGTTGAAGACATAATAGTTCAAACCGAGAATGTTCTTGGCAACATGCAGCACAGAGCACTTTTGAGAATTCAGCGGCAATAGCCCAATTTAAACACCACTTGGAAATAGTATTCAAGCATCTCTGCAATGCGTCCGCATATGTTGAAGGATTTTCAAATAATTTAGTCTCATTAGCATAAGCTCTCACATGAGAATCAATGCTGGAAAGCAAATCCACGGTATACACTAAGAATAGCACTGGTCCCAGAACCGATCCCTGGGGAACACCATTAGGCACGTTTTGTGGCAGTGAAAAAGAGTTACCAATTCGAACTCTGAACGACCGGTGGCTTAAAAACGCCGCTATCCACTCTAGCAGTTTACCCCCTACTCCGACCTTTTCAAGTTTGAATAACAAGCGTCGATGTGGCACTTTGTAGAAAGCTTTGCTGAAGTCGGGGTAAATAATATCAACCGGGTCACCCGAGTCAAGAGATAATGTCCAGTGATCTGCCGGGAACAAAGCCACGCTGCGATGTAAGTATAATATGGTAGTCGATCAAAAACGGTAATAGTTGATTTACTATAAGGCGTTCAAGAACTTTACATATAATACACACTAGGCTGATAGGGCGGTAATTTGAAACATCGGGCTTATCACCCTTTTTATAAATCGGTGTTACATTTGCGGATAACCACTGGGACGGGAGGGTGACAGAGTCCAAAGATTTTGCTCAAAATAATATAAATAGGCTCTACAAGCACAGCGGCACACGCTGTTAAGAGTTTACTTTAAATTCCATCAGGTCCGGGAGCAGAATATTCTTTTAACTCAGAAAGAGTTTTTTTCAAGTCGTCTTGGTCAAAGTGAATGTCTTCTAATAATTCTAGATTTATAGGACCCTCGTAGTGAGACGGTAGGTTAGCTGGTTCATCAGCAAAGACACCAGCAAAATATGAAGCAAATTCATTTGAAATGAAGTCCTGGTTATAGGAGACCTCTCCAGACAAATAAAACGCTTCGAGCCTATTGAGGAGGTCATTTTCGAATGCTGACTTCGCCTCTCTAATCTCCAAGGATAAACTATTAGAAACTCTTCTGTGCAAAGCATAATCGGAAGCAGAGCCAGAGGCTTTAAATTTAAGCCACAGAGCTCTCTTATGTTTTATTTGTTTGAACAGATGTCTAGTTAACCAATGTTTTTCAGAATTGAGCTTAACAAAATGAGTTTTGGAGCCTGTGAATATGTAACAATCCAGAGTAGACATAAAATATGTCCTGCATAACATTTTGCGATAATTGACCTGCTTGGGATAACATAAGGCTTGAATACAAAATTATGGTGCAATCGGGAATCGAAGGCTTTAACCAGGTTTCGGTTATTAGAATACAGGCAGGTTTAACGGAACTCACATAAGCAACAAGAAGATCTAATTTGGCAGACAATGGGCAAAGATTGGTGTAAACAATAGGCAAAGAACCAACGTTTACTTTTTTGGAGCCGAGATGTTGACGATTGAAGGGCCACCTTTAAAATATTTGATTGTTAATTGCTTTTCACCTCTCTCGTGTCCGTTCTTCAGTTCCTTCCTTTTCTGCTCCAAAAAGTCGTCCTGAGAGGGCGTTTGGTCGTCAAATATCTTAACATTCCTAAACTGTCCAGTAAGAGCTTGTTTTTCTGTTTCAGGATTTTTTTAACCACTTCAGGATTTCCAACTACGACCTTTAGAGGTCGA
Source organism: Cylas formicarius (assembly GCF_029955315.1). Classification (NCBI taxonomy): domain Eukaryota; kingdom Metazoa; phylum Arthropoda; class Insecta; order Coleoptera; family Brentidae; genus Cylas; species Cylas formicarius. Next base: position 17,632,898 of record NW_026844319.1, on the reverse strand, counting down.
ACTCTAGAGCTTTCCCCGTCAGCACGAAGGGCTCCCAGCCGAAATACCGAGACATTTAGAACTTCATTCGTTATCTAATATATATATATATATATATATATATATATATATATATATATATATATATATATATATATATATATATATCTCCGTTGCTGATTGCTTATCTTGATCTGGATCAGACTCAGGAAGTTTTAAGATGATAATATCCCCAGATCCCCTCCCGTATGCCGGGGGTGGGAGGAGAACTATTTTCTCTTTCCATTCTCTCCAACATCTTATTCAGCTCATCCAACTGTCTATCTATTGCCCCAAGTTTTTTAACTAGTTGATCAAGTTTGTTCTCTTGCTTGCTGCATTTACCGCAGAATATTCTAAAATTTTTTAGTTTGCTGCGCGTCATACAAGAAGCTGCCTCCTTCGACAGCCCCACACAGTCGGCCTGCACATCCCAGTTACTACCACTACACTTAACACTGGGCCTTTGAGAATACAGCGATTTATATAGTAATTAGTATTTTTTATAATAATAATTGGGAGATGATCTTTTCATCGTCTATTCACTAGACTTCCGATGAAGAACTGAGCAACGATCCATGTTGGAAGAGGCGGAAGTGTTTAGGTGCAAATCATTATGCTTCCTTCGCTTACAGAATACATAATTAAATCGTCTCATAAACTTTTCAATTTTTTGGAGTTATTGTAATTTCCTTGACGAACTTGTTGACTTTTTCTAAGCAATAACCCAAAAACCGGATTAAAATTGATTTTTCCCATTACAAAGTTCAACAGTGGTTCCCTATATACTTAGATTTTTCCTGTCTAATATTCAGTTTCCCAATAGTACTGGGACAAGCGGAACCAAATATAAATTCACACTTTCAAGCATTTGTTTATTGTCCTCAAAAGAATCATGCAGAAATGCATATGCAAATTGCATCGTGTCCACCGTGCTTTAGAATTGGTTTGATTTAATTTTTGTATAATCCCAACGAACATTATATGTAATACGTTGTTAATAAAAATTACTAGACACAACTACTAAATGTCGGAGGTAATGCAGAGCAACAAACGCTTCAGTTCAGATGATATACCGAACGAACAGGAAATATCGCAAAGTTTGGCATCGTCGCAACCATAACAATAATCCAAATCCAAAATGATTCCGTCCCAATCAGTCGGTCTTAAGTCGCGCAGAGCGCTTGGTGTGCGATGTGCCTGTCATCCGTTTAAGTTTGATTTTGTTTTCATTTTGGTGCATGATGTGTTTCGTTTGACGTTTTCATGATTGCGTTTCGTTTCGCGACCCTTGTCGCCAAATAGTTTTTTTTTATTTATTTTTTTTGTTGACGATCGCCATGCCACAGCCGATGGACCTCCTCCCCACTTCGCAGGTAAGGGCGGCTTGATCGATACGATGATTTCATCCCCTATCGGCGCGCAGCGTGCGACGTTGGACGGCGGCGGGGAAATTTTTGTTTATCCTTCCGACTCGGAAGAATTTTCGAATTTTATCGAGACAGAGTTGCGTTGCAATCGGAATGTTTCATTTAAGCGGAATCGGAATGTTCTTTCTCTTAAATACGGTTTTAAAGAGAGCAGGTTGTTGAATTTTTCCGGGCCTCGCAAAACAAACGATCTACCCAGCGGGTCTATTAGTTTAACGATAAGATAAAGATTATCTGAAACATGTATTTCGCAAATTTATACGACCCAATATTTGCTGTAAGCGATATTATTATATAGGAAATTTGTCGATGACTTAGAAATTCCGAAATGCAAATCTGTTTGGGTAAAATGACGTTGGGGTGTTGCTCAATGGTGCATCAATAGGAAGGGGATAATTGTTGCGGTCATTTTAAGGGAAAAACGTCATATTCTCAATGCGACTAATAATAGAAAACCAAATCGTATATCCTCCGTTCCAACAGATTAAATTTCGAAAATCATTTAGCACTGGGTAGTCATAATTGAGGAGTTAAAGTCTGTTCATAGATACGAGTATAAGAAAGTGACTAACTGATACGAATTAAGGAAAGACCCGGGCAAGTTGCAAGAATGAAATATGGCCGAACAGGTCCGTACATTGCTCAGAATTTAATTGTTTGGAGTTTTGTTAGGAAAGATACTAAACAATATTTATTTATTTATGTATGTATTTTTGTTTAAATCTAAAATAAAATTACAAATTATTTTTATTACCTACTAAAATTACTTAACATTATTCACGTAATATATTAGTATCACTATCGCTATCATCGCCTGTTCTAATTATTATTTGTTCGATATTATTTGCAATACGGATATACGATTGTTCTGCTTTTTCTATTTATTTAACAGAATTTGCCCAACTTTGTGGAGGGACATTAAAAACTTCGGTTTCTATAAGTTTGAGGATATTGGAGTTATGTGGAGGATATACAGTGGTAAGGTGGAAGGAAGCCTTAAAACTGTATGCCCTATATTTTTTGCATATTTATCACAGACGTATTCCTTTTGTAGGTTCAAGCTTTGTAGAACCTCAATTATTTGCTTTTTGGTATAATCTTCGTGAATATAAATGTCGTTATTATACATGTAGTTTTGGATTGTTGCTTTTGTGTCACATAAGGAAGGGGTTTTAGTCAACAGTCTACTGTGACAACTTGCATTGTCCATTACAATGAAGCTATTAGGAGGAATGTCTGGAACTAGTTTGTTTTTAAACCAACTTTCAAATAAATCAGCCGTGGTGTCTTCATGTCAATCCAGAGAAGAATCTTTAATATTTTTCGCAGACAGAGAAAGTCCATTTGGAATCTAATCATCTTTAGAGCCAGCATGCAAAATAGTTATTCTTTTACCTCTTTTTGATTTCGCGTTTGTTTTACACTTATCAGTTGAGTCAACCCAACGCTTTTCCGGGGTATCATAAGTGTCGAACCAGGTTTCATTCAAGTAAATAATTGGCCTTTGTTGTTCTCTGTAAATCCTAATTTTTTCTAGATATTCCAGTCGCCATTTCCGAATTTTAAAAGATTCCATTAAAACTTGCCTTTTTTCAATTTTTTTAAATCTAAAACCCATGTGTTGAATACACTTCCATAAGGTAGTTCTGCCACATTTAACACCGGTTTCATCTTTTTCAAGCTTTTTAAGATATCTAATATAGGCACGCTATGTTCCTCGCATAACTGGTAAATTTTACGCCGTATTATATCTTGATCACTTTCATCTACACTCGAGAAAATGTCAGCATCACTTCTTTTTTTCCTCGCTGAAATGGGATTATTCACAATTTTCCATACGGTTGATGTTGGAATTTTCGTCAATGTGGCCGTTTCTTCTAAAGATGCTTGCTTGCTGGCACCACGTTTAATGAGAGTCAAATAAATATTGTTTATAACTTCCTTAGTCTCAATAGAATAGTGTTTTCTACATTTGGACGGGAGCATCTCCTGAGATACACATAATTCGCACACGAGTCAACACACGCTGTATTACACACGAAATAAGAATGATTACTAATAAACTTAAACTAAGTAGTATACCAAAACAAAGAATATTAAACACAGGTAGGTATAAAATATTCTATTACGGACCACAATTTTACCTGAATTTAATTTCCCAAACTTTAGGTAACAATCTTGTTGCATTGTATGTTAATGACCACCTTTGGATAATCCCATTCAAAAGCCATTGGTCACTTTCTTATATCTATGAACAGACCATACCATTGAAGTGAGTAATGAAAATAGTAAATATTTGTGATAATATGCAAATGTACGCAAACTAGATTTTTGGCCGGAATTTTCTTTCCTTTAATTAATTTTTTTGAACCGATTTTATGATGTTTGTTTATTGAAGCTGAATGAATACCCACATATAATGTTATATTTTAGTTTAAGACCACCTTTTTATGTGCATAACACATAAATATAGTTACTTAATTTCGATGGTCAAGAACTACTTCGATCTTGACCACAACCATATCTAATTAGGCGGGTCTTCCATTTCCAGACTTCCGAAAATGAACAGAGAATAAGTTGAAAATATTTAAGAAAAGAAAAAATATGGAAAACAAATAAAAATAAAACATTTTGAAAAACTGAAGAGGAAAGTGTATACAATTTATAAATATCCTTGCTATAAATAATGTTTTACTTTTTTTTAAAAAATTTTAAACCTTCTCTATATAGGCAATCTTCATTTTTTGTTACTTTTGACAGTAGTCTAAAATTACAGCAATATTTTGCAATTAAGGCATTAATATGTTTTGTTGGCTTCCTTTATATATCACTAAATCAGTTTTCGAATAATAAAATTAAATAAATATACAATTAACAATATTAAATATTAAAAAACCTCCTAATTTACTTACCTTCTTCTTTAAACGTTTAAAAGAAATGGTCGAAAATTGCGGTGCGTAGCCGGCAAATAGTGAAATGGCATTATTTTATTATCTAAATTAAAAAAAACTCTTTTAATTTTTTTTAGTAATATTAGAGAAGAAACCAAAATCAAAGTAATTTGACTTAGGTGGATATTTTATTTGCAAATGGATACTCAAATCGAACATTCTGTTACCTAGTCTAGAATTGGTACATTGACCCTATACATCTGCTCTGCCCTAAACATTTTAACTTTTAAGGCGGGAGCCATTCATATATTACAAGAAAAACTGCAAAAAATTCAATTTACTCAATGAAAGCACGAACAGTAACAGTAATTTGATAATGACGTTTATAAGTAAACTGTAATTGATCCCAGGCTAATTAGATATGTATCTTAAAAAAAATGTAGTCATTAACACTTTTAATGACTAGACTGTTAAAAGAAAATATTCGTCAGTCACTGGTAGAAATAAATAGATGTTATGTACCAGAAATTTCCTAATAAATGGAATTACGTTTTTCCGTCTATCAATTTTGATAAAGATACAGGCAAAAAGTCTGGAGGAAATATAGGGTTGCCGCCTGTCCTCTTTGTTCTGGACGTGTGTGCTTCCTGGAGGCATACTTTGTGTTGAGACTGATCAGTTGACAAGTTCTTAATTGACTAGGCAAAAAATGTTTGAAATAACATCTTGCCATTTTAGAGTGTTATCTATCCTTATTTAATAATAATATTTATTTTGTAATAAATTATTATGGGTTTTTGATCTTCAATTTGCTAATACCCGACAACGATATTAAGTGATTCGGGGAATCGCAATAATAATATCGACTCCCTTTGGTTCCCAGAACGACGCGACGGCGACGTAACACACAATATAAATATATTAAATAAATAAATGTAAATTTATTTGTATTTTTAATATTGTTCGGGTCAATTGACAAAAAAAATTTCACCGGTTCAGTTCCACAACCACTTTTTAATTGATATGATTTTTGTCTGCCTTTTAAAAGTTTCCTCTTTTAACTATAATATTTTTATAATTATATATTTTTTACGTATGTTTGCATTTCTGGTGGCATTAAAAAAAAGTCTACTTTATGCGATGTTAGGAAGTTCCATTAAATGTCGACCATCCACGAATAAAAACAATAGGCTTGCAATCGTCTAGTAGCGACAAGATTAAAAGTGTGGGTTGACACATGAATAGCGATTTTTGTACTGTCATCGCATTGATTAAAGAAAGTGCATAGAAATATAAGGCGTGTACGTTCGGAATTAATTAATAATGGGATTTACTATTAATTAACTGCCTGGTTCTACATCTCACCCGAAGCTGATCGTGATTGTCGGTTTAATTTCTAATTCAATGCCCAAATATAGAATAAGTTATGAAGCGAAAAGGTGTATCTGAGAAATATGGTAAAATGATCCATTCAGATATGGGACATTGACTGACAATTAATTTTAATTGGAGTAATTTTCAGGAAATTGGTTCGATCGACGAAATAGTGTATATGAATGAAGAAGGAATTGTTTTCGCTGCCCGGCGACAGCGTCGGCATCAATAATCGCGATTTTTAACCCAATTACGGGCAATTAATAAGTATTTTAATCGTCGGTCAGACAATAACGCCGTTTGCTTTATCGATATTACAATAACTTAATAATTGTGTACGATGGGCGCCAGCACTTCGGCGAGACGATGTTATAACTGCTCGAAAACAATGTTTATTAGTGGAATATCAATAAATAATGTGTTAGTTTGTTTAGTTCTTGTGCGAGGATAATATGTGGTGGAGGCTCCGAAAAATGCAATTAGTAAGTTCTAAATTAGCAAATCTTATTCTTCTATGCCGCCATGCGATTTTATATGTATATTTCTTAGTGTATATGTTTTGAATATTTTATTTTTTTAAATATTTTTCCAAAACCTTAATAGCGTGAAATTAATTATTTAACACAAAAGGTCTACAATGCCTGCTTCAAGTGAAAGTCACGTGTTTATAGCCCAAAACAAGTTGTCAGCTACACGACCTGATCTGGGCCATTTTGCTTTGAATTATTTGCTGCATCGCAGATGGTGATTCTACCACCGCATTAACAAGTTTAAATATAAGATTGAATATATTAATACATGCAACTGTACACTATAGGAAACAGAATATGGATTTACTGAAGTTACGAAAAGTTAAAGTCAATTTGTGCATTATACTGTAAACGATTTTCATTGGTATGGCTAATTATCTAGACTGTACTCACCTTTTGAATTCAAAGCGAGAAATAATGACTTAGTTATGTTTGAAATGTATGACCGTTACCATTACAAGCTAGTTTTTGCAGATAAAATTGTAAATTTAATCTAGAAAGCTTTATTTATCCCCTGCGCCAGCTGAAATAAGTATCGACCTCTCGCTGGTACATATGAAAGGCCATTCCCGATAAATTATGGCAAACGAATTTTTGTGTCAGACGGTTCGTTTATAATAAATATATTGCAAATGCAATAATAACGGTACACGAACGGAGTGTTTAAATGCCCGCCATTTTTATTTTACGGTACGTTGCGGATCGATGGCGCGCACACACATCATCCGTAAACACGTTGCCGTTGAAATAGTATGGCGATTTTGTAACTTATCAGTATCAGTGCGAAGTAAACAGATGGTGCCTGTCAGCGAACTACTTCGAGTTTCTACGCAAACGGATTGTTAAGACTCTAGAATAGAGAAATGCGTAGGTACTCTTTCAATGGTATCAGACAACGATGGAAACGATGGAAATCTGTCTCTGTAATTATTTCATCAGACGGTTAGTCTAGTGGTAATAAACGTGACGGCAATTTCTGACTAGTTGAAGTCAATTGCTGATGGTTCTTACAGAGTAATTGCCAGATAATGTTTGTTGGATCTTGATTATGTCTGAACGCCTGCAACAAAGGACTTTTTATGCACGACGTCCATAAGATGTAAATTTGCAACTACAAAATGCTTTTAATAAGCCACCAACGTGGCATTTATGGTTTATTCTCTTTTTCCAGTCTATGTTTTTTGAATTGATAAATATCAATTTCACCATCTCGCTTCTGTCAGTCATCTCGTCAAAATTCATTTGTGTGTGTTTCATTTTAGTTATAGAATTTATTGATGTTCCATTTCAATATTTTTAGGGCTTAGTGGTTTGGTTTATGAGAGTCTATAGGTTTTTCACAGAGCATCTATAGATTACGTTACGTCGGTAATGTGTCCATAATATACCTATAAAGTGTTTATGCTCTTTTTAAGGTTCAGAATTGGTACCAGGTTTCGATTTCAATACGGAAAATTGCTTGCATTGTCTGACATGTTAATCAGCTTTTAATTAAAAATGTACCTTCTATTATTATATAGTATACATCGTTTTTGTCAAAGTTAAAGGGGCATGCATCCAACAAAATTAAATCTGCTTTTACTGCCCATAATAGGCGAATTGAATCTTGTTGGTTAACTTACCCGTTTTTATGTGTCGCGCCTTCATTTTGTAGCCGGCCTATTAGTCTACACAAAAGGGATCAATAAAAGCTAACCAGAAACTATCGATCGGGCAAGGTCGTTAGACGTTTTAACTGATCTTTATTCAGATAACATCCGACTTGGTGTGAACTAGCCTGCTACGGCCTAAATAAAATAATAAACACTCGTCGCTATGCTCGATCCCAAGGTCGTTTTGGTATGCAATTTAAGCATCGTGCCTCTGGCGTATGGACACACTACGAGGGCCGTTTATATATTATTTCATGTCCGGAAACTGTCCTCAGAGAAAACATGAATTAAGTCCGAAAAGCTAGACGAATAATTTACCCTAGTGACTTTTCGATACGCGGCGTTGAAACAATTTTACATCAAGAATTAAGTTTCATGGCCTACACCATGGGTATCCGTTAGATCGGTTCAAAGAGGAACTTGTTCATCCTTCATGGATATTTTGAAAGCCTAGGTTCACCAGAAAATCAAGAAGCAGAGAATGGAAAGAAGGCAACAGCAATTGTGGGGAAGATCGTAATCAGTTTTTTAGGGTGCTGAAGGAGTTAATCCTTGCAAACTAGTTGCCGCGTCTTCGCACTATAAATGAGATTATATTAAAGAAAACTATCGTCAACATGGATGACGACAGTTCACACAGCTCTATTTTCCAGATTTAGTACCCAGCGACCACCAAATTGAACAAACACCTTAATGTAAAAATTTTTCGAAACGGTTAACCAGTGATTAACAGTCCCAGACAAAACACTTTCTTCTGATGGTGTTTAAAACTCTTCATCAACGTACTAAGGTTGTCAAGGTCTTAAGCGACTCTGTTAATAAAAAATACCACTTAACTTCAATTCAATATCAGGGACAATAATGTTTGAACGACCCTTGTACGAATTCGTCGATTTTTATTAATAGTCAGGAATTCACAAAATAAATTTACAAGGTCCTTAACGTTGACTTAATCAAATTCTACTAATCTTTTACAGGCATGATTTGTTTGGTGATTCTTTTTATGTTTTTAATCTTTGGGCATAGCATATCAATTAATTTAAACTTGATCCAATAGAGTATGGAATATTATTCTGTGGATATATTACTTTCCGTCTAAGTTTTCTTATTTGCGTGATTATCTGTAAAAAAGTGGAACTTATAGCCCATTACTTTCCTAATATTTATTGTTGGGTGCAAGGAATATTAAGCGAACAGAATAAATGCGTTATCGTCACTTTCGATTGCGTCGCGATAAAGCATCGCCCACGTGGTGCACGAACTTGTCTTGACACTGTCTTGAATATTCAGCGAACTAAACCAGATGATAAAGGTGCCCTAATATGGCACCAGACACAACGCGCACAGTAACCGCGTTGAGGCTGGTCGGGAAAACATTATGACTTGATTTGTGTATTATTCACCTTTCTTTTAATCCTAATTTTTTTAAGACATTTAATTTTGTCAGCAATGCAATATGAAAGACACGTTCCTCAAAGAGAACTTTGGCGTCCAGGGTCACTTTAAACTTCGTTTAAAACCAAGGTAGATATAATTAGGTGCGAGAGATGAAAGATCTAAAAATAACCCGCGGAGTAACGAAAAACTCGAAGAAGCCACACTATGTTTGCATACGGCTTGAATCCTCCAACCATCTAGTTATGAGACATCGACATCCAAGATGAATCTTAATACAAAGAGAGACAGATCGTTTGTAATAATGATCAAAGTATAGGCCGCTAAGATTTCGCTTTGTGCGTCGTCAGAATTTCCTTTTCCACTGACAATTCTCATTAAACCAAAACGCGAAAGCGACTATCAAATACCACCGGTTGTATATGGAAGAAAATATCTCCGCAAGTTTTTTGCCGTTTGTAATTCGCAAGGACACGAGGTTCTTGCTACAATGGCCGACGACTGACTCATCGCATCTTAAAAAAGGATGGATTATTTTCGAGAAATATGTCCCGTTCTCAAGAAGTGGCGGAAGTTCGTAAAGTGATCTTGTTCTTCAAAATATTAATTGGCAAATAAAAATATTTCACTTCGTAAACACCGTATTTTTTTAAATTGGTGTAGACATTTTAATTCACGTGAATTTGATAAAATTACTTAATAAAAAAAATAAAAAATTAAGCAGTTTGTTAATACTTAATACAACTCCGAATGTTGAGTTTCACGAACTTTACCAACAACTGCTAAAAAGTAACTATAATTCTAATATTAAACATTAAGACGCAGATAGGTTAAGAACAAATTATTTGTTAATAAATAAAAATAATAATTAATAACAGTAATAATAATAATAAATAATTTGTCTTATTAATTAATTACTAATCTGTTAATTTTGTTTCTTTACTTTGTGTAGAATTTTTATAAGAATGTTTTTCACACTAATGCGACTGTTTTCAATAGATATCTTTTCATTTTAAATTGACAAAGAGAAACAAGTGTTTTTTGCAATACATTTTCCGTTAATATTACAAAATACACACGATTCAATAACAAACTTATAATTTAACAAGTTTTTTTAACTATAAATAGACATTAGGTATTAGACAAATTTAATATGAGTAACATAATTGTTAAAAGCCTCTATTAATTATCTATTAACAATTATTTATTAATAAAGGAAAAATCATTTCCTAGTGGAAAACAAATAATCCGTGTAAGGGGAATAAAATCAATCTTTAATAAACCATATGTCATTCAAAGAACTGTTTATAGTTAAGCAATTTAATCATCACCGTTTTCTTAAAGTGATCTTGTCCTTCAAAACGGTGACCAATAAATAAAATTAAATTTGTTAAAAACTATCTTGGACGTTAATGTTCCATCTATGTCAGTTGGAGGGGCTCGGATATCAGAGCCGCGGTCCTTTTTGAAAATTCGTTCGGGGCAACGTTGTAACACCATAACCGTCCTGCATTTAAAATAACATCGAAAGCGACTGGATTGTTAATTAACCTGGTGGCGTCAGCTTAACTTATAAGCGCCCGAAGGCGTACATTATATTCGGAGCGGTATAAGATTCTACAAATTAATATAACATTTTTAATCGATGTCGTAATTACAATTAAAAATAGCACGTCTTTAAGGTGAAGGTTATCGGCTAACCTTCGAACAACATTTATTTACACCAAGTTGATGGAGTAACGTGATTTGATAAAGTTTAATATTGTTTGAATGACTAACTCGGTGAATGAACGTTGCACATTTTGCGGCCGCTTTAGTCGCGAATTCTTGCAACTCCGGATACGCGTGTGTTGAGTATTTGATACAGAGTGGAAAAAAATAGTAAAATTATATGAGTTTTTGACTGACTGCCGATGGTGGCGCTGCGGCCAACAAATAAACGTGACCCTAAAATTTGAACCTTTGGCCCACTCAGTTTTTTTCACTTAGTGGTGTATGGCTCGTGGAAAACGGTGCTAAAATAATATTTTAAGCTGAACTGGTTTAAGTTGTAATGTGGAAAGCCGGCCTTTTGTAGAAGCATTATTAAATTCAAAACATGTCATTTTCATTGAATTGAATAACTCAAAGGATTTTTTTTTTGCATTGTGCCTTCAAACTAGCAGAACTAAAAGCACTCCCTATGAAAGTAAGGACTAGGTAGATTTAAAGAATACAATTTTTACAACAAAAGCTATTTGTTGTGTAGACACGTATGAATCCATTAAGGCACTGATTCGCGAACTGTACCAAGCGAACCATTGTTTTGAGCCCTATCATCATAAAAAATATGAAAACATAAAAATTGAAAATAACGCAAGTAGAATATTTTTTCGCCAGAGATTTCATTGCAAAATCGCGAATGGGGAACGTGAATTGTGCTCGTTCGAGAAGAGATAGGAAAGAACGTGTCAAAAATGTCGATGAAAAACTACCTGATCTAAGATTCTGACCTTCCGAAGGCTTCCCGAGCAGAAAATTGGATCGCTCCTGTTGTTTGCGGGACTAAAAGGTGTCCGACGTATCACGTAACACTTTAACGGCCATTAAAAGGATCTGTCAAAAGGATAAAGGATTGTGTTGTATACGGTTTCGACCTGCGTTTGTTTTTTGTGCGGTTTTCCGTTTCGGTTACTACCATTAGTTTTATGAACAATTCAATCAATTGTTTCTATAGAATTTGAAGTACTTTTTATTAGAAATTTAAGTTAGCTAGCATCTATATACATATATACAGGGTGTTTCAATAAACATTCTCTAACGGTCGGCTGTCCGATAATGCTTGCCAAGACGTCCATGTGAAAAAAAGGTTTGTGCTCAAATCCTTACGTCGTAGGCAATGGGGGTAATTTTCATCATGTTCTTGCGTGTTAATTCTCTAAAACTGAATTTATTGCTTATCGAAGAAATCAAAAAATAAATGTTCAAAAAAATTCGTTCTTTCAATTTTCATGGTTTTTATTTTCTTAATCGAAAGTGAGGCAAGATACGAAAACAGCTCAAGACTCAACTCGAGACTCAATAAAGTTGTACTTTTCGAGGCTTATTCAAACTAAACAATAAAAATTGCCAAAAAATCAGTGGAAAATTATATTCGCTACGTTACCTTTTTGGAAGGCACTGAACTTCACAATTTTAACCTAGTTAATTCGAAATTAGTCCTGTGTCCTGGTGGAGAAAGGAATGATGAATAATAGATATTTTCAGAAAATTGGGAATCGTGCATTAAATCGAATGTAATGTTTTTTAAACTCAACTCTCCTCAAAAATCCAGAGCCTGGAAGTATCCATTATTTCAAAATTTAGTAAAAGTGAAAGGTGTGTAGAAAAACAACAAATGTCCTTTGAACTACTTCGTGGGTTATCCGCGATTTGAGTGAAAATTGGAAGTCTAAAATATAAAAAACGCATTAAATCGAACTTCAGCAAAGCCCAGTTCTCAAGACTATACAGACCTACTTGCAAGTTTGCCTTGGAGTCGAAAGTAGTTGGGTAAAATTATTAAGTAACGTTCCAGATGCGGTATCACATACATACTTGCTTCTAAGAAATGTTTTGTTATGTATATAGGGGTCTGGTTTCTGAAAAGCACATAAAAATGCATGGTATACATTAAGCCGAATCGCATGACGCGGCGGATTTCTCGGAAATTTGAGTTTTAGCCGACGAGATATCGGGTTACATATTCAAGCATATACGACGATCGGTATGAGTTTTTTATAGCAACATTAAATAATTGGCAACTGCAGAAATTAGATGCTAATAGCATTTAACCAAACCTGCTCGTTTTGCGATGCAGGGTGTCTAGAATCCGTTACCAAATGTCAGAAGGTGATACTCTCAGTAAAGCAAAATAAGCATTGTTGTATGTTTGTAATAATCGCTGTGTTATAAGCTTTGCTTAACTTCAGCGTCTAATAGCACAGTATATTCAATTCAAGTTCAATTATGCGTTTCACAAAAAAATGTTGGGCTCGACTGCTAGGATCATTCGCCCATTGCCGACTTCCGTCGAGGATCTTCGCTTTTGGTCATGGACCAACACGTACAAAGAAGACATATAACCAATATTTGCTAACCAAAACTAACCAAAAAAACCGACACCCCCCCCGCTTCCACCGCGGACCATTCGGGCCCATCCGGCCTCCATACCGGCGTGAACGGTTAAAACAACGGGGCCGGCGGAACTTTTACACTTAAAACAAACACCAAACATTGCCGAAACAGAGTCACACAAATTGAAGACCGATACAAAAGGTTTTTCGAACGAATTCAGCGGATTCTGCTAGGAGCGGACGGAGGTTAGACCGCCGCGTGCAATGCTCCACCACAGAATCCCAGCACAGTATATACAAGTACAATAATGCGTTTCACAATAACTGTTGGGCTCGACTGCTAGGATCATTTGCCCATTGCCGACTTCCGTCGAGGATCTTCGCTTTTGGTCATAGACCAACACGTATAAAGAAGAAATATAACCAATATTTGCTCAACTAGCAAAAAACAATTTTGACCGATACTAAAAGCACAGTATATATTTTGGAAACAAAACATATTCTTCTTTTTAACTACTCACAAAATTACAAGTAGAGAGAATGGCATACAGAAAAACATTACATCTATTCCACAACATAAACTAATAAGGTAAAAAATATTTGGTATAGCATCTTCCGGCAAAATTGGCAGCGCAAATTTTAACACACTGTATTTCATTCTTCCGCATCGTAGTTCTCGGGGGTTTTAGATAAAACGGCTTAGAATTAACTCCCAACAGCATGTAGGGGGCTGTCGGGACATTGATAGGGCCACATGGTGACATTTTGGACACCCCTGATTTATTATGGTAATTTAATGCGAATGGCTGCCGACAACTACACATTATTTGCACAGTTGCTTCAAGAAACTACATTTCTACAGGCTTTCGAGGTTTTCTTCTTTGTAAATATAGTTTATTTAACGTTGAGGTATGCGGACATAATTTACTACGTTGCCATAAATACAAAAGATATTGCTATAAATACAAAATGTACATTGCTGAATGGAAAAACACCTGGTTTGAGGATTTTTTTTTTATTTTTTTTTTATTTAAGTTTTTTTTTCTGTTCAAAATTGTTTTTAGTTTTTCATTATTTGACAATCGTCAAAAGATATTTTTGGAAAAATTCTGAATTTCGGCTGCTTTTTAATACAAAAGTTTTAGAAAATTTTATTCTTCAACTTACACATCCGTCATGATTTACAATAGTATCAACATGATGATGGCGCCCCACCCCATGTGATTTAACTAGGTAGATATTATCTAAATTAAATATTTTTCTAATTGTTGGATAGGAAGAAATGCCCCTGTTTTACGGTCATCACAATCCCGGTTTTGGTTTTTTTTTTGTGGGAAGCTGTAAAGGAGAACTTATTCAAGGAAACCTATAATAATATTGACTGGCGATCTGAAAGAAAGGCTAGTAATCGTAGTCAAACTGTCAGCGTTATATTTTATGTAATTATCTTTTTTCAATAGACAACTAGATGAACTACATTAAGCTAAAACGTGAATTGGAATTATTTTTCAAAATAACCCTATCATGTGAATTATATTACAATTATCTATATGTGATGAAATTTAATAAGGTTTCCATTGAAAAAAAGTTTTTTTGATGTCAAATAAATTCAATTGTTTTCGAATATCTATTGACAGCTGTCAAATTTTGAGGAACTAAAAGTGATTCTGAGTAGAGCTTACAAAACTGCAATTCTTTGTTCCCTTAAACTAAATATTGGAAAACTAATTAATACTAATACGAAATAAAAAAAACTTCAGTGTTTATTTGCATTTTATTTCGAGTCTCACTTTCATTTTTTTTTACGGTTTTTTTGTCATCTCAAAGGTTTGCCGTTATTAATAATATCAGTTCATTTATGTTGATATTAAACACAGCAGTCTTTGAAACTGCTACAGAAATCTCAAATTGTTGTACAACTTATACAAAATTTGAGGCAAAACCCTTTCCTCCCACCACGCGCTATTTTCCCTTAGGAGAGCGTCAATGTTTAAAAAATCGTCACAAAATATTAAATTTGGATAAACAATATAATTAACAGCGTATTGTTCCGAGTATCACAAACGTATGCGACATTAAAACGCTCGTGACACCCAGTCTAGAATTCTTATTGCAAATATCACAGTCAGCCGGTTAAGCGAAAACGCTCCAACAATAGAAAGTGTCGTTTCAATAAAAATGGCATTGGACTTTGTTCGATTCAATAACATTTAATTATTGCGAAAATAGTTGTCAGTGTTAGTCGAGCCAATTAGGGCGCTACTGCGCCCCTATAAAATCGGCCTTGCACCCTTCGTAATCTTTAACGCTCCCAATGGGGTGTACTAATTGTTAATTTTGAGTGGAAACGTTACAAACATGGGACAAAGTTTACTTAATAAGCGGGAGTAATGGCACCCCTTCGAAGACAAAGTTTAGTGACTCACTTAACCAAATATTCCGCGCATGACTTGAGAGATTTAGTCCATAGGGGACGGACGTATGACTTGTCTGCATACGTTAGTTGCCTTTTGTTTAGTTTTTGTTTAAGAATTTCTTTATTGTATGATCTAAATTAGTATTTATTGTAAGGCTATATTTTACGAAAAACTATGTGCAATAAACTTACGCGTTTATTTAGCAAGTGACGTTTAAATTTAATAACAATAAATTGAAAATTACAATATGCTTGTGGTTTATTTGGCTCACCGAAATCAAAAGTTTTAAAAAAAGCTATTAGTCGCAATTATGATGGTCTTTATGGACAACTCAGAGCTAGACTTTCACATAAAAATATTCCATAGAATGAGTGATTCTGTGGAGTCTAGGAATCTAGACTAACGAATTTTCATTTTTGTAAAAGTGGCTACCCTCGCCAAGTTTTAATTTTCTCAGAGATAGCTTAAGAATTCAAATTGTTATTATATATATTACAAATAACACAGACCAAATTAAATAAATGCGTCTTTAATTTAAATATTTTATTATTTCAACTACGTGTTAGCTTTTCTTCTAACCTTGACGTTTCGTATACACAGTTTTTGTTTCACGGGACAACGTCCTCTTGTTTAAACGAAACGTCTGCATTACGGTGTCAAATGTCGTACACGGATTTAAACGCTTCGAATAAATATCGGGGGTTGTTAAGGATCCGAAGATCAAAGATAAGATACGTTTCTGTTAAAATACTCTTCGAAGTGTGTGGCTTTGTGGTTCGATGGGCTACAACGGGCAACTTTTGTCGTGAAATACACCAGACATCCGGAGAAGCTATAGAAGCACTTCGAAATTTTCTTTGTAGTGCTCTTTTGAAAACATGCATATTACAATCAATAATCTTGGTATCGACAAAAGATAAAGAAAAACGTATAGATATATTGACTGAAAATTAAGTCCAGTTTTTTATTTGGTTACCCAGATTTTATATATTGTTTAAATCGATCGATGAAATTGGGAGAAAATAAATTCAAGTTCTGAAGGAAAAAATCGTCTTATATAGCAAGGAATTTCGTTACAGAAGAAATAAATCAAAATTTTACCCCGCGACTTCCGCCATAATATGCTTGAACTCACTTGAACAGACTTATTATTCACGTCGACCGGAAATGCTCAGTAATCGATCACAGAAAATGACCACTTATACAGCGACTTCACTAATCATTTCGCATACCATTGCGTTTTTGTTCGAAATGTTATGTGGATGCTGATATTTTAAAATGTTTTACTAAGTAATGGTTTTGCGATGCTGTGTTGGATTGGGTTTAGACAAATTTCATTCCGATTATGGGCTAAGAGGATTTCAAACCAGTTTTAAGTCGGTCCATATGCATTTTTTAGGTGTAACCCAAGAAGCATATAATTTGAAGCCAAATTACTGGGTCGATGTGGTCAAGTACCGTGGTTCCACACGCAATGGAACAAAATTAAATCTTTTGAAGACGCAGGGGTGACATTCAAAATAAATTCAATACAAAGACGTTAACTTGCATTGCAATATTTTTAGATCAACCAATCAAAAACAAATCTAAACAAAAATAAATAGTACTAAAACTTCAGAAAATCAATAGTGCAGCATGATGAAGCAAGTTAGGACATGTTTAAATGAAAAAACAGACCTATTTTTGGCTTGTAAATGCGCAATTTGCAACGAATTTCGAATATTGACCACTTGTTCATTGATCAGATCATTGAGTCACGCAAGCCTTGCTTAATTTGAATGTAATTGTAACTATTTACTAGCATAAAAAATACAGAGTGTTTCATTTAAAACAAAACGCTGCGCTAGAGTTGTAATACAAAAACACAAGCCTAAAATTTGTCTGTACACCTCAATGAATGCTACATTTTTAATATTACAAAAATGTATTTATTTGCGAACTAGCTTTGTAACTTCCAGAGTTGTGGAATATCTCAATATTACTTGCGCCATTAAAATTCTCGTAAAAATATATCATTAGTGGTTCACAATATAATCTATAGAGGACAACGAATTTGGCACTGTATTCAAACAAAAAACAAATAATTGAACCGAACATACTAACTTTTTTTTTTAATTTAATCCTGCCGTAGATATTTCTAGAGGGAAATTTTTTTAAATTTATTTTGTTTAAAAAGGACACAAATCATTTTGTATTTTAGGATCATGCTATTCGAGTGAAAGTACAATTAATATCAACAAGCCTTTCGGAAGAATGACTGACTTATTTGGGATGTCAACAACTTATGCAAGTATATGAATTTCTCGTCATTTCTCGAATAACTCATAATAAACTTGTTTTCTTGCTAGATTACAATCTAGCAACAGAGAATCATAGAGAGTAAAGGCTAATATCAATTAATATCTATTAAAATGATATCATAACGTTTGGCTGCTGGTGCAGTTGCTGGCTGGCAAGAAGGTATGGTCTGTTCATAGATATAAGAAACTGACCAATTACTTTTAAAAAAATTAACAAAAGGCAAGTTTTAATGGAATATTTTAGAATTCGGAAATGGCGACTCGAATATCTAGAAAAAATTAGGATTTACACAGAACATCAAAGGCCAATTATTTACTTGGATAAAACCTGGTTCGACACTTATGATACCCCGGAAAAGGGTTGGGTTAACTCAACTGATAAGTGTAAAACAAACGCGCCACCAAAAAGAGGTAAAAGAATAACTGTTTTGAATTCTGGCTCTAAAGATGGGGATTACCATGAAGACACCACCGCTGATTTATTTGAAAGTTGGTTTAAAGACAAACTAGTTATCACAGTAGACAGTTGACTAAAACCCCTTCCTCATGTGACACAAAAGCAACAATTCACAACTACATGTATAATAACGACATTTATTTTCACGAAGATTATACCAAAAAGCAATTAATTGAGGTTCTACAAACCTTGAACCTACAAAAGGAATACGTCTGTGATAATTATGCAAAAAATCTAGGGCATACAGTTTTAAGGCTTTCCACCTTACCACTGTATATTTAATCCCATTGAACATGTTTGGCACCAATTGAAATCTCCCATTCGTCGTAACAATGTTTTTCCGAAGTTTTTAACATCCCTCCACAAAGTTGGACAAATTCTGTTAAACATATAGAAAAAGCAGAACAATCTTATATCCATATTGCAAATAATATAAAACAAATAATTAGAACAGGCGATGAAAGCGATAATTATACTGATATATTATGTGAAAAATTTTAAGTAATTCAAGTAGATAATTAAAATAATTTGGGATTTTATTTTAGATTTAAACATAAATAAATATTGTTTAGTATCTTTCCTAACAAAACCCCTAATAATTAAATTCTAAGCAAAGTACGGACCTGTTCGGCCGTATTTCATTCTTACAGCTCGCCCGGGTCTTTCCTTAATCAGTTAGTCACTTTCTTATATCTATGAACAGACTTTACTCATTTTTTATTTCGTGGTCTACCACCATTTTCATTAAGAAAGTTAAGAAGGTTACTAATTAAAAAAAAAGTTATTTTATGAGAATTGTACCTCTTGATATTAATTAGTTTTGTTTCGTCTCATTCATATGGTTAACGGATAATTTAAATCTTAAATCTCGAGCTTAGAAAGAAAAATCAGTCCACAAGCGTAATCAAATTCACTCGTCGATAAGATAAAAGACACCACACACCACACGTTCATCAATAACGCAGAAATGCAGGAACTGGATGCACCGTTGTCAGCCGTCAACGATCCATTATAGATTAATAATTGACTTAGATGTTGAATTTATTACAATATCAATATACGCGGTATTTTTATTCGGATGGACAAATCGAAAGGAATATAAATGGACTAGCGCTGACTCAGACTGATTTCCTTTATTAGCCTTTTATGTATATCGAGTTGAAGCCCCCTCCCTTATTTTTCTCATGTCAACTGGTTCTAATGCGGAATGGTTGTTGTAGTATAGCAGTCCCCGCGTTCTAACTGTTTATTCACGAATGGAATAATAAATTAATATGGAATTAGAACGCGTATACGCAATTTTGTGGATAAAAGTAATTCATTTTTTTATGCCCTTAGTTCCATTAATCATATCCGCAACGTGATGAGGGTTTCGAGGCGAGGGTTGACTCACAAAAGGCTGTCAACAACTGCCTCTCGACCACGTCGATTGGACTTTACGGTAAAATTGAAGCGATAGATTAGAAGTGGGGTACCCCGAGGATCTAATAGAATGCAGCTGCTGTTTGCATTCATTTCCGTCGATGTTTTGGCCATTTAAAAATATCCCTTTCTTGTTGTGAAAACAAACAATGTCATCGAAATTACGTTGGAAAATTCTTTCAGCTGTTAATGGTATTCGAAAGTTGCGTTTTTAATATTTAACGATAATAAATGTGAAAAAAACAATCTGTAAATCCCGATAAATATGTCATCTTCTTTAAGACAATTTTTCCTGCTGAAGTTTGCATGGTATAGATGGTTGCATAGTAAATAATTTTTCTTAGAACTGTAAGAAGGGTAAAATCATGGTTTCTATTTGATATTACATCCAGGTCACACAAAATTATATTTTAAATGCAAATTTAATACTCGAAAGGAGTCTATTAACTACACCGAGCTGTTGGAAACTTGAGAAAAATAAGAGATAAATGGTTTTCATAACAACACAACAGCAATATTTTTGGCACCTTTCCAATTATTTATTTTTGCTGTAACGCCCAATATTCCGAGAAATTGCTGAAACGAAAAGGAAAAAGTTCATCGCACCCGATTATTATTACACAAACGCGGGTGGTAGGCAATTCATGCGACACCCTATATGAATTATTTCGTATGTGGGCATTCGAATGGGCCATCCGCTACAATAAAGGGCTTAAGTGGGCGTCTAAATCTGAATAAATTTCAGTAGCATAATAGCGAGTATGAAAGCCCGGGGACCTTTACAAAAGACGCGTGCATATTAAAAATCACTTACGAAAGCTCAAGGAGTTTTTTTTTTAAGGGTTAGGCATGTGTGGTGGTTAACGTGGGGTGCCGTGTCTCGTCTTTGTTTGAGTACACGAAGACTTTCTGTGGCTTCTCCAGCTGAGTTTAAATATTATTGAAGTTTTTGAAAACTTAAAAGGTTAGGTTAGGTTAAGTGTGATCACTAAACTATTTACAAATTAATTTTTCGAAATCTTCTCGAAAACGGACTAAAAAGTGACATTTTGACAAGTTTTATAAATACCATTTTAGTCACGAGTTTTAATTGCGACTAGCCGATAGTAAACAAATAAATACCTTTTGCTTACAAATAAATAATGCGAATTACCCGTACGGTTAAAATTAACATTTACAGTTTTTACTAAGCAATAACTTCCTATTGAAAAAAAATTGTTGATCGTTGATCTCTGAAAGAAATTTCATATTTCGGCGATGGTACAATGCCGGCTTAAAAAGACATTCTGTTCATTCATAAATAGATGCTCCTTTTCTGTCGTTTATTTCATTCCAGCTACTTACTAATGACAAACTCGTATTCCCACGTGTCACTGACGTCAACGTTTTCTCATCTATCGTACGATTGATAGAGAACGATATTTGAGAAAACATAACGCAATGTATCGCGTTACAGGAGCTAAACCGACGCTACAAATTGCTGGTTATTTTCAAACGTACGATCCAGATGCTCCCTGCGTTCCATCTGCGGAAAAAGCAGCTGAGCTTGGCGAAGGGTTCCTGAATTAAATTCTCGTTCATAAAAATGCACCGTCAACTAAAATAACTTTTGAACAAAATTATGTTCCATTGTTGTTATGTTCGATGGAGGCGAAAAGTTTTCGCTCCATCGCATTTTCGGAAAATCAAGGTGAAAGTAAAACCGGTATGAATGGGATGTTAATAATGACAAATTGTATTTAAAGTTATTTATTGTTTTGGAGACTGGCATCAACTATAGCCTGTCGATCATATTGATATAATAATAAATGTCTCATTATGAGTTTTGGTTAGTTTTGAAGCAAGAATCAAAAATCTTATTGTTTTTGATTGTGTGATTCAGAATAAATATATTAGAGATGATTAGATTAGTCTGTTCTTTGGTACTACACAGACACACACACACAAACACTTTGTGTGTTTTTGTTTATAGAACTTGGGTGTAACGACGACATTTAAATTACCATATATTTCGTTGGTCAGAGCAAACTTTGAATATGCTGCTGTGGTTTGAGCACCAAACTACAGATGCGACATTGAATTTGTGGAATCCATTAATAAAAAGTTTCTTAGACCGTGAATTTAAGAAATGTACCGTGTAGATGCTATTATCGAAGCTATATACAAATCTAAAGCGGCTGCTGATACTCCTCGTGATTGTATATCTGGGTCCAAAAAGGGCAGGCTGAAGCCAGAGGGGGTGTGGCATTGACCTATCGAGGGCTAAAGGAAAATCTATGTTTGGCTGAAGTTAAATTGGAGATCGTTTCTAAAGAGCTGCAAAAATCGGAAACGAAAGTTGCGTAGGCCAATATGGGACAACCAATATACCTTCGGCATTATCATGAATAACTTTTTACAAGACCCGTAGGATTACAGAAAAAAGAGAAATAGCATACAAATTAAGGCCCTTCCAATCTAAAGAGATCTACCCAGAAAGCGTCGTGGTCACGATGCTAGGAAACAAATTTTAGACATGTATTATTGTCCCGACTTGCAAGAAAGTCTATATCTGGAACGCCAAAAATGAGATAAGATAAGAAATAACTTTACTAAAATATTTTCTGCTTCAAATTTATTCTTTCGCGATTGTTCATCTACAATTATTTTATTTTTTGAAATAATATGTGAAGCAAAAATATAAAGCTTGTTCTTTACACACCAGTGCCAGATATCTAAAGGAAATTTGTTCAATCTGGAGAATTAGATACCTCAAAACCTCAAAATCGTAACAGAATGCAAAATATTTAAAGGCGAAAACATTTAAAGACCAAATACCATTAGTTCTTATATCTGCACAACACGCACCCCAGCCGGTTAAGGAAACATCTGAGAATATTTCCAAATGAAACGAATTTCTTCTAATGCAATTTGAGCCCTGCTGGATGTTATCTAACCACCGTTTAAGGTCGTTATGTAAAATAGTTTATATTTTCATGTCTCCACCAGAACGAAGCAAGGCCAAAAAAAAAATTCCCTCTCGAAAGCTTTGGTATGTCTCCAGCCACAACATATAACTGGACATATTTTTCCCACCAACTGAGTAGTATACTGTACATTTGTCCATTCTTAGCATATGTTTTATAAATTTTAAAAAGCTGGTTCCTTATCTTCAGGGAGACAAAAAACCCACATAATGACAAGTTTGAGAAAAGGCGTCAACATACTTTTCTCATAATTTACTATAAATCCAAACCGTTCAAGAACAAAAGTGGTGAACTTGACATTTGGGGCACATTTCTCGAAAGAGTTTCCAAAAAATAAAACATCATCTAAATATAAGGCCGAAAGGAACCCTTCGCTCTTAAAAGAATAACAATTGGTTTCATCAGTTTGGTATATAAGTAGGGAGTGCAGTTAAGTACTTATAAACTTTGCTTCCAAATTTAAATCTTAAAAATTTCCTATATTCTTCAGCAACATATTACATACTGTTCGTTGATCCTCTAGCTTAAAATGCCCCGTTTTAATAAATTCATTTAAGGATTTGCAGTTTAAAATGATTCTAAAAGATCCTTAATGACATTGTTTAGGAATATCCTTTCAAAAGGAGACCAACCTCGTTCAGAAGGTACAAACTTTTGAACTGAGTACGAATTAAAAGGAAATTTAAGTGCAGAACTCCAAGAAATAATATTTTTATCCTGAGTTATGTTGAATCATATGGGTAATAAATAAAAACCAAAGTACACACCTTGTCTAGTATTTCCGGCGACTGTCCCTGTGCTGAACATTTGTCTGGCGTTTCTGCGTCCTGCGTCTATACTTCTCTTACCCTCAATTTTGCCTTCCAGGGTTAGCTGCAATTGTTCATACTGTTCATAGCCCATTATGTGTCCAAGCTAGGAAGTTAACCTAATTTTAATGAGACCAGTCAAAAGCGGGTTGGTGTTCACTCTTGTCAGAACTTCTTCATTGGTTGTCCTAGAGATCCAGAGGCCTTTTGTACATCCAAAGTTCAAATGCGTTAAATTTTACCACGTCTTCTTGTTTTAATGTCCATGTTTCGCATTCGTACAGAAGCAAGGGCCATTGTTCTCAGTCGAACCGGTGTGGATAGCTTGAGATGGCATAACAAGTTACGCATGTTCAGGAATCCGGCTCTTATGATCTCAATTCTTTTTCTGATTGCTTTTGAGTGGTCTAGATGGCTATTCATTTCTTTGCCCAGATATATGTAGCTCTGAACATTTTGAAGAATTTCGCCATTGAGAGTGTTGTCTGCCTACCTAATGACAAATGTCATTAACATTTGTGCCTTCTAGTCGGTCTTGCAGGGATTATCTGATGAGGGATTCTGCGTATACGTTGAACAACAAAGGAGATAAAAGACAACCTTGGCGAACTCCTTTCTCCATATCGATGTAGTTGGTGTTACCCTTTTCCAGTCGAACGCAACCTTGGTGGTTCCAGTAAATATTCTGGATGATTATAGTATAGTATAGATGATTATAGTAGCTCAATCTCACGTAAAGTGTTCATTAATTTTTGGTGCTTAATACGGTCAAACACTTTCTTGTGGTCTACAAAACATACATACAACTTTCTTTGGACCTCCGGGTACCTCTCGGCGATTATCGAGAGAGTAAATAATTGCTTTTCTAAGGTAGATTTCGGTACAATAAGACTCGAAAAAGCCGATTTTGACTGGGATTTGTAAATTTTTGGGAAAAATCACGACCAAACCCCACGACAATTTTGGATCGAGGTCGATATTAAAGGATCCGGCTGAAATTTAGTACGAAGATAGGGGGTCGGGGGATTATAAAAAAAAAATAGTTGGTTGTTTAATTATAAATTCCTTAGTCCTTCCGGTCGACAAAATATTGGCAAACAAAAAATGATTTTTTGATAAAATGTTTTATATTTCGTTTATTTATAATTTTTAGTATTTGAAATTTATACGTTATACACTTAATTTTTTGCTCTATTTAATGATACCAAAAGATCTTATACAAGTTGTATGGTTTTTTTTCGGGAACGGTTTTCGTCGAAGACTGCAATTTTTTAATAATTATGGTAATTATTATTTACAATTAAATGGTGGGGGCTGGGGAGGACTTTATAATTTCCATTTATAGACCTGATTGACCTTAATCTTCAGCAAAAAGTTCGTACTTTTTGAGGCAACGAGAATTTTTGAGTAGCATCATAATATCCATGAATATTATAATTTGAGAATATTAACTAATGATGGCGAAAGGCTGAAGGCTTATTTTATGGTATTTGTGAATGGACCTCATTGATCTCTAACTTCGATACAAATTTCAATCTTTTCGAAAAAACGTAGATATATTAAAAAATTAAAAATCTAAAATTTATGAGGAAAAACATGATAAAAATGAAAATAATAAATCTAAAATATTAACCGAAAATGGGGGGCTGAGGAGGACATTATAGTATGTGCGGATAGACCGCATTGATGTGCATTTTCTATAAAAATTTGAACCTTCTCCATTCTGAAGCTGTACTGAGACCTGCTTAAATATTATCTTGATATGACTGATTTTTTGTATTGATGATATTTTTACAGTACTTATTATTGATTAATCAATAAAATTTTTGTGATCATTAATTTTGATATTTGTTATTAGGTAAATAATTTCTCTGTTTTTCTTTTCAAAGCATGAAGCAAATAGAAGAAACTTTGAACTCCAATGTTTCCATCAATCGACAGTTATCGCATCGCCTCGAAATTAATTGGGATGGGAATTAATTGGCTGAACTAATTGTGAATTTATTCGCTAGAATTAGAAGGTTCGTAAGGCCAACGGAACGGAACGAAATCAGTACCAATAATCAAACTTAATTGGATCTAATCTAATTGTAAGAAAGTAATAAACTATAAAACAAGCGAATTGGTCCTTCTAATCTAAGCTAATACTGAGATGGGCATAAAAATTCGTAACTATTTTTGGACGAAGTAAATCTCATTAATATTAGAATAAATCCCGAATTATAATGAAAAATTGTGAACTAGTTGTATTATTTGTCAGTACTGGGAAAAATATGAGCCCACAGCTTCGAGGGAAGCCGAAATTCGAACCCATGTGGTTTTAACCCCTGCCGTGGTTTGATATGTGAACCCTTTGCGGCGTTTCTGTCTTTTTAACGAGATCATTTAACGCGTGAGGATTATCGATCGGGGATTAGAAAGGCGGTTAATTTCTTGGGAATTTGTTTACACACCCTGCGGGTTTTCTTAGTAATTATGATAAACATAATTTTCTGGTCCCTTGTTTATTTCAGTTGGTGTTGTTGTTGTTGTTGAGTTGGTACATATGTCTGTAAAATATACGATTTATTTTAATAGATAAGCAGATTTATGATTTTTTTTAATTGTGCGCGGGATTCTTTCACAATCACCAAATTTAAAAATAATTCATGAAACACGGATATACGAGGTGTGTTTAAAAAGTAGGATGACTTTTAAGTTTCACCAAAAAGTATTTATTTATTCATCCAAATTAATATTGTCCCCTTGAAACTAAAACGGTTTATCCAATCCTCGAAGCGCTTCTTTTAAGCATTTTCTGGTATAGCCTTGAGTGCTTCCAGCGATTTTTTCTTTACCTCTTCAATCGTTCCAAACCTCCTAATTTCCTGAGTTTCTTGAGTTTTGGGGTCAGGAAAAAGCCGCAGGGGCCACATCTGGTGAATATGGTGGCCGAGGCATGATTGTGGTTTTAATTTTTGACCTAAGAAAGTTAGGCACAAGCAACGATAAATGAGCAGGTAATACTCTTTATTGACCGTATGACCTTGTGGTAAGAACTCTTCATAATAAAAGAAAACAGTTAGCAAAACCTTGACATTTGATCGAACTTGACGTGCTGTTTTCTTTATTGGCGATTCTGGGTTTTTCCATGATTCGTCATCAGTTATGAACTTTTTAAGCATATCAGGATCATCAGCGACGTCGTTTAACAGTTCTTGAGCGATGCTCCTTCGACGGTCCTTTTGTTCAAAATTAAGCAGTTTCGAAACAAATTATACTGCTACACGTTTCATACCCGAAACTTCGGAAAAAATTGCATGGCACCAGCCAATAGAGATGCCGACGTCTTCAATCACTTCTCTAGTAGTGATTCGACAATTTTTCTATACCATTTGTTTCACTTGCTGGAGCGTCCAGAGCGAGGTTCGCCATCGACGTCTTCTGGGTCATCTTGGAACAGCTTGTACCACTTACAAACATTTTTTTTGTTCAAAGTAAATTCACCATATGCCGTTGTCAACATTTCAAATGCAGGACTAAAATCCATTTTTTTATTCAAAATTTTATGCAAATTTTTGTTCTACTGTTTTCACAGCAGAAAAAAAGTAAAAGTGCAAACTGGCCGGAACTGTGAACACATGTTAGGCACATGTGTGCCACCATAACAAAAAAATATATCCAAGATTGAATACACCTAGCCCACCCAATTTTACGGTAATAGAAAATCTTGAGAGGTGTTGTAGAATGCCTGGAAATGGAATGAAAAGCAACAGTACCAAAAAAGTTCAGGAAGACCAGCAAAAATCCCACAAAAAGAAATATTTACTCGTTATATATTAAAAAGAAAAGGCTCACTCAAGGCAGAATTTTGATAGAGCTTGGACATGATGAGTGCATTCCTTTAAGAAGTATAAAACTACTATGGAAAATCTTGAAGGATATGAATTTTGTCTTGAAAAACCTCAACCCCAAAGTATTTTTTCTTAAGAATGATCATACCGATTGCTGCCTACAAAAATACAATAGAATCCCTCAAAGGGAAAACACAGAAATTGAATGGATTTTCTAGTTTTTTAATGCAAAAAGCGAAAACGGTGGTTATACAGGGTGTTCCACTACATGACTGCCATAGCTTGGGAGTGTGTTGTTGGGGTGATTTCAAGTTAAAAATGTCAGATGAACATACACCCGAAACGCTATTCTAACTGAGCTACAAGCATTTGAGATTTTAAAGAACATTTAATAAGAAACCGCTTTATTGAATTAATTGATCTATTATTACGTTCGGCTGCTAATATCATTACTAAAAAGTTCAGGTATCTGTGAATCTTATGTATTGTGACAGTAAACGTAAATTAAATTAATTTTGCTTATTTATTTTCGTGAAAATTGTCGGCGATTTCCCACTCCTACAGTGTCTTCTAGAATTGTTTTTAGCAATGGCCATCGATGGTTGAGAAAAACAGGCAAGTTTCCTAGAGCTACTTCTCAACGTCGCATTGAACAGGAACCTTCTCAAGAAGAGGCAATACTTAATATGTTTTTCTACTCCCGTCTGTAAAATGCCTGATTACCCACCGATCTAGCGTGCGGGAAGCGTCGCTTTACCACGTCAGTTTCGTTTCCCACGGATCCGAGCCACTTTGGACATTTCCGGGATTTTACCGCACGGGTTTGGGAGCAATCGGATGTTTTCCGAAATATTTCCCACGCTTTGAATTTTGACTTTTGTCAATTCTGACAGTCATGTCAGTGAATGTATTCGTGTTTTGCGAAAATGTACCCAAAAACTAACGGTCGTAGAAAAAATATAGTATGCAACACGTTCGGTAAACTTTTTGACTCGCTCCGCTCGTGTCAAATACACTCGTGAGTCAAATGCCGTTTACCGCACTTATTGCATAATATGCTATTGATGCTCAACCTGCTACCGAAGAATAGGTAATAGACTTAACGTAGGAAGGATGAGACTATGGAGAACTTTATACATTTTCGGTTTGTACCTGTACCACATCCCATCTGTACAAGCTTTAAAACCTGCCGACTACTCTTCAAGACTTGCCTCATTTATTTACCCGAAACGGTATCAATAACACCAACAATTTACATTGTTGGGCACTTGAAAATCCGCGACAAACTGAGGAATCCCATTTTCAAGATAGATTTTCGGTGAATATTTGGTGTGGCATTATTGATGACCGTCCGTTTGCAATTGAAGAATGTCTCACGGCCATTCGTTATTTGCGTTTCATTTAAAATGAGCTTCCAATATTACTGGACGATGTTTTTCTTAATGTAAGACAACGAATATGGATTCAGCACGATGTCGCACTTCCTCGCTTTGGTCGACAACAGAATTTCTTGATCAAAATTATACAAACCGGTGGATTGGAAGAGGTTCAGCAATTCCTTGGCTAGCAAGGTCACCTGACCTTAATCTCTAATATTACTTTTTATGGGGAATACATAAGACCATGTATACAATAAGTGGACTGAACAACTAATTCAATAAAATAAAATATAAATGAATAATAAAAAAAAATAAAGTAGTTTCTTTTAAATGGTGTTTAAAATTTCAAATGATTGTAGAATAGTGTTCCGGGTATATATGTTCATTTGATACTTTTCACTTCAAATCACACTAGTATCACACTCCCAAGCTATGGCAGTCATGTCGTGAGACATCCTGTATACGAGTGGTCGTTCTATGAGTAAGATCAGTAACAGAGGTTTTACTGTACTTGAAAAGTATAAAGGATATAATGTATCAATATATCAATATCAATTTTACTTAACCCTCTCTGGGCCTCGTACGCGAGCAAATGTCAAATGTTTGGCAAAATATTATTTCTAAATAACGTTTTATTTGATAAAGTTGTGTCTATGGTAATTACTGATAAATACTTTAGCGATTATCAATCTTCCCCGTATTATTGATTCCTAAAACACTTAAATAAATTATGAATAATAAATAAAGGCGTCCACGACGATATTGCTGGCTTCCGAATGGAATACCGATAAATTAGAACTCAGGTTTTACTGCGCCCAAGGGCCATAACTTATCAAAATCGTTTCGCCGATAAATTTCGCTCCGTTGGTAATTTTGCAACTTTTTGCGTTTTCGAGTTCAATCGATCCAATAAAGCAATGAAGCGAGAGTAAATAATAATTTGGCACTTTTAGATTACCATCTAACTGCCGGAAAATGATGGACATTGTGAACTTTTTTCCAATTTCCGTACCAACAAAAAATTAAAGAATATATTTGAACAGGGGTTGGTGAATACTAAAGCCCATCTTATTCAGAATAAATATTTTCTTTTAACAACATTTACCTTAAAATTTAAAAAAATACAATTTTGGCGGTCATTCATATGTTTGCGAGTTTTGAAGACATCCATTTTTTTTCAAAAATGTCTACATTGTTCCGTATTAATTTGACACTTCTTGTCCAATTAATAGCCGCTAGTACTTCGAAATCTATAGCTGAAATATTCAATGTTATACAAAGTCACATTTTTTAAAAAACTATCATGTGAAAGTTTGAACGTTTGCATTGAAAATTTGAATGTTTTCTTATCACCCTGTATTTATTTATCTTTTAATTATCATCAGGGACTAGCAAACTAGACTCCCTTCTAAGAGGAAAGCGAATTTTGTTTCTTTAAGTTTTTTTGATATTTTTACAGGTTCTGAGATAAGGTATATAAACTTGACATACAGGGTCTGAAAAAATTAGTAGTTATTTTCTAAATAGTAAATTTTGCTATTACTTAATATGGTCATTTTGCTAAATTATTTTTGCGTTTTCGGAAGGTCGATTAGTATTTTTAAAATTGGTAACCTGTTTTTGATAAACGGCTGCTATAATTTTGACAGACGCTGTATATCAATTTTTTCAATTTTGATTGAAAGCAATACTCATGATAAAATGCTTCGTTTTCGATATACAGGGATAAACGAGTTTTAATTTTATTTTTGTTAATTTAAATTTACTCACTAACTAACCAAAACCGAAGATTTCATCTAAAAAATATAAACAATATAATTTTAATGTACAATTGAGTAGTAAAATGAACAATTTATAAACAATTTATGAAACGCATCCGAGAAAACTTTTACCATATTTGGTAGACTATCCCACAACGATTTTGTTTAACTATTCCTTTTTTTTGTTTCAGCATTGTTTAGCCAGAGCACTATACGACAATATTCCCGATTCGCCTGATGAGTTAGCTTTTCAAAAGGGCGATACCTTGGTTGTCCTCGAACAGAACACCGCGAACATCGAAGGATGGTGGTTGTGTTCGCTCCGAGGAAGACAAGTAAGATGATATTTGCTGCTCATTACTTCCTTCATGACTGTCTAATGTTTTATATACAACCATGCAATATTATTTTGTACCCTACTGCTAAATTCATGAGACTAGCTATTAAATTTACTCAATGACTCAATGACTCAATTGGCTCTCTCAGATTAATTTTCATTTTGCTGTGCGAAATATTTCGTACATCGATTTCCAAAAAGAGAGTTCCGAAACACGTGTTCGAGCATCATTTCGAGTTTATTAACTCCTGAATTGCTGATCGTATAACCGAAGATTTTATGGAAGACGGTGGCTGTAAATTTTACAGCATTTTGAAAGGCTATTGACTGATCGCAGCGAAGTACTTTGTCTTTATTTGTTATGGTGACGGCGTCGTTAACGTGACTCTGTTTACTAAAGTATTTAGTTATCTATTAGCGAAATTGGGTCCGCTGAATATTAAGTAACTTGGCGGCAGACATCGGCAATAGCCAGCGCAATAATCCGAATAACAATTTAGAAATGAACTTGCTGCACAATTTTTGTTTAAACTGTAAATTATCGTCTCTGCTCGGTCGTATATTGATAAATATTACACTTTTTCTAAACAAAATAATGCTACATTTTTAGAAAATGTAAGAATGGTTCAAATTTATCAACAAAAAATATCGAAAACAATCTTGTAGCATCTCAAATATAAATATATATCAAATATAAATTTCAACCACAGCTTGCTTAAATAATTATTTTTACCACATTCTTCCATGCTGTTGAAATCCTGTTCCTAAGGTGGTGACGGCGCTAAGATTAATTTATATTTTCAAAACTTTTCTCTCTTTGATTGTTTCAAAGAGACGAGAGTCTTTATTAAAAGTTCTTTATATTTTTTTTTTGCAACGTCAATTCGAGGTTAAGTTTATTTACGTTCAAATCAATCAAATGTTAGAACAGAAAGGCGCATCCATCTCTGGCAACAACCGAAAACTTTCTTGGTTTCTTCACTGATTTTAAAAACAAAAATGAATATAACGTAAATCTCTTAATTTTGAAACTGGAGAGTGTTAAGGTTTTCCTACCTACCTGCGTGAAATTTTTTTCCACATAGTATCAAAAGCAGTCTCAATTAAGAAATTTTTTGATGTCAAAAAATTTCAAATTCAATTTCAAAAACAGGGGGGTACCAGTTTTTTCTTCAAGAATATCCAAAATCAAACTCCTTACGACCTTCACTGTTAAAAATTACAATAATCTTCCACGGCAAAAAATGTCATTAATTATCATATAAAAAATATTTTTGTCATAAAACACCCTACTACAGTTCCAAAATGAAGACATTTACCACTTATGTAGAGTAATTTTTCTTCTTAAAATTACCCAAAGATTTACATCCTAAAGTATCGGTATTCAATTAATCAGTACCCTGTAATTGGTTTTGCCATGTTCACTTCAATGCCGGAGAGTGTTCGTAACTTATCGCTGCCGCAAGCCATCAGCATTTTCCCCGCACTAAGCTTTTTCCTCATGTTGTGTTTACTCCAAAAAGTTGTAGGTTTTAAGACACCAAAACAACATCTTCTTTTTTCTTGATTTGTTCTTTCTCCAGCCCAATTGCAACTGCTGTACACTAGTTCATATCTCTTCCGAGATTTATTTGCTAGTAATTCAAGTGATACGATCTTTGCCGACTGCCTAATTTCTGGCGGAATCTATTGTTTAGGAGATAAAGCTTTTTTTTTTACTGTGGATGGTTTGGTGACCTGTGGATACTGTTGCAGCAAAGCAATCAGAATATTGTTTTAATTCTTGTGATGGTCACAAAAGGTAGTAGAAAAATCTATATAATCTCTTGGTATGTAAATGACATTAATAGCATTCAATTTTCAAACATTGGAATTCCTGGACGGCCCAAAATGGAAAACGGCCGCTATAGTGCCTGGCTGGTAGTATTCCTCTTGGGAGTCAGGGGCAATAAATATCTCTTTGATACAGTTGCCACAGCTACCTCATAAATGCGTGCGCGAATTAAAATAATTGCGGCCTTCATTTTCGTACCTCTGACCATATGCGAGCGAAATGTTTTTTACGGATGGACGCAAACCTCAGGCGAAGTCATTCGTCTCACGGTAAAAACAAATTTCTCGCGTGGCATCGGCAATAACTCTAGTTGTCGCGAATTCTTTAAATAACACCTGAAAGGGGAGAAAAACGAACGAGAGCAAAAGCACGGTATGGCGATTCACTCGTTTCCTGTCTTAAACGGGACGGCCATGTTGCCGAATATTTACTGGTTTTCAAATGATGCCTTTTTTTTATGATTACAGTACTGCATTTTCGAGAAAGTTCGTTGAAAACTACTGGCTCACACTTCAGTTTTTTAATGTATGTGTAGTATCAAGAAAGTAGAGCATGGAAATAGAAAGGCAACGTTGGTGTAGAATGTCATATTTATTTAATGATTAAAAGTGTCTCCAGAATGTCAACTACTTTCAATAGCAAAATTTTGGAGAGCATATCATTTGCCAAAACATAAATTGGCATCATCATCATTAATTTGTGTTACTCTGAGCGACTGCATGAATTTTTCAATTTATCTATCGATTGCCTTGATACATTTTTCTAATCGATGAAAACTATTTGGATATCATAAAGCCAGAGAGAAATTTGGTATAGTCTGACACAAGATAATTGATCATGACTGTAATAATGGTATCAACGTTTTTATCTGTTCGTAGGCATTTTTGGGCAAGTATATTAAAACCGGTCCAGGATATTCAGGAAATTGATACACAAAATATATAAATACATTTAATTTTATTTCGTACTGTATAAATGTAATTATATAAATAATATAAATAATAATTGCGTGTTAATATTAATTATCACTATCATCAAAGGATATAATTAAAGGTTTTACGTGGTTCGAAGTTATTTTTATAATTATTTTACGCTTCAAGCACATTTTCTTCAACTGCTGTTAATTCACATTGACTTTGATTTTTAATTCGGTCCATATTAGTCATGTTGCTGATCGTTGGTACTTTTTTAGCTCTTTCGTGCTGTAATAACTAGCATTATAATAACGCTAACTGGTGGGATATTTGGAAGAAGACAATTTTTTATCCAATTTTGAACTTCCTGGAAGTCTAATGAGCAGTCTTTAATGTTATTTGCTGAAAGTAGGAAAGCGTTTGCCCAAAATTTGTCTGTTACAATGATTCAAGTGACGGGATATGATTACTCTCATAGTACGTATACAGTTTTCTGCAAATTCACTTTGCATCACCATCGTTCCTTTCTTTCTAGTAAATCATTATCAAGGAATGACAGTTAACTTCACTGTCATCCCAATGGCAGTTTCCATGTCATCTGACGTTTTTAGAAGATCTGCAAACAAATTTTGCATAACGATCAAAATAAAAATACCTTCCTGTACTGATAAACGCTATTTATTGTTTATTGCTCGGTGTACTTGATAGGCTAGGCAAGCCATGACAATATTATGTGCTGAGCTGTATCATATTTTATATATATTTATTTTGAAAACTGATTTTATATAATTTTGGTAGGCTGATTTCAAAAATTTTCTGCCTTTACTTGTAAATATTAAAAGAAATTTTGTATAACACCCCTGTTTCCCTAGGAGCATGCACATCACTTTGAGGTCACCATCAGCATCCATTGATGTTCTTGGTAGTTTATTTTCTACTGAATGTGCTATGCCTAACATGGAATAAAATAACATTTTTGCGATATAGAGCGACAAAAAAAAATTGACGTGACAGAGCAAAAATATGGCGTTTTTTGGAAAATGGGCTCCTAAAAATATACAAATAAGCAAACAGCTTTCAAACATCAAAAACACTATAGACCTGTGTTATCTATATTTATCTACTGCTCTGCTAACTAAAAGCATACTGATACTTGGTTTTATTTGATTTTTTTAAATTGTAAAAAGTTAAATCGGATTGTTATTCTTCTTGATTGATTAATTAAAAAACACGTGCATGTTCGAACCTTTTATTTCATGTTTGCATATTCGCATCTGTTTTAAATATCTATTACCCTGCTGAGTTTGTGTATTCTATTCAGGAGAAGGTCACCTTGCTTCAAAACGTTTTCATACATTTCCTGTTTTTTATTGCTGCGAAGGTTCAGTAGTTTTCCACCGATTTTGTCAATCTTGTAATTTAACCTTTTGGCCGCTATGAATTTACTCACGTCGTTTTCGATATATTCTTCGCTTACTCCAAATCGGTCGGCCATATACGCTAGACTTACCGAAATGTAAGTGCAAAGTAGTTGGTCATACGCTTTGATCCTCATCTCGCGAACATAGAAACGGTAGTGAGGGTATAGCAGCATATCGTTCCTCATCCTTATTTCTATTTCTGCCAGGCTGTTAAAGAACTCTTTGTATTCGCAGTGGTACAGCGAATGGACAAACTTTTTTAAAGTTTCGTTGTAATGCAGCACTTTACCTATCTCAGGATTTGTTAGGATTTTCCCGTAAAGGTCTTGCCGTTTTAATGTTAGCATGGAGGTTAGGATGGTGTATCTGATGAACTCTTCGTAAGATGTAATTTCCGTGCATACGAAAGTCGATATGGAGCTGACGAATGCATTGCTCGCTGTCATAAAATCTCTGACTGTCAGTGAAAACAGACCTAAAATTAAAAATTAAATTTTACTACAATAACACAAAATGATCAAATAGTATCTTTATGTGCTGAATAATAAAAGAAATTTAGTGCGTCATTTTTAGCGAATCTAAAGAAGAATCTCAAACCCAAATATTTTCATATGTGAAGTATTAGTATTAGTATCAGTGGCTTTTACTCAATATTAATTATTATTTTCCTACAGCAAATCTTCACTGTCTTTTAGAAAATTTGAAAAAAAGTGGTAGTTCCAATTTGTCAAAGATATTTTTGACAAAGGCACGGTGTTGCCTATTTCAAATACCTGTCATAAATCGTTAAATAACTGAAAATCTGAATATTTTTTGTTCCAATTTAATTGTGTTTCGGATTTGGATTTTCATCAAGTAAAAGCCACCTCAGTATCGTTCAGAATTTCCTGCTTTAGATTTAAATGGTGAATGTGGAATCTAATTGAACTGAGGTGGCTTTTACTTGATGAAAATCCATTTATCAAAGTAAATAAGAACTAAAAGTTCAGATTTTCACGAAATTATATATTTTGACATGACAATTGTTCCTCAACACCGTTTGATAAAGACACGGTGTTGTCGAAACAATTGTCATGTCAAAATATATAATTTCGTGAAAATCGGAACTTTTAGTTCTTATTTATTTTGAATGTGGAATCTTTAATATTATAATAATTCGATATGTAATTGGGGTTTCATTTTATGTGGGTGTATCCATAACGCATTTCTAACAGATGTGTTGTTCACTACTTTATAAAAATGTTCCGGGTCGCTAACCCATGGGTTTAAAATCTAAGATCTCGAGATGTAATCAGCGATAGTCGGGAATCATTTACTTTACAGAGTTGACAAAAGGTATTAACGGTTCGACGTCATTTATTTGATATCGGCGGTTTTTATCTCCGTCGCTTTGAAGTCGCGGGAATACCGAACTGTGTTTGGTCGGCACTAATACGAAACTATAAGAAAATAATGTGGCCAAATCGAACAAATTGAATTTCTACCACACCGGAGGACCGGACTGAAAGTAAGTGTTTTCCTGTTGTTTCTTTTCGAAATTTAGATTAATTAAAGTAACCTAAACCTAACCTAACCTAAATTTGGTACCAACCATTATAACAATCATTTTTACCAATAGCCTCTAGACCCTGGGATTCACTCGTTAAATTATCTGACGTCATTTCAGTAACACCCTGTATGTACGGGAAAAGACGGGTGGCCAGATAGAATGCAAAGTATCTCGGAAACCATTCGTCTTAGCGACATGAATCGAAATTTTGTTTCCCCTGTGGTTAAAAGAAGAGCGTGAAAAATATTTTTAGCCTTCAGAGGACCTGCCATCATTTTCTCTGAAATCCACCTAGTAAATTCGAGTAATTTTTATGTAACACTTTTTGAGGTATCTGTGGTGGGCATGTTTTTTTATAAACAGCTGTAACTCCTGAAACTCAAAGATTTTAACGTGCTTGGTCTCCTGGGAAAAAATGATTTCCTACTGATTGTTACTGATACCGCTAGAGCGCGCTTTTTTGTAGGTCATGGAGGAATGACTTAAGTCCCACTTGTGAAAAATATTAAAATTATACTATGAAGCTGTCGATATTACTGTATATAAATGCGCGAGCATTTTGCATTCTTATCTGACCACCCCATACAACACGAACCTTTGTATATTTTATGGCAGTTCCTGTGGTGCCAATCGGCGCCTTTTTCAATTAACTCATTGCATCGCGATAAATTCTTCTTAATTAGCTCCGAGTCGTTGAAAAATAATCCCAGCCGTATGCGGTGAAATACGTTATCCAACTGGCAACCCAACGCCACTGTATTAGCATACGCCTGACTTAGCATTTTTATTGTTTCGTCTTTATCGCCTATACTGCTCAAGTAATTTGCTTTGTCCAGATACGCTTCTTTTACTTCGATCGCGCCTAAATTGCCGCGAGCAAATTCGATTTCTGCGTCCAACAAATCAAGTCGTTTAGCGTTGGATTCTTTCATCCGATCGAACAGTTCCCGATTGATCTTAAATAGCAACCAAATTTTAGTTGCTTCCTAAACTAAACAAACAAAGAAATGCTGAACATTTGCCGCTCCTAGTTTCATTTAGTTAGTTATTCATTTTTAGAAACTCGGTGTGGCAGTGAGGGAAACGAAGTACAGCACTAGGAAAACGGACAAGTCTAGACATTAAAAAAATAAATAAAAAATTAAATCGGATAATATTACATTATTCTTCTATTCCAGATTTCTGCAAAATTTTCTTATATTAACCATAGTTAGAGTGAATACTGTTTAAAAGCTGATATATATTCAAATCACTATTGTTTAATTCAGTCAAATAACTGAAAGTGAATCAGTGATCAGTTAAAGCCAACTAATTTCATTAATTATGGAATTTGTTTAAGTAGTTAAAAGTGTATTGAAATGTCAGTATTCTTTATCCTCTTTCATCTCCTTTTTAAATAAGACATTTTTACTTAAATAAACTTCATCACATTACGATACTTCTTATGCTAGGTGAATCTAAACTGGCTATTTAAAACGGTACGACGAACAAAAGATTTTCACAAGCTTTAAATAACGACATGGAGGATGCGTAGTCACATGAAAACAAAATTTGTTAGTTTTCCAATGATTTTTGTCAAAGGAGATGTTTTATTTGTTTTTTAAACAATTTTTCAAATCACGTTTGCTTAATTCAGTCAAATAACTGAAAGTGAATCAGTTATCAGTTAAGGCCAACTAATTTCATTAATTATGGAATTTGTTTAAGAAGTTAAAAGTGTATTGAAATAATCAGTATTCTTCATCCTCTTTCATCTCCTTTTTAAATAAGACATTTTTATTTAAATAAACATCATCACAGTACGAGACTTATGCTAGGTGAATTTAAACTGGCTATTTAAAACGGTAGGACAATCAAAAGATTTTCATAAGCGTTAAATAACGACATGAAGGATGCGTAGTCACATGAAAACAAAATTTGTTAGTTTTCCAATGATTTTTGTCAAAGGTGTTTTATTTGTTTTTTAAGCAACTTTTCACATTTTAATATTTAAATATAACAATGGTTGTCAATTATTGCCCTTATTGGCACACCGGGTATTTTTCGAGTTATTATGTAGGTTTATATTATCAATAGAATTGAAAAATAATTTGAAAACTTTGCTGACAACCGAACGTCCTGTCGGCACTGAGAAGCAAGAGTATAGAGCATCTATACTCTTGCAGCTAATAAAAAAAGAGCAATAAAATTCAATTAGTAATGTGCCTGTAGAACAACTCAGTTGTTTCAAATTTGAACAAATTGAGTTACGATCTATGTATATATGTAAAATTACAATTTTTTCTGCAATAGTCCACTTTTTGCCTATACATTATGTATGCATTAGTTTTGTTGTTTGTTTAGTTTCAAAGATATGAAAAACCTATTGTAATTCAACATAGCTGCGCTATTATTACTTATTTTTAGTTATGATATGGTTCCTTCTTATAACTTATTATCAACTAAAGGGGACCATCCACTATTTTTTTTATTTTGCTATTTGTTGGCTATTTATATTATATATTTATATATATAATATTTGAACATAACTGTCACAATTCACATTTTTCGCGGGAAAATTCGTTAGGTTAGTTCACGGTGGTGGTGAATATGGTCTTACGGAATCTACAATTCTCTTTTTTAATAGTTTTCTATATGGTTCAAACTTATTTTACCTATTTTAGAGGGAGGCATATAATAAGTAATTATAATTGAAAATGTGCTGGCATTTTCTTTAAGGGCTTGTACAAATCACAAGCTTCTATTTGAAATATTCACTTTTCGATTAGTAAATTGCAGGGTAAGCTAGGAGCGGCGACGTTTATAGGTCTACTTAATCTATTACTTATATTGACTTACTTCCCAATCGAGTTCTTTGCACACGAGTTCGTA
Organism: Cylas formicarius; assembly: GCF_029955315.1. Classification (NCBI taxonomy): domain Eukaryota; kingdom Metazoa; phylum Arthropoda; class Insecta; order Coleoptera; family Brentidae; genus Cylas; species Cylas formicarius. The sequence goes on along the minus strand of NW_026844319.1, from coordinate 17,593,245 downwards.
AAATGGGGCCATATCGTTTTCTTCGATGTGGCGCAATAGTTTGTTTGAATATTCGGTGTCATTTTTGTGCTCCGTCAGCGTCAGAAGAAATTTCAGTTGAGCTATATCTAGATTGGGATTCTTTCTGCATTCTGTTTGCCTTTTTAAAGACGGTTCGTTGACGTTTGTGCAGGATATGTCGTAGAAAATGACCGCCTCACTGTCAGTATTTAGGGGATCCATTTTTTTGTCCGGCGACATGGTCCACCGACACGATACGACTCGATCAACATTGAGATTTTATATATAGTTTTATATTAATTTTTGAGTAATAAAACATTAGCACTTTTTATTACCAAACTCTAAAGCTTCAACTTGACATATCTATAATAAATAGACTTCTCCGAGACAACTTAAACAAAAAGGAATTTTAACAAGAATACAAAAATAAATAAATGAAGACTACGTGGCAAAGCGAAAATCTCTGACAACCATCACGACATCATCACGTAACCTAAAACTTCTACCATTATTCCTGATTTTTCTTTTCTTTCTTCTTCTGAATTGTTAACAACAGCTCCAAAGTAAAGAAGAAGATGTTACTTCATATTATTATTTCCTAGACATTCTCGTTTAATACGAGTTACCACAATGAAGGCACCACTCAGGATTAGAAAATACAAAACAATCAACGAGTCACTTTAATGATATTATTTACAGATATCAGTACCGAGGAAATTTTTTTTGTATGTTTCTGCCAATTAATATCGCGTTTTAAATACGTTGCAAAACCTGCAGGTCGTGCATGTTACACACTTCAATTAAATCTTCCGCGTAGAGGACCACACACGTACTATTACAAACACGCAAATTAAATAACAAACTAACCTCACAAGAAGAAAATTTCGCAACGGAGCGTTACGTATATGCTTATTGACATTTTCCCAAATCATTGGAGCGACGTATTGATTAAAATTATCGGAATAATTATTGAACTTTTGATATATCGCAAATTATATTCTACTATTTTGTTTATTATACAAATAAGCGTGAATCTATGAAAAAAGTTAGATCCGCATGCAAAGAGCGCGTAATATATATTCGTTCACAGAAAGATGCTTCGTTATCGATTAACCCAGGGCGGTTCCTTCTGAGAAATAACTTAACCCTTATCATCGTGTGCTGGTTAATGCTGTTAGCTCTAGCTTAACTCAAAAATATTTGCCATTTTCTGTTAATTCTGCTAAACATTTTTTTGTTTTTATTAGATACCATGATGGCGATAGAAGTTTTGCAGATGTTTTAGAATATGAGAAGAGCGTGAAATAAAGAAGAAAGCGTATTTGAAGAATTTGACGGTATAGATTTTTTTGGGAAAATTGAGATAATTATAATTTCGTTTGAAGAACTTAAGTTTAAATAATAATTTTTCTTTACTTTTAATTTCTATTTTTCAAAAATCAGTCAGCATAACCAGTTCCGGTTAATTTTGAGATATTATGCTGCGGCAGCTTTTTGAATGCTTCAAAAATGCCTATAGTTAAAATATACCTAATTAAAAGAGTGATACATGCGGTGGCATTCCCATCTTCTGGATTTATTAAGGCTAATTTTTGAGGAATTAATCAGAATTCCTAATTTAAGTCGGAATTTGTGAAAATGAAGTGAGAAAGTCTCTCGTAAAGGACAGTGCCAATCCAAACATCATAAAGATATGTATGTATGTATGTAAAAATATGACCAAAACTAACCAAATGTGACATATATTAATTAATAATAATAAGGATATTCTTATAACCTTTTCCTTTGGCTTCATACTTTACGCCAATATAAAATACCACCAAGTTAGGTTATAGTTAATTTTACAGTAAACACAAAAAAACATATAACCGTTAAATTCGAAGATTACTTATCTGCTACGCACCTATAGCTTTTGATACATTCAGATATTGCTTAGAAGTTTATGTGGTTTACAACAGAAAAACATCGAACTCGTAACATTTGTAGGACGCAGGATTGTTTTATAACCTTAATTGTTTTATTTGCTGCCGCCGCCGACGTTAGTGGTTGATTTTAAACTGCCGGTCGTCAATAATAAATTAATAAAACGCAAGCGTTCCGCAACGTTTACAAGAGTAATGGTGTCGATAAATTTTGCAATTGCTTTCGCGTTATCCTGATTTTCGACTGCAATTACCAAAAGAGAAAGCATGAAAAATTTATGGACTCTTAAATTTTGCGCGAAAGGGTCAGTCCTTCTCGTTCGCCGATGAGTGAAGGAATGCAACGCAACGTGCATAAAATGGAATTCGCTTTTGAGGAGTCGCGAATTGTTAGGTGCCCTATATGTCAGTCAATAACCTATGTATTATAATAAATTTTGTTTGGGAGTAGGTCCCCCAATTATTTGTACTATAAGCAAAAGATTGTCATCAGCAACCTCTCGCTTGTTTTCTAGGGTTTCGAGCTATTAGCCTGTTTTGTGCATATTTAACACTTGAATATTAGCTTTCAAATTCAATTATAACTAAAGTAGGTGCATAACTCTAATTACTTTAATTATAATTTAGTCTCACATCGATTTTATTAAGCTTTTAAAGGTTTAAAGCAGAAGTAGCACAAAATACTCGTAAAGCTTTTAGAACTAGAGTTTTTAGGGGAGTATTTGGAGTCAGAGCTTTTAAATGAGCTTTTAGAGGAGCTTTTGTGGTTTTAATTAGTTGTTGCGAGGACTGTCCATATTTGTTAGTTATTATTAAAGTTACAGGATTAAAGTAAACACTAAACCACTAAGCATGACACCGGTATTTATATATTCTGTCACTTGTCTTCTCAACTTTTCAAATTTATTCGTTCTTTTTTCTAAATAAATCAAGTACATTATTGTTCCTCTTGCTAGAAACATTTTGTGCTAGATGATGTGGGTCATGAGTTTAACTTTTACTATTGCTATAAGTTCGCATCGCTAACTGATTTTTGTATGTAGGACAACTCAGATTCATACGGTCTATTGTGAATCCCTCCATAGTTTCGATTACTTTCGGTTCGTCTCTCTGGTCTGGTCGAGTCATGTGCCCTGACGAGCGTTCAGCGTTAAAATCTTTAATTGAAGTTGTTTTGTTATAAAAACGCAATTAACTAAAGTGCAATTCCAAAAATTTATTCTATTTTTATCAGATTTGCGAATTGTTTGAGGTATTGCATATGTGTATGAAATCCGCTATAGAGTAAAAATCCATGTTGCAATTTTCATACAACGAAAATTTTTGCGGCTTTTCCAATAATTGCTTAGAAAAATCTTTAAACACACTTTGGCAACCAATACACTTATATATTTTCTTACCTGGTGCTAATATAATATAAGCACTGTGAAACAAAACAACAGGTTATCTTGGTAGACTTCGTGCTATGGACTTGCTCTCCCATTTAATGCGTTATAACAATCCAAAACTAACTTGGATGTTATGTCGTTAGTGTAGATCGCAATTGTTTTATTGCAATTTTTTTTCGTCTTTGTGATCTCTTCTTGGAACACTGTCCCTAGCTTGCCGGTTGGAATAGAAATTTTCATTATTTTTTATTATGTTGAGCACCATATATTGTTGAATATATTATATCGGTCAAGTAGGCAGTAATAAAATTAAAATTAATACTTACAATAACACAACAAAACTTAGTAGCAACATTCGCCATCATACCTAGAAAATTTCGGGATATTAATTTGACATCTAGTGACATACTAGCGAAAATCGTACACAAAACGAGCATGCACCCTGAATGAGTACGTTTTCAGTCGAATTAGCTTCATAATGGAATGCAAACATGCGGCATTAAATTTGCAACGCGATACTACGAATCTAGACGATGAAAGCCTTAAACGGACATTGGTCACCGCCAAACCAGTATTCAAGAAAATTTCCTGCTCGCACGTCCTTCTTACCGTATAAGTTACGACCCAGGTTATTATGCTGCATTTATTTCTATTTATATATCTAATAATATTCTAAAGTTGGTCGTGTGAACCGATATGGTTTGAATATTTTTTTTTCTGAAGATTAACGCCGGAGTAACCCGTCGGATACGTTTCATGCGCCTTTACGATATCTGACGTACAGATAAGCTGATATAAATGTTATTAACTGACGCCGCGTTTGAAAGACTGACGTTCTACTGGTCGGCTTCGGATTGGATCGGTATAGAAGTGATTCTATCAAATGTGCCCTTTTGTATTTACTGCCTCGTATTAAATCTAATGCCGATAGATTTACACAATGCTGCCAATAAAAATAGATACAAAGAATTTTCATTTCATTAACATCAACAGCAAACTTATTCGTATCGCTTTATTTGGTATATATGTTGCAGTCAAAGCATTCATTTAGTAAATATACATTTACTAGCCAATGCATACATTTGCTAAACTCCGTAGTTAAAGTATTCATTTTAACCGAAATGAACACATTTGCTAGTGGATGTATGCATTCGCGGACTGCTTCTAGTCAAAGTGCGAAGTGGGTTAAATTTGCCGGGAAACCTAAAACCTAACCTCTTTATTCGTGCTGCACCGTTTGCTGTTTGCTGTTTTTCCGTTTGAGATTCTTGGTAAGTGAATTGTTTAAATTGTATGTGTCCAGAGTAATTAATAATTATTTAATTATTTTTTTTGTCATAAATATAAAATGGATAAAGAAGCGATGAAAGTTAAATTCTACGAATATATTAACAATACTCAAAAAGCTAACGGCTTTTGTATGACTGCGGAAAGATATACAAAACTAATAAATGATGTTAAATCCGCTAAATTTGCTCAGAAAAAAGAAAATCGTCACTTCTGGTTACTAAAAGTTTATGATATAGTGTATGTATGTAATATGGATAAACTAATTGCACCAATAGCAAATGAAAAGGTGCTGTATTATGTTACTGTTGAAGAATTGTTTGAAGTTTTATATGAAACTCATTTATCAATTGGACATGGTGGACGAGACAGAATGAAAAAGGAACTTAACCTTCGCTTTAAAAATATAACAGCACAAGATATTCAAACATTCTTAAATAATTGTGAAGTGTGCCTTAAAAAAAGGGCGAATGAAAAGAAAGGCTTGGTGGTTAAGCCAAGGGTGTTTTCTCATTTTAATTCAAGATGTCAAGTAGATTTAATTGAATTCCAATCACAGCCAGATGATAAATTTAAATTTATATTGGTATACCAGGACCACTTAACAAAGTTTGTCATTCTTAGAGGTCTCAAGAATAAGATAGCTAATGAAGTTGCTGATCAACTCCTTCGATTTTTTTTACTATTTGGGGCACCATCTATTTTGCAATCGGACAATGGCCGAGAATTTGTTAAACACGTCATTGCTGATTTGAAAGATTTATAGGTACCGGATAGGGATTTTCTAAATGCCAATGTAAAACAAAATGCACAACAAATAGATGTGCATGCCTTAAAGCAAAAAAATTGTGCAATTCCAAATGCCATAGAAGTTTGAATTGTCCAAACAAATAAAGTGTTTTTCTTATTTATAAATGTTAGGTGTTTTTGTATTTTTATGTTATAAATGCAATAATCATCGAGTCAATAATTAATTTAATTATTCGCTAAACTAAATTTTATTTTGAAGTTCATCAATTAACGCTTTGACTGCAGTTGGTTAGTAACTGCATGCATTACCTAGTTAATGCATGCAGTTACTAGTTAAACCGTTCATCCCAATAAAATGGGAAGTGAATGTATGCATTGGCTAGTAAATGTATACATTGACTGGAATGTACACTTTGACTGCAATATATATATGGCATAAGTTCCATCACCTAGCAAATATATAAGTATATAAGTTTTCAAACAACTTTATTTAAAACAGTTCTTAAAATTTCAATAGTGAGTGACGCTTCTACGTTGAATTTTGACATTCTTTAGATAACTAAAAGTTGACCTGCTTGCTTTAAAATATGATAAACGTTGATAAACATATACCGGGTTTTATTGCTGGATTGTATATGTTAGTCTTTTCACTTTCAATTACTTTGAAAAAGTTGCTAATCCAAATTTTATCATCAGTCTAGTTACGGTGGGGCATTTTGCAACCTTTTAAGAAATCTCATTATTTTGTATAAAAATATTACTCGCGATCTTTTTGTAAACTGCTGGATTATGAAATGCGTACTACCTTAGCGATACGCAAATAAGCCCATCAGCAAGAAAAACCAGTCAATTGGTAAAAGCAACCAGGGTTTAATTTGTGATCTGAGAACCTTGACCTAGAATTGTATTCGCGAGGCGGCGGCAAAGGTAATTGATTATCATTTCGTTTGTTCTCAAAAATAGCAAACTACTAGTTGGGATTTCTTAGATAATAGTATATTCCCAGAAAGATGCGTAAAAAACATAGAGCAGGAAAACGTTCGCAATATCTAACAAATGAATTGTTTTGAAGACTGCGGTGTCCCATTGGTTGTCCCAATGAAGTGATGTCGATCGCAATAACTGCGTTTTTTGTAAGTTGGTTAAAGTCAATAAGAGCTTAAATATGATAAGTGTGCAGTTGCGAAAGACAGACGAAAGAAAGGCAAAATTTACTTGTTCCTCTTTGTTTGCATATGTTTCGTAAAAACAACGACAGTTAGTTACAACTAAAGAACTAACTCAAACTCGATTACCAGTTTTGTATAATAATATTAACCTATCACATTACATTATATTAGTTAGTTTTATTTTTCTGATAATTCTGTGATCCACAAAAGCCTACAAGAAACTAGGTAAATTAAAATTAAATATTATATTGTATATTGTTAGCAGACCGCCAGGTAAAGTCTGTTCATAGATATAAGAAAGTGACTAACTGATACGAATTAAGGAAAGACCCGGGCAAGCTGTAAGAATGAAATATGGCCGAACAGGTCCGTACTTTGCTTAGAATTTAATTATTTGGGGTTTTGTTACCAAATATACTAAACAATATTTATTTATTTATGTATGTATTTATGTTTAAATATAAAATAAAATTACAAATTATTTTTATTACCTACTTAAATTACTTCAAATTATTCACATAATATATCAGCATCACTATCGCTATCATCGCCTGTTCCAATTATTATTTGTTCTATATTATTTGCAATATGGATATACGATTGTTCTGCTTTTTCTATATGTTTGACAGACTTTGGCCAACCTTGGTATAGGGATGTTAAAAACTTCGGTTTCTATAAGTTTGAGAACATTGGAGTTAACACGGGGAAAAACATTGTTACGACGAATGGCAGATTTCAGTTGGTGCCAAACATGTTCAATGGGATTAAATATACAGTGGTAAGGCGGAGGAAGCCTTAAAACTGTACGCCCTAGATTTTTTGCATAATTATCACAGACATATTCCTTTTGTAGGTTCAAGTTTGTAGAACCTCAATTAATTGCTTTTTGGTATAATCTTCCTGAAAATAAATGTCGGTATTATACATGTATTTTTGGATTGTTGCTTTTTTGTCACATGAGGAAGGGGTTTGAGTCAACTGTCTACTGTGATAACTTGCATTGTCCATTACAATGACGCTATTAGGAGGAATGTTTGGAACTAGTTTGTTTTTAAACCAACTTTCAAATAAATCAGCGGTGGTGTCTTCATGGTAATCCAGAATAGAATCTTAAATATTTTTCGCAGACAGAGATAGTCCATTTGGAATCCAACCATCTTTATAGCCAGCATGCAAAATAGTTATTCTTTTACCTTTTTTTGATGGCGCGTTTATTTTACACTTATCAGTTGAGTCAACCCAAACCTTTTCCGGGGTATCATAAGTGTCGAACCAGGTTTCATCCAAGTAAGCCCTTGTTGTTCTCTGTAAATCCTAATTTTACTTGCCTTTTGTCAATTTTTTTAAATCTAAAACCCATGTGTTGAATACACTTCCATAAGGTAGTTCTGTCACATTTAACACCGGTTTCATCTTTTCAAGCCTCCTAATTAAGATATCTAATGTAGGCACGCTTTGTTCCTCGTATAACTGGTACATTTTACGCCATATTATATCTTGATCATTTTCAACTTCACTCGAGAAAATGTCAGCATCGCTTCTTTTTTTCCACGTTCAATGAGAGTCAAATAAACATTGTTTATAACTTCCTTAGTCTCAATAGAATAGTGTATTCTACATTTGGGCGGGAGCATCTCCTGAGATACACTAGACTCGCACATATTTTGCATAATTCGCACACGATTCAACACACGCTGTATTACACACGAAATAAGAATGATCACTAATAAACTTAAACTAAGTAGTATACCAAACCCAAGAATATTAAACACAGGTAGGTATAAAATTATTTTCTATTAGGGACCACAATTTTATCTGAATTTAAATTCCAAAAATTTAGGTAATAATCTTGTTTCATTTTATGTTAATGACCACCCTTGAATCATCCCATTCAAAAGCAATTGATCACTTTCTTATATCTATGAACAGACCATACATCTGTACTGTTACAACAAATATATAAAATATACAGGGTGTTTCAAAATTCAATATCAAGGTTTTAATTGTACATTTAGCAACCACATTTTACTCTGTTTTTTATATAAACATGTATTCTAACCTGCTTTATTAATTACACAGGCACTTTTTATCCGATGTTGGCAAAATTTTGTAGTCATAAGGGTCTTTATTTTGTTTTTGTTATTTTATTTCTAGATCATTTTCCTTTATGTACCTGACCCAAATAAGTATGCCCAAGTTTTATGAAAATAATTTTAAATTTTTATGAATTATTAATAAAAAATCCATTTCATGGAGGGCAACGGTTCGTTATTTTTATCGATGAAGCTAAATAAAAATAAACAGCAGGATCAAAAAATTCCATTTTTGATTACTCTAAAAAATTATCAAGTCTTCACAAAAAGTTGTTGAGTAATCAATAAATAACCGTTTTTTTAAATAAATTTTGACATTCTGTATCTTTAAAACGAGGAATATGGAATAAGCACTCATGTAATGTAAGTTGTACATTATGGTCCACAAGTGAACCCGTGAAAGCAGAATTAAAACACTCTCCGCGAACATCTCCTACACTTGAACCTCAATAAAGAAGATTCTTACACGGGCGTTCGTGCTTGTAATCGTTATTTCGCATTTTTAATTGCGAGTTTCACTTAACCCGGTGTCAATTAAAACAGTTTTGACAAGGTTACACGCTAATTACCGCGATAACGGTTCCAAACGGTCGCGACTACAAACCGGTCTCGTAAAACGAAAAATAGACGTTAAAAATTGATGAAACGCAAAAAGGACTAAAGTGCCCGCCACGATCAGATTTAATGGCGGTTCTCTTATTAAAGCGCCCTCGTGTTTGTATGCGCGAATGGGTGCTTATCAACCACAACAATCGACGTAGCAAGCGAGAGTTGTTTTGTTAAACTTTATGTAGTTACATATTGTTTATTACTTCTTATTGTCCGGCGAGAGATTTGCCGGACGTCTTATCACAATCTAACTAGAAATTCACATCCTGGGTGAAGGGTTTGTTATTCGAAACAGCGAAATAGCCCGACATTAAATTAGAAATTTTCAGTAGGCGACGCTGACCTTTTCGGAATCATTTGGCACAATTTTATCATCTCAGCTTAATATTCGCTAACTGAATCTCAAAGATATAGGTTGGACCCAATGAAGTTCTAATTCGGTGACGTTTCTTGTGTTAAATTTGGCTGCCTGAGCCGCTTCCTGACAATTAATGAATAGAGGATGACAAACTTCTTCGCGCTATGTTTAAAGGTTTAATTGGTCCCGGCTTCCATCGGACTGCCTTTAAACTCACCAAAAATCAAAGAATTTTCTGTAACTCTTCCGATGGCTTGCCGATAATTAGTATTGGGACTGATCAATTGACCGTGGTTACTTTGTAGAATGTTATCTATCGTTATTTAATAATAATATATTTTTATAATAAATTCTCATCACGCATTGCATTGATTTTGTTCGCCGTGCTGAGTTAAGTATACATGATAGTCCTACCAATTTCTGGTCATTTATTCAGCGTAGGAAGGCAGATTCGCGAATCCCAGCCACGATGTCCTATTCTAATCAGCCATGCCATGGGCCTAATATGGTTGTTGCAGCTTTTGCAAAGTTCTTTGGTAGCGTTTACACCATATCCCAGCCAGATGCATGTTCATCTTCAACCTTATCCTTTAATTCCCGATCTAGTCAATATACCTAAGTTTACCAACCAGGATGTCTTATCAGCAAGGAAAGCACCCAAAAATAAAATTACCGCCGGCCCTGATGGCATACCAAGTGTTATCATGAAAGACTGTTCCCACGCACTGTGTGCTCCTTTATGTCACATTTTTAACCTGATATTTGAAATGGGTGTTTATTCAGAACCTTAGACATTTGTCAAAGTTTATCCTATTCTCAAAAAAAGTGATCTTTCTGTAGTTGAAAACTACCGACCTATTTCGATCTTGCGCATTTTTTCTAAAATATTCGAAATTATATTAAATAAATTCATTTTTGCTTAAATTAGAAATAAACTATCTAGCAAGGTCATGTTGACGTAATATACACTGACTTCCACAAAGCGTTTGACCAGACCATCACTTAATGATTGAAAAAGCATCTCAAAAATTTGGTTTCTCCGATTCGCTGATTACAGTGTTGAGGCCCTATCTGGTGAACCCTCGACAGTTCGTTGGGATTCAGCGGTTTAGATCAGTTCCTTGTGTTCCAACTTCTACCTATACGGGTGACCTAAATCTTAACATCAGCAAGTTTAATGTGGTTTCTTACCACCGCACAAAAACTCCTATAGTTTTTGATAACTATATGGATCTGGGGATTTTATTTGAACAGACGTACTCTTTTGTACCTCATATTACTAAAATGGTTTCTGGTGCAATGCAAAATTTAGGATTTTTGTAGCTCGGCTACTGTTAAATTGTTTTTGAACTATTACGTTAGGTTTAAGCTTGACTATAGCTCGCTGGTATGGTCACCAATATATAACTACCACACTCAGTCCATTGAGAGTGTGCAGAGAAGATTGCTGAAGTATCTAATGTTCAAGAAGAATGGTGCCTACCCTGAGAGGGGAGTTGATCATGATCTTTTGATGAGAAGATTCGCTTTACTACCTCTGAGGCTCCGTAGAGCAATCTGTTTCATTTCTCTATAAGTTAGTTCATAACAGAGTCGATTGTCCGTTTCTTCTGGAACAATTCCGTTTTCATCGTTTTCTTACAGCAATTACATGTCCAATATCAATTTTCAAAGTCCTGTTTTCAATATATGTGTTACTTTCAACAAACTATAATCGCACTGCGATTTATATTATCATAGCAATACTTATCATACCAGTACCGATAAGTCTTATGCTCTCCTTTCTCCTTCTTTTCTTCTTTTTTTTTATAAGATTACTAGATTTAAGATTAGTTTTTATGTCCCGTGGTATATATATTTGGTGATTTATATTTAATATTTCCTGTAATTGGATCAAGTTACCTGTTGGAAATAAAGTGCTATTATTGTTATGCGTTTATACCGTCATACTTCTTTTACCTTTACCTATTCAAGAAATATCTGAATACGATTCGGGGAAATGCAATCATAATGGTCCCCAGAATGATGCAACTGGACGCAACGCGCAATATAAATAAATATAAATATAAAAAATAAATAAAATATTAATTTCATGGGATTTTAAAAATTATTTCTCAATTGACCGGTCAAACGACACAAAAATTTTGATATTTTTCATAATTCGTATTTTTTAATATTTACTTTTTTGTTTGTTTACTTTGGTAATCAAGTAACAATTTTAGCGATATAATGCAACTTTTGCCCTTTTTCTTCATGAAGACTTACTTTGTACAGACTCACGTTCTGACCGCAATAGTCGACTTCGCTAATACGATTATTACATTTTTAAATATATTAATTAGTTAGAAAACAACACTACTGGAGATACGTTTCTTTTCTTCGGTTGAATACTTTGGTTTTGCAACTTACAATAATGGAATGGTCTTCTTCGTCGACCTGACTACCAATTACAGCGTTAGCCACAAGTTGGTAGATTCTTGTTGGACAAAAAGTAAAATCATCCCAGAAATTTGCTGTTGCCATTGTGCATTCTAAGATTAAAAACGTTTTTATAAAATGTCGCAATTGAAAAAACTGGCAACAGTTCCCGTAATATGTATATTGCAATATTATCATTTCAGTAACTAATTAAAAATGTTCAGGTTTTCAAAAATATGAGATTAATTTTTATCGTGCCTTTAAAACAATTGTAAACGAAATGGGCCAATTTCAGGTTTAATAATATATTTTGTACCCTTAAGAAGTGGAATTAATCTAGCCTCATGATAAAAGCTGTACTTACTAACTTGTCCCTTATCCCTAACTAAGGTAAAATTATTTGCAGGGTATTTGTCCGGCCAACAGGCTTAGACTAATTCCAGGAGTGTTCGAAGACTCCGGACAATCGAGGGTGTGTTCACCTCAGTTCACGGATATTCACGGCGAACTCAATTATCTCCAAAGGCAAGGCAAAAGAAGAAGCTGGCACGTCCATCCCAATCAGGTAACCAAAAATTGTAATTTTTCTTGTCGATGATTAAGTCGGAACGACTTTTCACTTTTTCGAAATAATTGTATAAGCTACACCCGAGTCCCTAAATCGAATGAAACATTCCAGTTCTTCGGCGACGGTTTCCAGCTCTGTTTCCATGGGAACCTTGTCAGTCTGGAAAATATCGATTCGTTATTTAGGCGGCACCTAAATCGACAATACTTGGACGGGGCGTTTCGAATTTTGTTTCAGTTTTATTTCGCCAAAAAATAAATCTAGCAGTTTATTGAACACATTTCTCGAGTTGACATTATTTTATCATATCATTTTTTAAAAACGTATAATAAAAAAGTATTTAAAAGCTAATAGCCGTTCCTTACTTATTTCAGAATAAATGTACGAGGTCATGTAAAAAATTTATTCTACCCTACTTTATTGTTTGTATATATTATGTTTTTCTTATGATAGTTGTATAAATGTATTTTAAAAAACAACCTCAATTATCATTTTCAATCATTTACATTTGTAAATTAGTTATATTGAAAACATTAAAGCATATGCTTCAAACACTCGACTGATTGCATAATTTTTCTGGCTCTGATGTTGTCCCCAATCTATTTATTTTAGATTAATAAAATTATATGCAAAATAGCAGGTGCCTTTAAAGACAAGTTAAATATAAATCTTGAATTTGAAGCTTTACTCATAAAAAAAAAGTAAATTAAAAATATATTTAAATTTTAATACGATTTAAATCGACGAATCTTGTGCGATTGCTCGCTCCAGGAAGGTCCGATCATTTTATGATAATGTCACCAAATCTGATATTTTTGTGAACACCCCTATTATCGAAAATGCTAATTTTTTTATAACAGCTGTATACAAGTATATATTTTGGAAAATCCCACATTATTCTGTCACAGAATATTACAAAATTTAAAGCGTTGACGCAAAATTGCACGTCTACACGCTCGGTTTAAGATTTTCTCGGATTATAGGAAGTGTTCAAGTTTCGCAGTCTGCCACCACACAGGTTTGCCCCCCTCAGGCGCCATATTAATTTTCAATGACTTTGTGTTTTACGCAATATTAGATATTCACCTATCGGCGATAATAACTAGCCATTTTTAATGTTCGCTGCAAATTAAGTAATTTGTCTGTTTTCAAGCTTGAACGATTCTTAACCGCCCAATACGTGGGAATTTAATATTATTTTTTAAATTCTGGACGCGAATGTACAAAGGTGATATTTAATTATTAAGTGTCCTATATTTCACAGCGTGATTTCTCCAGTATTTTTGAGTTAAAATGTTACTATAAGAGTATGGTCTATAATGCCTCGTTTTATGAATACAGGAGGTCAAAGTTTTATTTCTGTTTTTGGACTTTCTGCATAATTCCCTAAGTAAGACAATTTCTTGAAAACTGGAAGATCCTGTTTTATATTATCTAGTAGCTATATCGTTTTACCACACTTGGTGCAGTTTAAAATTTATTACCACAAAGTGGAGACTACATAGCAGCAAGAAAGTTGTTTTTCAAAAAACTTCTAAGTCATGTCGTATTCTGTTTTGTTTGACAAACAATGTACTTCTGCTGATGTTATTTTTAAACATTTTTTAAAGATAATTTACTGCAATTTTTTTAATTGGAATTACTAGTATAATTGTTTTTTTTTTCTTTATTCATTATTCATTTCATCATGTAAGTGACCTATATTGTTGCTTCTTAATACTTTATATTATTTAAGTGCATAAAAATCAAAACAAAATCTCCAAATATAAATATGGAAAAAGTTTTCAAATATAAAAACTAGTCCTGTCTAGTCACTGTATTTCCGATAAGTTTGTATATACGATACAAATTCATTCTACTTAATACACTAAGACACTTAACGATAGAACTAAAACATCAGGATCAGGTCAGCACTAAAATATTTCTAGCCCTTTCCAATGAAAAAGGAATTATCTAAACTGTTCACTGCCTAATACGCTGACTACAAATAACAAAAAGCAACTGAGGAAAAAATTACAATATAGCAGCATTGTTTCCATTTCCATTTATGCGAAACAATCAAGTTAAAACTATTCTGTGAAGCTTGAAGTTATCAGTTATGAGGGAATTAGGACATGATTCTGTTATGTTGGCAAAAAATTCTACTTATGACAATTATTATATAACTATGCATCCTGAAGCGGAAGTTCCCATAGCCACGGAAGGTGTTGAAAATTATACCAATTTACTAAGACACCGCAAGTTGCGTCGAGGAACTTTGTGCTATTAGCATAATAAGATTTTGGCTTGGTTCCAGCTGTTGAATTAACAATATTAACACATTTTTTTAATGGAACATTTAAACTTTTCCAACGCGTTACTGTTGTCAGTACTCCGTAAGTTTTTAAGCCAAGAGGTTCTTCTCCTCCCTTGACTCCTTTTGCCCCTGATGTTTCCTTCCATAATGTTCTGTAGCATTGCTTATTTAGGTCTTCCGATCACGTGGCCAAAGTATTCCAATTTTATTCTTTTTAGAGAGTTAATTATTTCCTCCTGTTTCTGTTTTTTTCCTCTTTAGCAGTTCCATCCATACCATACCATCTTTCAAAAGCCCCAAAAGATATGGACTAGATCTTTCTTTTTCAATGTCTATGCTTCTGACCCAGAAAGTAATGTTGAAAAAATGTTGATGCTTGATTACAATGATGCAAAGTTATATAAGTAGGAGAGCACAGTTAGTCGATACGGCACAAGTACAAGTACTGGTGGTGTTTCGGAAGGGTCGGTCCTGTCAGCATTTTCACCAGAAATATTATTAACTGTCTTATATATTGTTAATTGCACAATTATGTTGTTGATGATTATGGAGATGAAGTTTAGGGTCATGTAAAGAGAATAGATTTAAGAGGGTTCAAAAGTCTTATGATTGCAGATGGTTAAGTATAAAAAATCGAAGGAAACTACCTCTCAAATTACCTCTTTTAATGCCAGATCCCAGATGTCTTTCAAACAGGTGTTCATAATCTAGTCTGAGATTCCATTGGACCATCAGAGCTTTTTGTTAATTGTTCTCTAGCTTCTTAAATATTGTTATTTTATCGTTTTTGTGTTCTCCAATGTCGAGTGAGATCTTCAATTTAATCATACTATGCCACGTTTTGCAGAATGACCAAACGCCTTCTGCAGTTTTATTTGATCTACTTTCTCAAGGAGACTCTTTGGACAAACACCCTCTGCCGACGCCAGTTACGCTTTTCAGTTTACCTGTCTTAAGACTTTATTACCAAATTAACGTATTATAAGCTTTTTCTCGTGCTGTTTTGACCAAATTGTGAGGAAGAGCCGACTATAGCCGATAGTCTTATCGGTAGTGACGACACCAGTCAAAGACATTCTCTTTTAGGTTGTGCTTCGGGTAGTTTTCCATTTTCCAGATTTATCACAGGAAGGTGAGAGATTTAGTGCTATAAATCGGCGCTTCGTCGAGAAGTTGGGCAATACTTTTGGATAATTCTGCCTTCGATTGCACCAGACCTTCGTTTTTCGGAGAGGCTAGGTTTAGTGGGGTGAATGCGTCGATAGTGCCCCCTACTAGTCGCATATTAAGATGGGGTTGTTTTAGGAAGTATTTTCTCAACTTGCGTCTTAAATTACCGCACAATATTCTTATTATCGTTGTTATTACTAACACACAAAAGTAAATATAAGTTCAGTGAATAAGTACTGTTTTTTTTTTAATGATTGTAAAACTAATAATTTACAAAACATTTCGAAAATGAGGTTCATTTAATGATTCATTTTTATTTTTAGTATTATATTCCCAAATGTTGTTCGACTCGCTTCCGCAGCACTCAATTTAAAATGGCATCCGAATTATCAATGCATGTCATACTTCAGTGATTCAAAACCGTTCCGGCTCCTCTGCTCCCCGTTTGCCCGCAACTCCCGGATCGTAGAGGTGGGGGCAGAAACGGGAGTTGCATCAGTTTTGACCTTGCCCACGCATCGTGTCGCTCCCCCATTTTCACCTCAGCATCCGTAGCGGCTGTACGGTCTCCGTTTTTTTGGTGAACCGTTTTCACTGTCAAAATTATGTTGCCCGTCTAAAAATTGCAATTGGCCTCGCGGCGAAGTCAGCTTGAAGAACTCATGTCGTCCGAAATGATTAGTCCGACGGTATTTTGTTGACGTAAGTGATTTTTTTTTTATTACGTAGACGAGGAATTGGCTGCCCGTATCGGATTTCTCATTGCCCTACTTTTTATCCAAGTTTTGATTTAAGAGATATAATTTATTGGAATAGACATGCAATCTTTCGTCGTCGTCTAGGAGGAAGATAAGGGATTGCTATTTTTAGTAAGGCGGGCCGCAGAACGGAAAATCAATACGGCTTTTTCCTGGTCGACGTTTCCAGGTTGCACCCGAACTGCATCGGCGCAGGTCCTGCAAATCTGGTTGCATCCAGTTTATCGATCGAAAGTTGACCTAGATATTTCATTCGAGGCAAGATATTGCGCAACAGATTTTGCAGGGTTCTCAAATACCTCTTTTATATTCTCTTCAGATATCAACGGCAAGTTTATTTGTTAATGAACATATGATAATAATAATAATAAGTTTAAGTTACTAATAAATATAAAACTACTTATTGGAAAAACAATTAATATATTATATAAGGCAAAAAGGAATTAAAAGTAATTTAGGAATGATATCATAATTTATTAACGTCAAAAGAGGTAGCAAAGCAAAGCCAAAAAAAAACATCAATTAGTTATTGTATATATAACTCTGTGATAGTTAATAGTTTGAACAAATAAGAATTATTAAGATATGCCAGTGATGGTGAGGCTATGACACGCGTGTCATTTTTATATCTCATAACGGCCCGAGTTGGTTATTATAATATAATGTTGATTTTTGCATTTGAAATGATATTAACCAAATGATGAACTTATAAAAATAGTAATATTGCCGTTTTTCATTTAGTTTTCGCTTTAGTGATCACTGTACTAGACCAAGGCTAATAGTATGTTTGAAAGAACGAATGTTTAGTATATCGCAATCAGAGAGGGCAAGCGTTTAATGTTAGCCCGATGAGATGAATCCAAATATAAAATTAAGCGTGTAGAGGTCAGTTCTAAGTTTCATTTTATTGAAATAAAATGTTGCGGAAACAAACGAATTTTTCAGGGTTCGCCATTTCGTCTCCCCAGATTGTTTTATTGTTATTTATGAATGCGGAATATCAAATTCACATTTCCGTATTTATATTTAGACCATAACTGATGTTACCAAAGGAGAGACCAAACTCCACCCTACATTAATGTTTAATTTCTGTACTAAATATTCTTGTTTCATATTTGAATAGCAGACATAAAGAAACAAAGTTTTTTATGAAATGTTTTCCTAATTAAAAAATGGCTATTTGTCAATAACGTTAATAGTATCATATCAAAAACAAATTATACGCTTCTTGATTTATTTTGATTGATGAGGTCAATGAGTATGTGGAGCAAATTCAATTCACATATTTCATATCTTTTGTACTTTTTCGACGATAATATGTATGCTTCAAGCAATTCTACGCACGTAATCGTTTGCCCAGATGCCCAAAAGCAAAGCGAAACAATAACTAACACAATTAATGCCCATAATTTCTGCTCTTCCGTCACTTGCTGATTATTTCTGTACAAGCGATACAATAACAAATTCTAAATCTTCTTGTATTATGCAGAACATACGCAATACTGCTACTTTTTTGAAGCATTGACAACGTTGCATCCGTAGAACCTATTAATTTAGTGATATTTCTTTATTGTTTATTGTTATGTTTATTATAACATTCCTACAGATAAACCACACTACGGCACGTATATGAAAATGAAGTCGAAGGACAATTGAAAGCTAGCCAATTTGAAATGAAATCGTCATTCCATTAGCATCGCGTACGCTTCTGATTGAATTGGCAAATTTAAAAAACCTCCAAACCGTATAAGCTTTTACGACGGAAAAAACTGCGTTAATCTCAGAATCTGTTATTATAACGCTGGGTGCAGTAGTGACGACGCGGCAGCAAAGTGTCGGCTTTATTTAGTTGCTTGGCGCCAGATCCTCTTCTGGTCCCGACGGCCCGCTGATAGTGCAGCGGGTGCTTGGTGAAGTCGTTTAATAAAACGAAATATTAGAAAAGTCATTAACGCACTCGGGTTTTTTCTTCAGTCTAGCCCCGATCTGTTTTAAACTTGAGATGACACGTTTTTTTCCAGCAGATATTAGTTAGACGCAAATAGATGTCGCTATCGGCCTTCATTTGAGCTATGGCCACTTTGCCAAGTCAACTTTGGAATAATGAGCTTTAAAGAATGTTGTTATGCCCTTTAATTTTTCAAAATATCAAAATATCCTCCAAAGAGCATCCAAAATTCGCAAGTTAAAACGAGACTTCTTCAAACTATTAAAATACCTCTGCAAAAAAATATTTTCCCTCGAAGTGCTTGTGCGATCACCCTGTATGTGCTCGCGGTGAAGTAATTGCAACTGTACCTCTAAAAATAGTCATGAGTCACTTCTTTATATGGTATTCCACGTTTGTCAGTCGGACTCGAATTAGTTTCAGGTACACCGTCGGAATGATGTTGCAAGTTGCCATATGTTTTCGCGCTGGTCCGGCAAAGTATACAAGTAAATAGATAAAAAATAAATGAAGCTAAGTATTCAGATGGATGCATTTTTCCCGTAATTGGAATTTTTGTTTTTTACCCATTTAACAATTAAATGATAAAAGAAATGGATAAATGGATTTCTCCCAGATGCCAGATATTTGTATCAATTAAGGTCAAGCTTATAGTATGGCGACGTACTTATCCCGGCGAAATGTCTGCCATAACATTAAAAGTCAATTGATGTTTAAAAATACAAGCCCTATAACATGATTTGTAGTTTCAAAGTGATGCTAGGACCAAGATGCTCGTATTGTTTGGCGCGCAAGTAACCATTAACCCATTGAAAATTAACAGTTTTTCCGTAAAAAGTAACAGTCTCTGACACGTTAGTGAAATATTATACGGCAAACAATTTTTGTCAGTAGATACCCAAAAATATGGATAATTTTTACACATAACTTTTTTTGTATTGACAATAAGTCTATAACAAAAACGTATTACACGACCTCATTTGGAAGAATGTGCAAAAGAAAATAAGAATAATTAAAATTGCGTTGACATTTGGGAATGTTTAACTAATAATAAATAATTTGCCGTTCCTCATTTCTTACATTGGCTCTTATTAGGTACTGGCTTTTCTTCGCTTTTTTTTTTGGGGGTCTGGCGCCTTACTTGTCATTAAAGACTCTCTGAAGGGCGTTTTGTATGAGGACGTCATTACTTTTTATTTTTGGGTAAATCGCGAAATTACTTATCCTTTAAGACACTGCATGAAGCTTATTAATTTCAGTACTTAATTTTAATATAGATTTCGAATTCCTTGAATTAAGGAGAGGATTATTCTTAATTTTATTAACCAAAAAAAATGTTAATGGTAAAGTCTGTTCATAGATATAAGAAAGTGACTAACGGATACGAATTAAGGAAAGACCCGGGCAAGCTGTAAGAATAAAATATGGCCGAACAGGTCCGTACTTTGCTTAGAATTTATTTGGGGTTTTGTTAGGAAAGATTCTAAACAATATTTATTTATTTATGTATGTATTTATGTTTAAATCTAAAATAAAATTACAAATTATTTTTATTACCTACTTAAATTACTTAAAATTATTCACATAATATATCAGGATCACTATCGTTATCATCGCATGTTCTAATTATTATTTGTTCTATATT
This sequence comes from Cylas formicarius, assembly GCF_029955315.1. Taxonomy (NCBI): domain Eukaryota; kingdom Metazoa; phylum Arthropoda; class Insecta; order Coleoptera; family Brentidae; genus Cylas; species Cylas formicarius. The sequence goes on along the minus strand of NW_026844319.1, from coordinate 17,572,866 downwards.
ATTTGCAATATGGATATACGATTGTTCTGCTTTTTCTATATGTTTAACAGAATTTGCCCAACTTTGTGGAGGTATGTTAAAAACTGCCGTTTCTATAAGTTTAAGGACATTGGAGTTAACACGGGGAAAACATTGTTAGGACGAATGGCAGATCTCAGTTGGTGCCAAACATGTTCAATGGGATTAAATATACAGTGGTAAGGTGGAGGAAGCCTTAAAACTGTATGCCCTAGATTTTTTGCATAATTATCACAGACGTATTCCTTTTGTAGGTTCAAGCTTTGTAGAACCTCAATTAATTGGTTTTTTGTATAATCTTCGTGAAAATAAATGTCGTTATTATACATGTAGTTTTGGATTGTTGCTTTTGTGTCACATAAGGAAGGGGTTTTAGTCAACAGACTACTGTGATAACTTGCATTGTCCGTTACAATGACGCTATTAGGAGGAATGTTTGGAACTAGTTTGTTTTTAAACCAACTTTCAAATAAATCAGCGGTGGTGTCTTCATGGTAATCCAGAATAGAATCTTAAATATTTTTCGCAGGCAGAGATAGTCCATTTGGAATCCAACCATCTTTAGAGCCAGCATGCAAAATGGTTATTCTTTTAACTCTTTTTGATGGCGCGTTTGTTTTACGCTTATCAGTTGAGTCAACCCAAACCTTTTCCTGGGTATCATAAGTGTCGGACCAGGTTTCATCCAAGTAAATAATTGGCCTTTGTTGTTCTCTGTAAATCCTAATTTTTTCTATATATTCCAGTCGCCAATTCCGAATTTTAAAAGATTCCATTAAAATTTGCCTTTTGTCAATTTTTTTAAATCTAAAACCTATGTGTTGAATACACTTCCATAAGGTAGTTCTGCCACATTTAACACCGGTTTCATCTTTTTCAAGCCTCCTGATTAAGATATCTAATGTAGGCATGCTTTGTTCCTCGTATAACTGGTAAATTTTACGCCGTATTATATCTTGATCACTTTCACCTACACTCGAGAAAATGTCAGCATCGCTTTTTTCAATACAGTTGATGTTGGAATTTTCGTGAATGTGGCCGTTTCTTCTAAAGATGCTTGCTTGCTGGCACCACGTTCAATGAGAGTCAAAAATAAACATTATTTATAACTTCCTTAATCTCAATAGAATAATGTTTTCTACATTTGGGCGGGAGCATCTCCTGAGATACACTAGACTCACACATGTTTTGCATAATTCGCACACGATTCAACACACGCTGTATTACACATGAAATAAGAATGATTACTAATAAACTTAAACTAAGTAGTATACCAAACCAAAGAATATTAAACACAGGTAGGTATAAAATTATTTTCTATTAGGGACGACAATTTTACCTGAATTTAAATTCCGAAACTTTAGGTAATAATCTTGTTGCATTGTATGTTAATGACCACCCCTGGATAATCTCATTCAACAGCAATTGGCCACCCCTCAACAACAAATGACTACCGCGCAACGATCTCTCAGGTGGACCCTTATATCCTCACAGCGGTAGATTGCGAAAATACGCTTGAAATAATGCCACCTGCTTTTTTTTTCTCAAAAATCCCAAAGACTGAAGAATGTCACTTAGTCGCGAATATTCCAAACCTCCTGTTAAAACCTAGGGTGGATTTAATTGTAACATAGGCATTAAGTAGTTAGTATTAAACCGGTATTTTACCAATTTACCGAATTAACCTTTTTTTGTAATAAATAGCTTTAGTGTTAACGTAAAGTTAACTACCAGGCATATTTTACTAATTTGCCTTCTTTAGTTATGGGAACAAAAAAAAGGTTTGGGTTAATTCCTTCCGACGTCTTAATGGTCCGTCTCCCGAAATAATACCACGTCTGAAAGTAGTAGAAATCTGTCTTCGGGTTTATAAAGAGCGGTGTATGTTTTGTTGTCGTTTTATAAGATTAACGTTTGATATATTATGGCCTTTTGAAAATAAACGAGATCTAAAAAGCCTCTCGGAACAAATAACTGGCTCGGTTCCCAAAGTAATTTAATTGTTATTAAATAGTTTTGTGTCGCTTGTTGAAACATCATAACGAAAAAGGCCCGAAAATAGTTAAATTTATATTTTCCCGTTTTTTAAGCTCTCAACTAAAGCACTTAACTGGTTAGTTTTACACTTATTACAGGACTACTCAGACTTCATAAAACGATGACTACAACTGGCATTTTAGTTTAGCTTCTCAGTATTAAGAAATGTTTAATATGTATAATTATATAGGCAATGTTTTTTGTCATAGCTAAGCAACGGAGAAAATGCAAAATGCATCTGTTTTATACAAAAATGCATTTTTCTACTCCATTCTGTAAAATGCCTAATTACACGCCGATCGAGCGTGCGGTAAGCGTCACTTTACCACGTCAGTTTCTTGTCCCACTGACAATTCTGACAGTCATGTCAGTGAATGTTTTCGTGTTGTTTTGCAGAAATCTACCCAACACTTTTGGTAAACTTCTTAAGTCACTCGTTTATTAAACACTCGCTCCGCTGCGCTCCGCTCGCCAAATAGACTCGTGATTCAGATGTCGTTTACCACACTTGTTGCATGAGTATGCACAATTTTTGCGCCTATTTATGAAAATATTATCTACTCTGTGTAATTTGTAGATAGATAGATAGAAGTTGCGATCATAAAAGTAATGTATAAGATGCACTATCAAACAATCTAGAACTAAGCAACGAAACCTCCCTAGACGTAATGCAAAATACATGAAACTGTTGCAATGATCTACTAAAAAATTGCAAGAAATTTGAAATTTGTTTTTTATAAACTTATAGATTTAAGTTCGATAAAAAATGTAAACCAAGTCAAAATCATAAAAAGGCTACGACTGAAAGTTATTATTTATAAAGATACTATTGTAAAGAAAATCATTTCGCTCCACTTATTCAAAATTACCAAACATCGATTCCGATGTGGTTTTTGGTTTACTTTTTAGAAAAAGTCAACGACCTCACCAAGAAACTTTTAAGTATTATTAGTCTATGAGTGAAGGATTTTGACACCACACACATAGTATTATAAAAATGCCACTGAAGAATTTGTTTAAAAAAAGCAGTAGATGTTCCAATTTAACTTGAGAAATTGTAAACGATTGTTATCAAAAATGGTAATAAACAATTTATTTAAAGGAAGTGTATTTCAATGTAACCTAAATGTACGAAGATTGCTGGAAAATTGGTTTTAGAGAACAAAAAAGTTAATATGAAATTAATACAGTTTTGTTTTTATACGGCACTTCAAACATTAAACGTTCCCATTTTGACTTAGTATATGTGGTAAATATACTTTTGCGAATATTTAACCATTTAATTAAAGCCTTAAAATACTTTAAGCTACGTTTATTAAGTGTCAAAATTTGAAAAAAACAAGCCGAAATTCCCAGTTAAAATACATTCAAACCGAACCAGACTTCAGTAACGGATTTGTGTACACATTGAACTGTTTCTGTTTGTGTTTATTAAAAATAAAATAATTCAGTAGCACCCCCACATGCAGCGTGTGCAAACAGGAACACAAGACAGTCGAACACAGTCTGTGCGAGTGTTTAAACTAGCTTGACGAATTATATGCATCCCCTATGGTAGGAGACGAATCTTGGTCATATTCTACGAGGAGTCACTAGGCTTGATATAAAGCTGAGTGCTCTGTTCAGGAGGAAACCTAGTCCTAAGCGCAATCGAATAAAATTACCATAATTTCATTCTTACTAATAACGACTTTTTAAAATGATTCATTCATTCATTCATATTCAAGGTATGATAAAACGGTTGTGCTAAAATACCTAATATAAAAAAAAACATGAAAACAAGTATTCTAAACAAATCTTCTGTCAAATTTGACAACATTTTTTTTACATAAGTACGTCACTAAATAATATGATTTTCTCAGTATTTTATAGTTTTTCTTTATATTTTGTTTATATTATATATAGTATATATAATATATAATAATAGCTAAAACATTTGATATTTCTCGACATATCTTTAGAATCAAATTTCCCTTCCAGACATAAGTTGTTGCTGCGCGTCAGTGGTCCGAAAAACAAATTGACGTCAAAAAAGGATGTCTTATTAACATCACAAAAATGACCTCCGAATGTCGTCATAAAATGACTTGATTAATTCCAAATATGGACTTTAAACTTAATAATTAATTTAAACGATTATCAAATTCTTCTATTCTATTTAAAACCATAAAGCAGGAAATATATCTACAGGGTGTCCAAAGCAATATATTTCGTTTATTGTGTGTTTTCGGGGAAAATTTTAAGTGCAAAATATATAGACGAGACTAAAAGAAACAATTTAAAATTATTTTTAAATATAGAGGGGATTCCTAAAAATTTTAAAAATCAAACTTGTATTTTTAAACATCCTATGGAACTATGGCATTAATAGTAGCCAGTAACCCAATGCAGTGTTGTTTATGGTCTATAAGCGTCTTCGGATTTATGGCAATTTTTTCCTAAAAAATACCCTGTGTTTAATACCCGATATGCGGTTTCGAACAACTGTAATTTTATTAAGAAGTATATGGTCAACAAATGGTCAAGAATCAAGGAATATATCAAAAAGAAAGAAATATACCTGGCCCACCCCTGCCTTGTCACACAAGTAAGAATAAATTTGTTGTTAATGGACTTACCAAATAACAATAGGTAATTACATCGTAAAGTTTTATTGGGGAGGGTCTATCGAAATCCAACACGATGAAGATTGAGACAGACTATACTGTCGTTTATCCTATACTTCTCTTGAAGTTAGTTCAAATCGTTTATACAGGGGAGTCAAAATGACAAATATTAATTTTCATGAAAAAAAAAACAAATTGAAGACCCTGTATATTATACTTCCATTATTATTATTTTTTTAAAGAAAGGCTCATCTTTATTCATTACCTATAATTTTTCGGAAAGGCGTTCTATGTAATTTAAAGTGGCAATTTCTTTATGATTGACTTTCGATTTTCCTCACTACAAAAAGAAAAAACCATTTTAAAAATCGTCATATTTTTTGGCATTATAGACCAAAATCTGACTTTAAGTTGACGTAAAAAAGATTTCACCTAAATCACAAAAATTCACGACACTAATTGACTTCAAAAACACGCGACTTAAATGACATTATTAAGTCAAATTCATGTCCTGCTGACCTCATATGTAACATTTTTTTCGTCAATTGGTGATTAGTTAATGAAGTAATTTTGACGACCCTCTGCTACCTGGGCAATATTGATTAATATTACCAATATAATTTCAGTAATTATAGGTAAATATCGTACATGTCCTCTAATTCTAATGAGTGTGTATACTAAACAATACAAAAAAAATCTGCTCGAAAAGAACGCACAATCTCTATAATTTCAGGTGGTAACTCCAAAAAAATTCAACGACGTTTACCTGTACGACATGCCTCCTTCAAGATGCTCCCCAATTCCAGTTTCTGGACTGAGCCCGGGCCTGAGTCCGCGTGATCAACCAATCGGAAGCGACTGTTACGACGTGCCGCCCAGAGCCGTACCCGTAGGCAATGAAAACTTTCGGAATTGCCCTCGATGTTCCCCGGCACCATCTTGCGTTTCACCGATAAGTCGAGAATCGGGAGACGCATACGACATACCCAGACCACTGAATCCCAACCAACTAACCCCATCCAGTTCGGCGAGTTCCCTTACCACGGCGGATTCACTTAGTTCCTCAAATCGCAGCAGTCTGGCCAACATGCCAGACTACGATGTTCCTAGACCATTGAATCCGCTTAATCACCACAGGGGGCCGCAATTGGCCCTTTCTTCGTCTACGTACGATGTCCCCCCGCATCAGCAGCAACTGAAAGAATTACCTTTAGAACTATGTTCGGCATTGGAAAATTTGGAGAGGCTACAGACTGATACGATGAGTGCAATTTCGAAACTGCTCGGGTTTGTCGCACCCAACTGGCGAGCGAGAGACAAATTGGAAAACACCAGGTTTGTTTCACTCCTGTTACCAGTTGCTTTCGTTTAATTTAATATCTGCGAAAAAAACATTTGCTTAGGGTAAGCTAGAGTTTAGTTTACTTTTGAACAAGTCTTATTTTTTTCAATTCTCCGGCAAAATATTTTTCGTTGTAGTTATAACCATTTGTTTTCCTATCCTCAATTCAACGATAAAAGTATTTTATTATGTCACCATTCTTTCGATCCTTCGTGTGTAGAGAAAATTTAAATAAATGCGGGATGTTATTGAAATGACGAAAAATCGATATTTTGTTTGGTCCGAATCTGCTAAACAAACCCGATTTTAGGCAATCTCATCAAAAAATGTTAATTTCGATAATTAAGCTGCACAACCTATTTAATCTATTCATCTTCTACATGGTACAAAACTAAACAGAATTAACCAACAATACCGTTAATATTTGTTTATGTTGTTACTCAAGTTATGTTTCGTTCACTAGCTGGAAGGAACAAAAGCGTTAGATGGTTAATAGGTCGGACGGCAAACAAGATTCGTTTTATATTGTTTATGTTGGCTTTAAAACTAATGGGTGTTTTTTTTCGATATATAGAACTTTAAGCATTACTGTTCAAGATGGTGACCGATTTAACAGCTGTCAAGTGATTTATTCTCAGTTTGGTTTGGCAATTCATCATGAATAGACTCACACCTGAAAAACGCTTGCAAATAGTGCAATTTTATTTCGAAAATCATGGTTCCGTGCGGAATACGTATCGCGCACTACGTCCATTTTAACGTCGACAAAATCGTCCATCAGAGCAATTAATTCGATTAACCATGGACCGTTTTTTTTCGCACCACGTTTACTCTTATTGATAACTCGCATCCCCAGAGACGCCGTACGGTGCGTACAGAAGAAGCTATTGCTGCTGTAGAGTGTAGCATTGAGAAAGACCCGAATGAGTCCATCCGCCATCGAGCACAGGAATTGGATCTGTGTCCATCCACTTTATGGAAGATTTTGCGGAAGGATCTTGGTTTACGTGCTTACAAAATCCAACTCGTGCAAGAATTGAAGCCAAACGATCGTCAAGTAACGCGTAGATTCGTCGAATGGGCCCAAAACGAGATTGCCGTGGTTCCCGATTTTCATAAGCGAATTTTGTTTAGCGATGAAGCGCACTTTTGGTTGAATGGCTACGTAAACAAACAAAACTGCCGCATTTGGAGTGAAATCATATTTAAAATGTAATGCCACAAGATTATCTTTCGGATAAAAAAAAAATCATGTCAATCGAATAATCCATCGTTGTTTTATTGCAACTTAAAGTTCTATACATCGAAAAAAAACACCCCTTATTATAGCATTGCAAGTATAGACAAGTCTCCTATAAATCTAGTATCTACATAGGCAAAACAAATCCGTATTTCTTAGCGAGAGAGTTCTGCGATCGTTTCTTGAATTGTTTTTGTATTAGTGTGTGCCTATGAGACGAAGATTGGAGATTTTTAATTCATCCCTTGGCAATTCTAACCGTTGTAGAAAGAAAGTCAATAATGTTCTGCCATGATTAAAAGTTTATTTGGTCCAGATTATATCATCATACGTTGATATAATTCGTAACTGAAAACTTTAATTTCCTTGTCTTAGGCTGGAAATCAAATTGGCCGTCACGAGACTGAGGACGTCCCTTCACGATCTGGCCGAGTTCGGCGAGGGCTCCTTGGGCAACGCATCTAAAGCATCCGATAAAAATCTGGTAGTGAAATTAGCGCCCTTAGTAACCGCGCTCCGAAAGTCCGACTGTCTTGTACAAGAAGCGTCGGAAAAACTCGAACGACACAAATGGTCAATAGACCTCCTGTCTCGGCCCGAGAACGAGGAAAAAAATTGCAAACCGGACGAGCTGGAGCAGTTGGTGGCTTGTTCGCGAGCGCTGACGGAAGACGTTCGGCAAATCGCATCGTTTATACAAGGTAATGGTACTCTTCTGTTCAAAAGGGAGCGACCGCCAAGTAACAACGGCTGGTTGGAAGAGTACGACTACGTAAGTTTAGACTCGAAGGAGAACATATCGAAGAGTCACACCCAAATCATAAACGACTTACCGAAAGAACTGAAAAAGGGTTACGACGTCTGCGTGAAACACGCCGACGACGTCGCGTTCGATAACGACCCGAAAAGTTTAGGCTACGACGACAGACAGTTACTGACCTTTTTCGCAACCCAGGTGGTCACGCATCACACAAATTTAACCCAAGCGATCGACGCGTTCTTGAAGACGGTCGAACACAACCAGCCTCCGAAAATATTCCTAGCCCATGGCAAATTCGTAGTCTTAAGTGCCCACAAATTGGTCCATATCGGAGACACCGTTCACCGAAACGTTTCCTGCAAAGACATCAAAGACAGAGCCTTGCACTGTGCCAACACCCTATCCGATGCTTTAGCCGCGAGTGTCAACAAAACGAAACAGGCTGCGTTACAGTTTCCTTCCGTGAGCGCAGTTCAAGAAATGGTAGATTCTATCGTCGATATATCTCATTTGGCGCGAGACTTGAAAGTGTGTCTCGTACAAGCCGCTGTACCATTATAAGTTTCGCGACACCCCTCCCACTTAGGACTGATTTGATTTAAGTTTTCCGCCTTGTTTTCGTTGCTTACCATGGTCTGTTTTTCACATCTTTTTGATTACCAGTAAAAGCTGACACTGTGAAAATAGGGTAAAACGCCTAAATGTGAATCAAAGCCACTCCAAAAGTACTGCTTTTCTTAGCTTCATCCTAACAGGATATCCGGCATATTGTTGCCTAACAGTGTAAAATATTTTTATCAACCACTCTTGAAAAACCGATCTACCACAATTTTTGAAATTAGCCCTTTTAAATATTTAATTATTAAAAAGAAACGGAATATTTAAACATTTAGGAGCAAAAATAAAACGAAACAGAACATCTAATTTTTCATTACACACTGTAGAACTTTTAAAATACGGACAATCACTGCAGTGTTTTGGGCGGTATTCGAGAAAAAAAATAACTAAAAAGTAACTACAATGTGTTTTTGATGGACAGCGATCACCCAAGGCTGATTTGGTCAACGTTGCCAGTTTTTAAAATTAAATTGCCGCAGTATGTAACCCTTTACTAATCCAGAATATGACCTGCTCAAACCAAAAGAAGTAAACTATTTTAATACAATAATACAAAATGTTGTTGATTTCGAAAAAAAGAATAAAAATTAGCGGAACAAACCTCCAATTTGTCATCACTGTACTCTTTAAATATATGTCGAGAACCTTTACGAAAAGTCACCGCAAAAGTTTGAAAGAAAAAAACAAATTTATCGATTACTAAATCATGTCCCAACAATTTCCAACAATTAATCCACCTTGCCAGTTTTTTTTTAATAAAATGGCGGTTTTATGCAACGGTTCGAACCAAAAGTGGTAAACTAAGTTTTTGTGGATGATGTTTACAAAGGCGCAAATAATTTCAGTGACATTAGTTCTGTTGATTTCGAAAATAGTTTAATGGTGGTACCAATTATAAGTCAACTAAGTTTTAGTCAAATTTAGCTAGTGTTTTGTTGATTTCTTAATCTACCTAAAAGCTGTATTCTTAACTACCTATTTAAATTCTGAATTGTTTTTTTTTATTTCCGCTAGAATTTAAGATATATCTGGCAAAATAATATTTTCGAAAATTGCTGAATATTCCTCATATTTTTTCGTTGCTCTTTACTATTTAAAATGCGGTTTTTCGAAAGCTTTAGACTTGGGAAGCTTTCTTCTTATTAATTAGTTAACCCTTTAAAATGAGAAATTAAAATCCCCAAAAAGTTCACAAAAAGGCCTCTGTTTAACGTTAAGTATTCAAGTTGATGAAATTGAATTATATTGACAAAACTTTGTTAATTTTAGCTTCAGGAGGTCGTTTCTGGTTCTGCGTTTGCAAACGGGAATAACATTTTTTCTTTATATCTTTATATTTCTAAATATCGCAATTTCCAAAAGAACTTTCGAAAAAATTGTTATCGTTTTTTTGAGAGTGGTTGTTTTTTTAACTTTCGGAGTTTTAACTGGTGAATCATTTGTATCTGTCTCATTCAAAACACACACCGTTTTTGATAACGTCTTTGACTGTTCAATACTTGCGAATTTATTTTACGATGATACGAAAGAGCTCGGGTAAAATTCTCTAAAACAATAAAGTTTGCGGAAGCAAGTACAGATGTGAAAAACTAAAGCCACCGTTTTATGTAAAATGCACAATCGTCGAAATATATATTCACTTCATATCTTGTTTTTGCCAATTTGGAGACTCTTTAAATTATCAGATTATAAGTACTTACTAGCTTTATTTAATTTTTTAGGTTTTCTTTGTTTGTGAATTTTTCTATCGAAAATTTTATCCAGTAGTTTTTTTTTTATTTTGTTATTTATTTTACTTTTCCTCTATTGTATTATACTTTTAGTTTTATTGTCGAGGACACATAAATAAATATAAGTTTTATTATTTGATTTTTGTTTTGTTTTATTTTATTTTAGTTTTTCTTTCCTCATTTATGTGCAGTAGTCAAATCGATAATAAATATAACACATACCAACAGTTGATGCTGTATCATCGGCGCTACAGAAAAAAAAAGTCCAATTAAACTTGAAACTGTATTCTAAAATAATCGTTCAATAAGATTTTCACGCACAATTCGAGCTGTTCGATTTCACTTTTTACGTTTTCGATTAATATGCGGGAAAGGTTAAAAATTAACACAATACAACATAATGCAACAATTCAATGTCACGAGATAAACCTTTGTCAAATTTTTTTTTTTTATATTTGCCTGGGTGTAAAGACTAGTTTTTTCTCAGGTACGCATCAATTTTCAGGTAGAAAATTGTGTTCTTTTATTGGCCGAGAGATGGTTCACTGTTACACCAACCAATAGCGCCTTGGCAAATAAGAAAACACATGATTCATTGCATTATAAAATTATTAAGCACCTTTGAATAAAGAGCGGTGTAGATATAGGCATAATCGTGAAACATATCGTTAGCTATAGGATTTAATTTTCAATTTACATGGATGTTATTAGATTACCGTATGAACTTTATGGGCTGGCTATTTTGATACTTCCAGCTTATCTGACGTTCTGGGCTTGATCAAATTTAAGGGCTAATCTAATCAGAGAGATTGCCAAAAAAAAAACAGTCGGAAAGAGAGAAAAAAATTGCCAACAAACCAGAAAGTTCCTACTGTAACATCTCAGCCGTGCTGTCGCCGTACTGTCAAATATGGCACCGAAAAATTACCCTCTTTATTCGAAGCAAACAACCAGGTTCAAATCAGGGCTATAAGTAAAAATGTGTCTATTTCGAGCTGTTGTACAGGGTCTTACATTTTGGCAGCTAAGGTGTTCTTCATAAGTTTATTCGAAAATTTTTGACGCTAGCTACTCTTTAGGACAAAAAGGATTTTGTTACAGGTTAGTGTTAAAATGACTTGAAATCGAAAGGATATTTTTATAACGCCGTCTCGTATCTCAGTTGCTCGGCTCAGTTAGTGTGTTTCTAGCAAAAAAAAAACAAAACGCAAAAAAAAATCACTTGTTTGTGGGGGGACTATGCCGGCGGTTAGCCACATTAGCCAAATTAATAGAGATAATTAGTGGGTGCTTTAATCGTTCGTAAATCAATTTTGAAAATAATTGTAAAACCGTACTACTTTCATATTTTAATATATATATATATATATATATATATATATATATATATATATATATATATATATATATATATTTTTAAAAGATGTAAAAATACCACCAATCTAGAAATGCAGATTTGTAAAACATTTCCACGGTCAAAGGTACAAATTCAATTTTTACAATTTTTGGCATCAAAATCTAACGTTACCAATTTTCGGGCCCAATAATATTTTAGATAAGCGTAGGTTGCTACGTTTTTGAAGGAAAATTTGATTCGAACGTCGAAACATGCGCTTCCAAAAAATATAAATTCACCAAAACTAATCAAAAATCGGTGCAGCAATTTCTAATAGCTATTTGGGTCAAAAAAGATCTTTTTAAGATCAATGTTTTGATATTTTTTAAAATGGTGGCAGGAATTTTTATGCGCATCTACACCCTTTCACTATACAATTAGTACTTGCAAATCAAAATTTTAAGAATGAAAATGGTGAGGTTGCCACGCCCACTGACTGTGAAGATTGAGTTAATGAAATCAACAACAATACTATTCTGGAAAATCGTAAAATTGATACCGAAAACGCACCTCTAAACAAATTTGTATTTCTAAAATCGGAAGTCGTTATACACTCTATACGCTGTATGTAAAATATTTTCCTAGATGCATGCGAAAAGTGTACAATATTGATGTATATATTCAATATTTGACATTCGGCCTATCTACTTAAAACTTAACCTCTACAAGTTGGTTTTCGGTTTCTATCGTAAACGGTTTGAAGACTTGCGCGAAGTTTACAGTGTAGAAACTCTAATTCGATGTTTAAGCTTTACTGATACTATTCCTAGGGACTCTTCAGGTGTTTTACTGTCAGTTTTCTTTGTATAAAATATCTTATCACGACGAGCAACTGCGAACCGATGAGGTGAATAGACTGCCGAGATTTTTCTTTTTTAACTGTACGATTAAGCAAAATTGAGAGCCGTAGGAGAATATCTGGATAATTCTGATACCGCAATTCAGAACAGACTGGTACGTGCGAGTGCGGTTGCGCATTTCGAAGCCGGACTGACAAGGGGTCAGGTAAAGATATTCTAATGCACAAAACGCAAATAACGATACGCACAAAATATATGCCATTACCTCATCCGTGTTGTTGCATGGTTCTTTTTACGTAGAATACTATGTAGAATGACTTTAGAGCATCGCTTTTGCGGCCTACCCGTCAACTCTAACGTTGTAAGATTATGTACGTGTTTAGATATTTTTAGCACAGGAACATCTTTAGTTTTTTTCCGTATTGATTGTTCACCACCAACTACAATCAAGTGAATAAGGCCCAAAAAATGTTTAAAAAGTCACTCGATCGAGGAACTCATCTCGACAATGATGATGTAGCTATTGTAGGCATCAGTGCGAATGTGCAACGCAAGATGGCGTAAAGGCGATGTTCTAAAAGTCGTAAAATTTTGTTGTCTAGAATACGAAGTATTTTTTTTTGTAAAAAGTGAAACTGTGAAGGCGCTTCCTTAGCGGCCACCGCAGTTTCTCGAACCAATTGAACACCAATTTAAGGGTGCATAATAAATTTTAAAATTTGTCGTGTGCATACGTATACTTACGATGACCGAAAATCCTGATTAAATTGATTAATTTAAATTTTTAAATTTAAAGTGATAACATTTTTGTTTCCTTCACAAGAAGCAGGCAGTTGTTTTTTTTTCTTCAATTCTTTAGTAACTAAACTAAGGTGGAGGTTCCAACTTTTAAATGTCAAAGAAGACGTTAAATAAATGGTTTTCGGAAAAATTATATTTCATGGCGTATAACATCAAAAAAAGTTGCATGTGGGAAGGAAGGCGAAAGAAACCGGTTTAAGTTGTTAATGTGGTAGCTCTCGTGGCTTTATTTCGTCGTCCTTTTATTCTCCAGGATTTTCGTCATATCGGATAATTTGGACTGCACATCCTTATAACCGACTTACTAAGTACCTAAATAAATTAGATTTTAGGCTAACGTTGATGTTTAACGACTCTTTCTGACGATCTCTCGTTTGTAACTATAAAACTACCCGATAAAATAATATCTCATATCAGGGAACTATATAGTGATAATTACACGCGAAGGGGGTGCTATGAAACTACAGATTTACGATAAAAATACAATAATAACGGCGAATGATTATAAACAAAAATATACTCGATTTGTAATAAAGCTGCACCTGTATGGCGGCGAACGCAAATTTTCAACGACTAAGCTTAAACTGCGGTTTATCTAATAGAGACTGTTGCGCATGCTGATTGGAGGCGCATTTTATAAACGTGCTAGTAATACAAGCGAACGGGAGGACTCCTTGCGGAAGATAGACCGTAGGTTATTTCACAGTTAATAACGACTCACAAATTACACATTTTTAGCCTTTCCTCGGATGTTTTAGGTGATCTGTTAGACCATACAGACCAAAGTCCGAAAAATATTAAGAACTTATCTGAAAATACGAGATTGCGAATGTTTTTCGATCAAATCGAAAACCCTAAAATTACTTATAGTTTTGTTAAAGTACGTCGACCGAGGAGTCGTATGTTATGCAGTAAAATGTCAATATCGGGATATTATTTTCGAAAAACAATACGGAAACTACAATTTCCGGTTTGATCGATACGTTTGCTAAACAAACGATTCGTCGTTTCTCGAAAATAGCCGGCCTCTCAAACAGTTCTCGCCATATGGACGAAATCCGAAAGAAAATGCCGCCCCGTCATGGCCTATAAGGAAAACTTTCGAAACATTGGTGAGAACTCCCAAACGATTTTCCCAAATTTGCGCAAAACGCTAGACGGAAAATGAACGATCGAAACGCGTCGTTTAATCCGACAGGTGTGAACGCGGCGGAACAGTTTGTCCTTAGCCCCGCGAAACCATCGGGCCGCGGACAAACGGCACGACTTTGCCGGATTAAGCGATGTCACAGAATGTTGTTTACCTAAACGCACAAATAATTGTGGGGGAATGTTAAACGAAAAACGCACAAAATTGTTTGTAGCTTTTAATATAGTTTTTGTTTATATGCGGATTAATGTTAATATACGGAGTGAACCGAGCGAAATTGACAAACAGGTTTTGCTAAAATATTCATAATTTTAATAATTTTGCAAGCTAAAAATTGATATTAGAATATTTGGCAAAAAAAAACTGTATTTTACAATTCCAATTCAGAAATAATTTGGTTCTATTTTAAACGAAATTAATATCACTCAATATCCATGCTACTCAAATTCTGCTTATATAAAAAACAATTTCCACTGAAAAGAAAGAAAATAGTACTTCTCGTGTGTCTTCGTCCCAATACTAAATGTGATAAAATCCAATTACGTTCTCTAGAACAATTTCCGCGCCTAGTAATTTCGATTTTTGGAAAAATTTTAAAGGCAAAAGACTCAAGCTCCCCAAAATTTATTACATCATCGCCCAATTGTTTTTTTTTTCTTATAAAGATGAGAATAAAGTTGTTCTACCTCACAATTTACCATCTAAATTTAATAAATTTTAAGCAGCTGTGATACCAACTATCTGTGATGAATTTTCTACCGCGTTTTCGGGAACGTAGCGAAATATTTCGGCGATGCGAAATCTAATATGGCAGCGGAAAAAACGAGATGGCTGCTTGAGTGCAACCAACGTCGCCCTCGCGGAAAAATTTGCTACGGACCTCGCAAATGTTATTGCTCGCCTCATACCTATAATTTTGTTGGGAAAATTTTAATTGAAACGGCTACGACTACCTCAATTTTTTGATAACCGTCGTTCTTTCGTTTTACAAATTAAACTCGGTCGCGTTGACGTGGTGCAAATTTGGCCAGTTTCGGTCGTTAAATTTCAACCACTTGAGGTTACCGAAATTCCACAAACGGTCCTACTGCAGCACCTTTCGTATTATCGCAGAGCAATAATTTTAACCGCCGATAGATGGTGTGATAAATTTAAAATTTAGGGACTTATCCATCACGCTTTAAAAATTTAAGCGGATTATATACAGGGTGTCTTGGCGTTTAAAACCTCTAAGTGCTCACCGCTCTTATATATGTAAAAAAAAAAGTTTTAAATGAAACAGGTTTGTATTTGCGCACTTTTAGGCAATTTAAAGGTCATTGCAAATAACTTTTTTTTTAAACAGAAGCGTATATTTCTAAATGCTAAAAGTTTCAAAACGTCATGTGATTCATTCTGAAAATATGTACCGGGTTTTGTATGTTTTAAATTATGACTTAAAAAATGTTTAATTATATGAATGTTCAGACACATGTTATTCCTTTTTTCCTAAAAACATTCATAAGTAACGGAAAAATCAAAGTACATTTTATAGTTCTTCGAAGGGTAAGTAATTGAAAGAATTTTAAATTATACTTTCATCCAAACGATTGAATGACAAAAAGATGGTTCAGACAAGAGTCTTTATTTTGTTCTAGCTAAAACTATACATTGTTTAAAAACGCACGTTTTTATTTAACCGCTGATCTTAAGATAATACCTTCAAGATGACGTGTAGGCAAAAAACAAAATAGAATGCTTGAGTTGACGAATTTACACTACTATTATATGAAACTTACACGGTGAACACCTAGTGACTTTAAACCAAAAGCTTGACGACCCCAGCATTTAAGGGACCATTTTTTAAATATTTGTTAGTAATCGAGTGCAGTATTTGTAGGGAAATTGGGATATTTAGTTCATCTTTTTTTAGTAAAAAATGTTCTTACAAGTCCGTGCCTGTTATTTGTCGAACTTGATCAATTTATTCCAAAGGGCCTAAAATGTTGTAACTGCGTTCCGTTTACTCTGTATATCGCGAAGGATAACTGTGAAATTAAAATATTTTTCCGGATACCGCAGTTTTAACCACACGTTAAAAAATATGGTAATAATTTCGATTAATCATCACAGTAACTCTGACATGCGCGTTCACTACAAAATTCATTCGCTTGCATTGAATTGTTGTGTTTCATTTTGTACTCCGTTTTCGGTAAATAATATTTAAAGTTGCTTGGTATATTATAAAGATTTTAAAAAATATATTTTCTGTGGGATCGAAGAATAAAATTTGATATAATATGAAATCGGCAGACATAAAAGTTTAAACTAATTGGCCATTTTGATAAAAAAAAACATCTACATTCAATATTACCAAAAAAGTGTTCTATGGTTCTGATCAATTATACTTTTGGATTTAAAAAAATGTATATGAAAAAATTAAATTTGATAAAATAAAGAAATTCCTTGTTTCTTCCCTCATTTGATCTTTTAAATTGACGCGCGTGGTGGAATTTTATATCTGCATCCGATGGTTTCCCTGATTATCCTAAAATTCGAAATTAACACCGTATTTGATCTTTTATAATTCATAAAATAATTTCATGAATTCAAAAATTTCAAATTAAACACTGGGTTTACTTTCAAATTTAAACAGGATACGAAATTGCGAAGAAATTGGTGAAATAAAAACGATAGACTATACTTTTAACAAGTCCAACTACGAGTACACTCACTTTCTGGTAATTTATTGACATGAATGGGTAAATAATTCTGGTTAAAACTGCGGTACTCGCGCGTAAATTATTTTTGTAAAAACGCACAATTAGTTGGGTGGAGGGGATAAAAACGCACAAATCGTCAAGCGGGCCAGCAAAAAAAAATCTAACTGAACATTTCATTGTGTTTGTTTTTTTTTTGTTGGCCGACGTAGTAACATAGATACTGAGAACTGGACTTTAAACGAATGTAAGGTCGTTTACGCACAATTTTTTCGACTACACAACTTACACCATGTGTTGATAAAAGCGATGTAATCGAGATGTTGCAAAATACCGGCGTAGAACTTTCGTTGGTATTTTTCAGCAAAATCAACGCACAAAAAGTGCCTTGATACTACGGATAGATTTAAAAAATTTCAAAAATGTTACGGGGCAGCACTAGCCGATAACACCAACACTATCGACTACCGAATCGAACTCGCTTAGCCCTGACAAAAATAAATATATCTAGGTTACTCTGAAAATATATTTTTCTCCTTTAAGGACATTTAACATATAAAAGCTGTGGGATAGTTTGCTAACAATCGATAGACGATCGACAATTTTATTTGTATTTTGACCCCTTAAGATATAAAGTGATGTAAAGAAAGATGTATTAGAGACAATCACGAGGACAGTTTTGGAACCCAAAGAATAATTGGAACCGAAAGTTTTTTCAAAAAAAGTTTTTTCAAAAATCAATCACTCTCATACTCTGTGTTGGCTAAAAAAATTCATGGTTAATAAAATAAATGTTTAGACAAAATTTATGTCGTCGTGAGGTGCAGATAATGATAAAAACAATATATATTTGATCCAGAGATAAATTTGAAAACGTCGCACTTAGATATACGCACTTATTTTCCGCACAAAAGTAAATGGCCTGAAAGGGACCCATTTGTAATTTTTTCTGTGTACAAAAGTGTTGTAGGAGTCAACGTATATATATTTATTTTTGTAAAAAAAAGAAAAATAACATTTACAAATCAAAACATGTTGATGGTTTGGTAAAAATACAAACAACGCGAAGTGGCAGCTACGTATGCAATATTTAAGTACATTTAAGACAGGGTAAAACACAAAATATTCGAATACGAATACCTACCAATTATCGTGCCCTTTAGTACACATAACGGACGTTTTCAAATTAAAAATTGACGTTGGGTATGTGCTATATAATTTTCAAATACAGAGGATAGGAATGAAAGTTCTAGGTCTTCAAATTATTTGAGAACATACGCGTTTATACAATAAGATCGACATTTTGTATAAACCTCAAATAACAAACAACGGCTGCGAATCGCGCAACCGAAATCTCTCCAACTTGGCAAAACTACTAATTTAATTTTAAAATTGTTTATTTTATATTTCACTTTTTTGTAAACGATGTGACGACACTGGAAATGCAATATCGAATCACTTGAAATTTATACCACACAAAATCACGAAAAGAAAAAAAAATAGAAAATATATGAAAAATAACGCTTACATTGTATCCATACGAAAATATAACAAGCGCTTTTCACAAGGGCTTAAAAGTATTAGCTAATATTCTTTGCAAAAATAGCAATAACATCCGTAAAGGCCACATTGATTACTACATTAGCTATTCACCGAAGAAACTGTGCCTTATATTTTCGTTTTCTCTTCTAGTCAATTTAAAAAAAAAACAGTCCGCTCCTAAATTGTGGAAAAAAATGAAGTTTCTATTAAATAAGCCCCTTTGAGAAGCCGCGTAAGTTCAAATTTGTCCTACCTTTTTATTGGCTGTGACAGAATAAAAAAAACGGAATAGTTCACAAGGCTAGTGAGTTTAATGTTGATTTTGAAGGCGCATTTTAGAGGCATTTATTGGCGTTTTACTTCATCAAAAAGCAATGCAAAATTAAATTAAACGATAAATGTCAAAATTTGTTTTTCTGTTAATACATTGATCATATTTTTTCCTAGAGGGTACATTCATAATATTTGCTACTATGAATTTAAAAGGACCCACAAAAACAAGCCACGATCAAGATCAAATCGAAATTCAGAAGCTTCATATCATCTTCCCATTTCCTTGTATACCAAAATGTGTTGGTTTAGAAAATTACAAATTGTTATATTACCTATATTTTAGAGAAAAAGCCTGGATGTCGAAAGAGAAGATAAAAGATTTTAAAACCCCACATCTAACACCAGCCAATACGATCCATTTGAGTTTTTTTCATCAAAAAACGATCTCACTAGTTTATAAAAGAATTGCAATTCCAAATACCCATACTCTAACCAGAATTTGGATAATTAATAACGGTTTGACTTATTCGCCTTAAATTTTCACGGACCTTAAGCAAATGAAAGAGTATTTCGTCCCACATCCATAAGTCTTCCACCAAAAAAACTTTCAAAGTCTTCCAATATGTAGATAAAAACTAGACCCTGGTTTTGACGATCATTCTAAGCCCTCGACCAAATAAAATAAAGGTATTTGCTTGTATAAAAAGCCTCCAAGACATTTTTAAGTAACAACCGGAAAATGCTTCGAAACTTGTGAAACAAGTTGTCTGCCAGATTTAGTCCAAATAAAAAAAATGAGCAACTTGGAAAACTGCATAACTCTATGGTATAACAGAAATCCAAGTTTTGGCACGAGGAAAGTACCACTGAGAATTATCGAAATGGCATCTCCATGCACTACGTGAAACTGATGATAATATCTTTGCAGATTCCAGTGTTGTTGCACACGTATTTAGTTTCTAAGCTCTCCTTCCACAAATTACGTACACTTTCATCGTCATATTTCTCTATATGCATTTCGCACGACGAAAGTGTACCAGGCGGTAACATTCTTTTATCCGACTACCTTAGTTTTGGAACGCGCCATTTCACGTAGTCCAAAAATTAATAGGACGGTGCTAACCTAGTGCGTAGCGAGTTAAAAAGTAGCAAAGGCTTTCCGAAACAAGGTCGTCGGTTCTTAGATCTAAGATTGTCTGCGGTGTTTTTCGAAACGCGCGTTTTCCAAAAACACTCCACAAAGAATAAATGCCAATCGAAAAAGTCTATTATGACTTCTTCGAAATCCAAAGCATTTGGCATTTGTTCGTTATTATCATAATCGTTTATGTCATAAATTAAAATTACCGACAAAAAGATGCATCCAAAAAGGCGTCATTAAAAATTGAACAATATGGTTTAAACGTTTTTGAATCATCCAGCAGTTATCATAGAAATGGCCTAAACTGTTTCTTATCCTTTGGCGTATCATTTTGGAAAGCCTTGTCGATTTTACAAAAATAGGGATTATCATAAAACATATGAATTTAAAATCGCTGGAAAATAGAAAGTAAATTGGTAATACATACAGTTTTATTTAACAACGTTTGGATCTGCTCTGTTTAAAGGCAAAAAAATATATTTTTGGATGCATCTTTATAAATGTATTTAGAAATTTACGCTAAAAAACCTGGCTTAGAACATGCAAATTATAAACTCTCAGATTTAGTAAGCAGCCGAATTTTCACGGTTAAAGTAAATTATTACCGCTTCGACTTATTCTCGATGTTCTAGTAATTAATAGACATTTATTGGGATCTAAAGAATCTTGATCTGTAAGTTTTGGAAATACTGCTGTCGGCGTCATTCTCAATATCATCTTAAGGAAGGAACATCGTGCGTCATCAGTAGAGTACTACAGACTCAAAATTAACAACAAAATCATATACGTTCACTTCAGTTTGAACTCATAAAAGACAAATTTGATTCAATGAAACAAATTGACATTTTCAAATCACATTTAGTAGAGATATAAGAAATACAAATAAACCAAAATATATTTAACTCACCTTGGACAAAGTTGTTAAAAAGTATTCTTTAATTTTTACTTAGTTTAGGTTAGTTAGAGCGTAGGAAAGAGCAGATTGGCAATACGCGTAGTCAAACTGCCTTTTAATGCTCCCGTAGACTTTTTTACGCTTTTTACTACAGGGATCAAAATCAACCGATTTTGTTAAACCACACTATATCGAAAAATGAAAAGTTTAAAAAACAACAATTTCTTAAGACGCTCCTACCGAATGGATAGCTTGTTACGATGGTATAGTTCAGCTAAACTGCTTTTTACAAAGGGTTTTACGTTACATTACTGTCTGGGTCCATTTATATGTTTCAAAGAAGAATCCAGAGTCTATAATATAATTCCAATCCTAGTTTTTTCATTTTTTATATCACAAACACTGGACAACGTATTTGCGTATATGTTTTTATTTAGCAAACACTAGATAAACAACATAAAATATAATTTATACGGTAGATATATTCCCGGTAGTGATCAGATAATACAAATTGAGAACTACCATAGAAAACTGGAAAATTCGTTAAACGTCGTCATAAATGGCCTAAACAAAATACACAACAAAACATATAAAAACTTTTTAAACATTCACTAAAACTATCATGAAAGGATAGAGAATTATTTTAATGCCTTTGAGAGCTGATCTGATTGCTAGAATTCTGAACAAAGACCAACTTCATTTTAAAAAATTGTTTTTGTCAATCGTCCTCGGTATAGAGCGTAGACCGCTTACAGATTGAGATTCCATTAAGTGTAATAATAATAATTTTATTCGAATAATGAGTTCTGGAAGCCTATTGGACATAACAATATTATTAAATCTAATAATGATTTGTAAATAAGGAAAATTAGTTTTTTAAATAATAGAGGAGGAATTTGTTATTGTACATTCTCCGTATGCTGTAAAAGTTCTGTATGAAATAGATTTAAGTTTGTAACCGGAAACAAAAATTCCCAAATTGTATTTAAAAAAATTCAAATAAAATTATTAATACCATAAAAGCGAGAAAGTATTAATTTGTTGACCTCGTATCCTCTTATTTTTTTGTGATTTCCATAATTTCGTTAGATTTATCAAAATCACCTCTGCAAATTCAGCAAACACCCTGCGAAATGGTGCTGTTAATTTGATCGTTTTCTATGTTTTGTTTTTTAAGAATTACAGGGACAGAGGGTTATACATTTCATTATCTTGTCTTGGTTCTATATTTTTGGGTAGCCTTCCTTTTTGAAAAGCCTGTTTTTTTTTATTACAGTTATGATAATTGAGAGAGAGAACTTCAGTGTATTGCGGTGTGCATAACCTATTTTAAATTTGACGATCCATCTTTCACTAATTTAGCGCTCAAAAAGAAATTCGAATTCTGTGGACTTTTATCGAGTAAGTAGAATTACTCTCATATTTTAGAATTATTATCGATAGTTTAGAGATTAGCCACCGTTGCAGACCTTTGCTTTCTATTATGTATATCAATGTTATCTACAACATGGCGTAATAACGTGCTACAAGCACTGCCATAATTAAAATTTTCTTTTAAAGTAGATAATAGGGTAGTGAATAATGAAAGATTTTTTATTAGCTGGATTATCGGTTTTTGCGTCTCTTGGTCTAGTTGTTCTATTCGTTTTGTTTGGTAAATTTTCTGAGGCAACAGAGGTTTGAGGTTAATGACATTTTATGTTATAGGTTGGTATATTCTTTGGATATTAGTGCTCAGTCGCTTCAAATTTGTTCGGGAACTGCTTAAAAGTGACGAAAGCTCTAGGGTGATTCACGAATTAAAAACTAGTCGTAGTAAGATTAAGAAAACACGAAGAGACTGATATATTTGTAGATATGAACATACGCTGTGCAAAACCAGAGGACCTAATGAACATGCAGCACTGCAATTTGCTATGTTTGCCCGAAAACTACCAAATGAAGTACTATTTTTATCACGGCCTGAGTTGGCCCCAATTGAGCTACGTGGCTGAGGATGAGAACGGCAAAATTGTAGGTTATGTATTGGCCAAAATGGAAGAGGACCAAGAAGACCTAAAGCACGGGCATATTACCTCCTTGGCTGTGAAAAGATCGCATCGCCGATTAGGTTTAGCTCAAAAACTCATGGATCAAGCTTCAGAAGCCATGGTAGAATGTTTCGATGCTAAGTATGTTTCACTTCACGTTAGAAAAAGCAATCGGGCAGCTTTGAATTTGTATAAAAATTCGCTGAAATTTGAGACCGTGGAGATTGAACCCAAATATTACGCCGATGGTGAAGACGCTTATTCTATGAAGAGAGATCTTTCGGAATTTGCCAAGAAGAAAGAAAAACGAGAAGTGAAAAATGAAGAATGAATGAAATAAATTAACTATTGTATTAGTCTTTGTACTTTGCGCTTTCGTGTTATTATTTTTAAACATATCTTTAAAAAAAAGTATAAATGTTTTTGGAGTCAACTTTTTTTGTTGATAATGAGTTATGAGTATAAATTTACTTAAATGCATTAGTTGATATCAGGCGATTATTTTATTTTCTGGCAGATTGGGTATGAATAAAAATCTTTTTCAACAGCCTTTTGCAAAATTAATTAAAATTTCAATGCAACTGTAAACAATTTTTACATAAATAGGAAAGTACCTCAGCGTATAACTGGTTGTATAATCTAAGTATAGCAACGACTTGCCAAATCTAATATTTTTGGAGTACCGCATTTTCATTAGCTTGTAGATAATCGGTATAAGAAGAAAAGCTGTGTTTTGCGGTATTTATAATAAAATTCCATTATCATTCGATATAATGGTGAATGCGCAGGTGAGAATTAAAAAGTATTGTTACACATCCTATAGTGTATCTCAATCTTCATCATGTTGGCTTTCGATGGAAGCATCCCCAATAAAACTTTAACGATGTTATTACCTATTGTTATTGGGTAAAACCATTAACAAAAAAAATATTCTCTCTTGAGTGACAAACAAGGGGTGGGCCAGGTATATTTCTTTCTGATATATTTCTAGAGTGTTGAATAATTGTTTTCACTGTGCGTTCCGAAAAAGTTATATCAGTAGAGGACCTATTCAACAAGCAGCTTTAAAAGTAACCCGTCTACCTACAAAAATAAACACAACCAAATCAAAAACAAACTCACCCTATAAATATAAGCCGTGCCACCTTCCATAGAGTTGTTTGTAAAATGGGATTTAGGTACCGCAAAATAGACTAAGGCAAGTAGTAACAAATCCATAACTTACTTTGATGAAACATGGTTCGATACCATGACATTGTATCCAATGTTTTAAAATATTCCCAAGAACAGTGTTATTGTCTTGGATAACGCAAGCTACCACAGCCATCTAATGCGCAAAGTTCAAACACTGAAATCTAGGAATATTTGTTAGAAAATGATATTTATTTTGAATTCAGCTACAAAAAGTGCAACTTTTTGAAGTCCTAAATTTATATGCAATGAAAAAACATGTATATAGTTTGGCTGACCAGGTTGGGCATACTGTTTGACGTTTTCCTTCATATTATTGCATGTTTAACCCCATAGAGTATTTGCGGAACCAAGTAAAATCAAAGGTCCCAGTGTTATAAATTTGATAAAAAATGTAATAAATAACCTAAATACCAATTGAGAGCTGGAAAAATTCAGTACAGCACATTATAAAAATTGAGGACTCTTACATTTCGATACAAAACCGCATAAATCCTTTTGTTGTTAATCTTAATGACGACTCTGATAGTGAAACACAATTATATTTAGACATTTAGAATAAAAATGTAACTATGTATAGATATTCCTAACTATGAATTAATTGTATATATTTAATGTCATTGTTTTTTTAATGTAATTTGATAAGATTTAAAGCACCTAAATAAACAAAAAAATTATATTATCCCCAAAACTTTTCAGAGTTCAAGTATTGGGACCGCTACAAATACAAATACTATTTTCGCAAATATAATAATATTGAAATATATACTAATAAAAGATTTCTAAGTAAACTGGCAGCTGCCCCATAATTTTGATATCTGATTATTGTTATCATTGTTATTAAAATAACACAAGGTTTCGTTCAAAATCTGTACGCTGATACGCCATATCTTTGTGAGTTGAAACCATGTGCGAAGAAACTTTGTTAGTATTCGTTTTAGGAAAAAAAAACTTAATCATAAAAAGTTCTGCTTGCTCTAAAATCAAAAATGCGGTCATCAGATATCAGTTTGTTTCAATTGCTTACAAATTACAAAAATGGCCATCATTATGGTGATTTTCATTTTGGACGCGGCTGCTCGGAATAATTGTATTGATTTACACTGGTCTTAGGTTTTTCAGTCATGAAGTGCGCCTTGTCCCCACGCTTCTGTTGCCTTGTATTTTTCGTTTTTGTTCGTTGTCCACCACTCCATTGATGTTTAGATGCCTAACGCAGAATACTTTTCGAATGTTGGTAACTGCGGCTCTAACTTGCCCTACTCTGGATCTTATTTCTCGGGAGTATCCTCCAGTAGAGATGGTATTTGTACTCACTTACTCTCTCGACTTTCACATTGCGAACATACAATCTTTCCCGGATATTTGCTTTGCTGAAGACCATGAATTTTGTCCATCATTCTTTGTAGGTCCGCGCTACTATGTAACTAATCAGTCTTTACTAACGGTTCGTATTTTTTAGACGTCAATAATACTTAATATTATATTAGTCATATTAATTACTAGCTTCATTTTACCCGAGCGGAAAGAGTGACTTAAAAAGTTTATCAAACGTGTTTACATACTTTTTCTAGGACCGTTAGTTTTTCTGTACATTTTTTGAAAACAGTGCGAATACATTTCCTGAAAGGCTTGTGACATAACCGCCATAATTGACATGCAAACGTCTACAAACTACCAACACATAGGATCCCTCACAAACGTTGGATCGTGACGGATATCCGGTCCGAAAAACGTCAAAAAGCCGTCGGTCATCAGATAACGCAAGTGCCGCGATGTTTTTGAAATTCAAGGCGGGTTCGTCGAAAACGACCCCGCCTAGAGGCTCGTTTGATTTGCGCGGGAGCAAACTGGGTCTGCCGTTGAGCTACGGGGGCCTCGGCAATAAATATTACGATCAGCTAGTTATGGAACCAGACAAAATCCTTCAGGTATCCAAAATCCGGCGCATTCTCCATTTTTTCGTTTCCTTTAAAGTAACAACTGTTATATAAGTAAAGGCAAAGAAAAATAAGAAAATGAGAATTTGTATACCTGTAGGTAGACTTGGTGAACAATATAACGGAGACAAGAGGATCGGTGAGGTCGAGGTCGATCCAGGTGGCAGTCGAGATGAGGGACCGCGGCGTCCGTCTCAACGACATAATCCTGATATCCAGCAGGAGCCACGCGCACCAAACCATCGTGGTACTAGCAACGTTGTTTCTTGGCGCCATAGTTGCTCCCCTAAATCCCGACTCCCCTTACCGCGAATGCCTCGAACTAGTGCGCAAACTTAAGCCTCGGATGTGCTTCTGCGACTCGAGAACCGTCAGCCAGATCGAGAGGATCCTCGCGACCTTGAACATCGTCTGTGACGTGGTCAACTTTGGCAATGACCACGCCGGCACCATCCAGTTCTGCAAACTGTTCCCTTACAGGGAACCAGACTGGTTCAAGCCGGTATTCATCGACAGGCCGGAAAACGAAGTGGCATTTATTTTACCCACGCAGGGCACGATTACAGCATCCAGTCCATGGTCTTTGGGAACCTCTCTTTGGGTTTTTGTAGGGACGTGCGCTGAGCCGAAACTGACCTGTCTGTCTCACCACAACGTTTATACGCAGACATGTCTCTTCATGGAGATATTTGATAGGCCATCGAAAGTGATCTCTTTTTTTCCATTGTCTTGGATAGTGCAGACGGTCCTGTGCTGCGCCTCGTTTGACTACGGCGTATTGCGTATATTGCCGGGTTCGTTCAACGAACGTTCCGCCTGCAAACTGATCCAGGACTTCGTCGTCGACACCGCGATCCTCGGCACCGATCTGACGCTGAAGCTGATAGAAAACGTCGCCATAAGGGTGAGGGACCAAGTGGCACGTCTTTTAAAGTGTGCGTGATGTTAGAACCGTACAGCTATAAAATATATAGAATATTGTAGAGAAAATTTAGGGAAGATTCTTAGTTGATTAAATTGAATTTGAATCTCTTGAAAATTTGGGAACATGATTTTTTTTATCCTGGTTTATGGAATTAATATAAACTTGGGTCAATCTCAAAGTTAATTTTCTCGCGAACTGATAAGTCGATTTGGATATACGACGTGTGTCCATAAAGTAAAGAGATTTTTGTAACTGGGCATGCTACTTTTGAGAGTCCGTCCCTAATGTTCTGTCCTTTAATACCTACCCGAGTTTTATTGCCGTCGGCAGGTATGGTCTGTTCATAGATATAAGAAAGTGACCAATTGCTTTTGAATGGGATTATCCAAGGGTGGTCATTAACATAGAATGCAACAAGATTATTACCTAAAATAAAGGAATTTAAATTCAGGTAAAATTATCGTCCGTAATAGAAAATAATTTTATACCTACCTGTGTTTAATATTCTTTGGTTTGGTATACTACTTAGTTTACGTTTATTAGTGTGTAATACAGCATGTGTTGAATCGTGTGCGAATTATGCAAAATATGTGGGAGTCTAGTGTATCTCAGGCGATGCTCCCGCCCAAATGTAGAAAACACTATTCTATTGAGACTAAGGAAGTTATAAACAATGTTTATTTGACTCTCATTGAACGTGGTGCCAGCAAGCAAGCATCTTTAGAATAAACGGTCACATTGACAAAAAATCCAACATCAACTGTATGGAGAATTGTGAATAATCCCATTTCAGCGAGGAAAAAAGAAGCGATGCGGACATTTTCTCGACTATAGATGAAAGTGACCAAGATATAATACGGCGTAAAATTTACCAGTTGTACGAGGAACAAAGCGTGCCTACATTAGATATCTTAATTAGGAGACTTGAAAAAGATGAAACCGGTGTTTAATGTGGCAGAACTATCTTATGTATGTATTCAACACATGGGATTTAGATTTAAAAAAATTGACAAAAGGCAAGTTTTAATGGAATCGTTTAGAATTTGGAAATGGCGACTGGAATATCTAGAAAAAAAATTAGGATTTACAGAGAACAACAAAGGCCAATTATTTACTTGGATAAAACCTGGTTCGACATTTATGATACCCCGGAAAAGTATTGGGTTGACTCAACTGATAAGTGTAAAACAAACGCGCCATCAAAAAGATGTAATAAAATAACTATTTTGCATGCTGGCTCTAAAGATGGTTGGATCCCAAATGGACTTTCTCTGTCTGCGAAAAATATTAAAGAATCTTCTTTGACTTACCATGAAGACACCACCGTTGATTTATTTGAAAGTTGGTTTAAAAACAAACTAGTTCCAAACATTCCTCCTAATAGTAGTAATTGTAATGGACAATGCAAGTTATGACAGTAGGCAGTTGACTAAAACCCCTTCCTCATGTGACAAAAGCAACAATCCAAAACTGTATGTATAATAACAAATTTCCCCCGTGTTACCTCCAATGTCCTCAAACTTATAAAAACCGAGGTTTTTAACATCCCTCCACAAAGTTGGGCAAATTCTGTTAAACATATAGAAAAAGGATAACAATCGTATATCCATATTGCAAATAATATAGAACAAATAATAACTAGAACAGGCGATGATAGCGATAGTGATATTGATATATTATGTGAATAATTTTAAGTAATTTAAGTAGGTAATAAAAATAATTGGTAATTTTATTTAGATTTAAACATATTTACATACATAAATAAATAAATATTGTTTAGTATCTTTCCTAACAAACCCCCAAATAATTAAATTCTAAGCAAAGTACGGACCTGTTCGGCCATATTTCATTCTTACAGCTTGCCCGAGTCTTTCCTTAATTCGTATCAGTTAGTCACTTTCTTATATCTATGAACAGACTTTAACTTTAAGCACGATGAAGATTGAGACAGACTATAATAAGAACGATATTTCCAACGACATACGAGGTGTGTTCAAAAAGTAAGCTGACTTTTGCAATTGAGCATGCTACGATCTTCGATATATATTGCTGATACAGGTGTCCCTAATATACACGGGAGTTTGCACGTCCACTGTTTTTGTGAGACAGAAGCGTTAGACGTATTTTGTGTACTCTGCGATTTTCTGCTTTCAAAAACAATGGAGCTAAGAATTTGCTTAAAATTTTGTGTAAAAAATGTAATACAGTGCTGCAAATTACCTGAAACGTTGACAACGGCATGTGGTGAATCTACTGTGAGCAAAAAAAATTATATGGTACAAGCTGTTCCAGGATGGGCTAGAAGACGCCGATGACGAACATCGCTCTGGAAGAATAGAAACAAATAGTGTTGAAAAATCGTCGCATCACTATTAGAGAAGCGGCTGAAGACGTCGGCACCTCTATTGGCTCGTGCCATGCAATTTTTTTTGAAGTTTTGGGCATGAAATGTATAGAGGCAAAATTTGTTCCGAAATTTTGAACAAAATGACCGTCGAAAGAGTGTCGCTCAAGAGTTGCTAAATGACGTCAATGATGATGCCTGATATGCTCAAAAAGATCAAAACTGGTGACGAATCATGAGTATATGGTTATGAAGACGAAACCAAAGCCCAGTCGCCAATGGAAGAACCCAGAATCGTCAAGACCGAAAAAAACATGTCAAGTTCGATCAAATATCAAGGTTTTGCTTTTACATCAAGAGTTCTTACCACAACGTAGTACGATCAATAAAAAGCAACAATGCGAAGAAAACGTCCGGAATTTACTAAAACAATTGGTGGATTTTGCATTTTCACGATAATGCACCTGCTCACTCATCATTGCTTGTGTCTAACTTTTTGGTCAAAAACAAAACCACAATGGCTTCCTGCGACTTTTTCCTGTTCCCAAAACTCCGAAACCATGCAAAGCAACGAGGTTTGGAACGGTTGAGGAGATAAAGAAAAAAAAGCTGGAAGAAGTTGAGACAGTGCTTATCAAAAGTGCTTCAAGATTTGAAAAAAAAGTTGGCACAAGTGTTTTATATCTGGGGGGATTACTTTGAAGGAGACAACATTAATTTTGATGAATAAGTAACTACTTTTTGATAAAACTTAAAATTCACCTTGCTTTTTGAACACACTTCTTATATATTTTTAATAGTATCCTAAACGTTGAGGAGCTGTTAACAATTTTATTTAAACTGAATTTTGAATCATGTGAAGATTGGTTTAAGAAAAACTAGTTTTATACCCAATGTTTGACGTATTCTGTGGGAATTTATCTCAACGCTATTAAGTCAACTTATTCTCTCTAATTCAACGTCTTTCACGTCTTGTCTTTGTCTCAGTTAATAAATTGCGGAATGTAATGTCAACCGAATAACTTTGTTAGATTACAAGAGCGATTTTATAATACCTAACCAATTTTGATGCGATAACATAGTTGTCATTCCTATATTTTCCACATTTTACATTTTATGATAGATTTCTTTTGATTCTTTTTGTAAAAACCGATTATGTATATTGGAAATATTAATTGTTTTCCTTTTCTTTTATTTTTCTTCAAAACCTGATATTACACATAAAGCATATAAAAACACTTTTTTTTGCAAATTAGATATCATAAATATTATTCGAAATTCTAAAAGAAAAAAAATATTTAGAAAATAACAGTAGGATTTTCAAAAAATAACAATAATAATAATAATAATAATAATAATACATTTATTTGCAACTTCAAAGGTAAAGAAACACAAAAACAATATTTATAACATAATGTCAAAAGGGGCATTAAATTGTCAAAATTCCAGCCCCTAAACCTTACTTAACCTACAAACTAAAAAACATAATATCACAGAGGAGAGATTTTTTAAAAAGTGAATTAAAATTTTCATTATTAAATTTTGTAATTTTCGGGAAAAAACTGAGTTTAACGATAACATAAAAACAGTGCGATACTGAGAAATAATTGGCTTAAGTATTTTTTTAAAATACTAATCGTCAGATACTGCAGTAGTTTCTTTAGTTGCCTTTTAAATCTTTATATGTTTAGTTTAGTGTTAGTCTATTGTACAGGCTATACACGTTATAGGAGAAGCTTCTTCTAAACAATGTGGTGGAGTGTTGTAGTGGTGTTATCAGACCTCGAAATCTCATATTTAGATTAGGAATATCGGTTCTGTATTTGATACTATTCTACAAATACGTAGGCGTTGCGGACGCACTTTATGAAAAAAGGCAAAACAAAGTGAAGTCTTCTTCGTTGCTCCATGTCAAGCCACCCTGCATCCCTTAACTTATGTGATCTCAAAGAGGATTTTTGAACTTTATGGATTCTGTTTTTATCGCTTTGATCCAAACATGGACTATAAACTACATCTGCAATATTGAAATGGCTTAAAATAAGAGAGTCAGTTAATTAGAGTTTTTGTTGTATTGTTAACAAGTCCCAGGTCTTTAGCACAGTCAGAAACTGACAGGGAGTCCCCCGCGATTCACAGATTCATTGTATTATTGAGAGTGTGCTACCTACCAAAAAAAAGAACATTGGATTTGGTGGGATTAATCTTTAAACTATGTTTTCCTGAGAATGACACCAGTCGCTGCATATCGCCCTCAATTATATTTTTAGCCTATTTCCGTTCATTAAAATAAAAAGAATACGGCTGTTATCTGCCTATTGATGTCATAATTCATAATTTATTTCCGCTGAGACTGACCCTGCGCAGTTTCGACCAACTGAACTCTCCCTTCCAAGTAACTCTTCATATTATGCTTAATTATTTTTGGACGGATATGCAGATGAACAAATTCTCATATATCAGATGTAGATATTTTCTTCTCAGCATGTATACCCTGTCCATGCTGGCAATATAGGCACGGCCCCTAAATATGACAAGACTCCGTTCTGTAAACATATTTGAAGCATTTAAGTAATAAATCTTTAATTTTCAGCAATTATCTGGTATCCCGTTGAAAGCGTTTTGGTTAGTTTTTGTTTAATTTTAGGATTACAACTTAGACTGTCTCAAATGCGCACTGGTGGGCGTCGTGTCGACGACGCGGAGCGACCTGCACCACATGAGGCGTCTCCTGCCCGACGTAAAACTGTTGCAGGTTTATTTCACCACCGAGACCGGGTTCATAACGGCCGTGTCTTCGGCCAATTACGCGGCCGCTTTATCGAAGCCGGGCTCTGTGGGCCGAATCCTGCACAACGGAAAAATCAAAATTCTAGCGTTGAAGAGCAGGGAACGGGTAGGGCCTCACGAATATGGTGAGCTGTACTTTTCGGGCGACGGCGTCATGCTCGGGTGCGTAACTTTCAAGAAATTTTAATTTTTCCAAGTGGAGTTAGGCGACCCGTTAATCTGGGAGGTTGTTTTGTTATAAGCACACGTGAAAACGTGTGGTTCAGCGGTTTCTCTTCCTCTTTATCATATATATATATATATATATATATATATATATATATATATATATATATATATATATATATATATATATATATATATATATATATATATATATATATATATATATATATATCCCACAAGAAGGTGTTCAGTAATGGCCTTTCTGCCTTGATAATTTCGTTCTTTGATGGCGTAGTCTAACGTCCCACTGCTGGATATGTACATTCCCAGGTATTTGTAGGTTTCGCAGCTTTTGCTAGCCTGACCGTCCTCTTGACTTTAATGTGGCAGTTTCTATATAGTTCTTTCACTGATCTTATTATGTTGACAGGAGATGTATCTCCTAATTGAAGGCTGTCATTTTCTCGATAAGCTGGGTGACGCAAAACAGATGGTCAACGACGAATCTTCCCGCGCAAAATCCCGCTTGTTCTTCTGCTTTACTGTTTGTGTATTCGCGTTCTATTTTGGCCTTTAATATTTTACCGTAAATCTGACCGATTAAGCTCGTCACTGTGATACCTCGACAATTGTGGCAGTTTTCTTTGTTGCCCTTTTTATGGATAGGAGTAAGGAAGGATAATTTCCATTCTTCTGGGATATCTCCGCCATTGATACAGTTCTGAAAGAGCTTTGCTAGATGATCATACAGTTTGTGTGTTCCATGTTTGATTAATTCTGCGAGAACATTACCTGGCCCTGGTAATATATATATATATATATATATATATATATATATATATATATATATATATATATATATATATATATATATATATATATATATATATATATATATATATATATATATATATATATATATATATATATATATATATATATATATATATATATATAATATTATATTAACATTATTGGGGCCCTTTTTTAAAGTCAAATGCGGAGGCGTAATTAGATTTTTTAATTTATATGCCAATCATAGTTGACCCCGAATTAAGAAAAATGACCAGATTATTATTATTATTTTATTATTATTATTAACGTCTTTATTCACCATGAATTACAAAGGAAAAAAAGAAACAATGAAAAATATGACAATTGCATTACGTGGTGAAAAGATGAAGCGTCGCCCTAATGGACTTTTGTAAGCTTAACCTCACCGAAACAACAATAATTTATACTAAACCGTATCAATAATCTTAAAGAAAAACAACGTTGTTATGTAATTTCCTAATGTTACTCTCAGATAACGGATTCTTGAGTTTGTTTTGAAAGTTTTGATCGAACATTTAAGTGACCCAGCTTCATGAGAACAAAATAAAAAGAAAAAAATAATAAATAAATAAACGAGCAATAAAATGTGCACACAGGGAAAGCAGTTAATCTTTTTGTGAAGAAACTTTAATCTGTTGGGAATTGTTGGCAGCAGTAAGATTGATCTTTGTTGCTCTCTCTTTCTCTTTTTTTTCTGTCTCTAGTCGATGGTCCACCATCCTCTGGCACCTCTAGAACTTGCTGCTTTAGGGTATCTACTCCAGTTTCTTCCTCAAACACTCTACATTCATTGTCTACATCATCTTCAAAATAATCTTCTTTCAAGTACTTTGTCGTTGGAGTAGGGGAT
The DNA here is from genome assembly GCF_029955315.1 of Cylas formicarius. Taxonomy (NCBI): domain Eukaryota; kingdom Metazoa; phylum Arthropoda; class Insecta; order Coleoptera; family Brentidae; genus Cylas; species Cylas formicarius. The sequence goes on along the minus strand of NW_026844319.1, from coordinate 17,538,749 downwards.
GGACTTGAATTAAGAAAAGGGGATTGTCTGTTAACGATTCGTTACAAGAACTCTGCCTTGTTTAGTGTTTTTCATTATTTACCACTAGTTTGTCCAAGTCCAAATACAAGAATATTTTTCCTCATTAATATTTCATCTTGAAATGAAATTTTTTTTAAGCTTAATATTTTCCGCTACGAGGGCTTCCATGTATTTTTTAATTCAGACAAATCGAGCTTGAAACTTGTAAGTTCCTGCTTTATATCTTCTACACTCTGGTTGGTTTTTTCAAGCAGCTCAAAATTTTTTTCGTTCTTAACGGAGGACATTTAATGATATTCCGGCATCAGCCGCCATTTTTCATAACAGATACCAACAACCATATACGATTGAAAAGGGATTTCAAGGAATTTTCATAAATAAAGTTATCGGCAATTTTCTAAGCGGACTGTTGTTGGGGAAGAAATCGCCATGCAGTTTTTACCATATATCTATGTCAATAATCGATCTCATCGAATTTACTCTATTTACTTTAGATATAGGGTATTTCTGTTAAAGTACTCCTAGTACGACCACCCTGTATAGTAGTTATAGTTTAGTTCAATTCAAAGGGTATCGGGTAGCGATCCGTAGTTAAAATAGAAAGCTCCTTTTTTCTTTAACACTCAATATTTCGTCAATTTATTTGTTGACTTCTTCAGGAGTGAACTAAAATTTAATGAAAACAACAGGTCAAACTGTATAACAGACAATTAAAACAATCGTGAGAAATACTTACAAAATTAGAGTCTACCACATAGTTCCTCAAAAACCATACTTTACAGTTAAGGTAAATGAACGAAGCGACATAATGAAACAAACGGATAAACACTTAGTATACAATTCTTAATAATGGTAGGCAAAAGTTGCGCTAACGGGGGTAGTGAAAAAAAAAACAAAAAAAAACAATCAAAGAAAAGAAAAAAAAACAATCGATCTAAATAATGACAAAAAAAAGGGGGCATCCAAATAACCTACTCCGTGGATCAACAACGCAACGCGGATACGCTACTCGGTGGCCGAACATTACATTATCTGTGGTTTAACTGAAAAATGTTACAGTATATATTGCTTATTTGTTGTGTATCAGACTTGTAATTAATTGAATCTTTGTTTTTGTTAATATGGCACATTTCAAGAAACAATCGGGCTTTATAATTATTGACACATTGCAAAATTTTTGGATTGCTGTAGTCAAATTCATGTCCTGTTTTTATGTAATGCTCAACCACTGCACAAGTATTCTTATGAATACGGCAATCACTTTTCTGCTGTGTTAAACGTTGTTTTAACCACTGTGAGGTCTGTCCAATATAACAGCCTTGACAACCCAAACACGACAATCGATATATGACATTACAGTTATATAGTAGCGGAGTTGGATCTTTTACTCTAGAAAAAAGTTTAGAGACTTTTTCAATATTATATTTAGCAATTTTTATTTCTCAAACTGCCTCAGGTAGATTTATTAATTATTATTCCTCTCATCCACAGAACTAAAAATATAATACAATTATAGGCATAAAAAACAGAGTTACACATTTGAGCCATGACAGTTTTGTTCAAAATAACCTGAAAAAAATTTTCAACGTTTTTGTCAATAACGGATATCCAAAACATATACTTAAGAGATTAATCTATAACTCCAACACATTTGACGGTCCAACAGAGGAACCAGACGCTCGGATGTGTTACAGAAAGATATATTAATATATTAAAAACCTCACAGAATCTATCATAAATATTTTCAAAGAATTCAAGGAAATATAATACTGAAAAAGTCTCCAAAAAAAACCCAAGAACCATTTCTTAAGTATATATATATATATATATATATATATATATATATATATATATATATATATATATATATATATATATATATATATATATATATATATATATATATATATATATATATATATATATATATATATATATATATATATATATATATATATATATATATATATATATATATATATATATATATATATATATATATATATATATATATATATATATATATATATATATATATATATATATATATATATATATATATATATATATATATATATATATATATATATATATATATATATATATATATATATATATATATATATATATATATATATATATATATATATATATATATATATATATATATATATATATATATATATATATATATATACACGAAAACACGTGTTTTTGGAACGCGAGCATTGAAGATGCCAAATGAGATATTGGCAAAACATCTGCCTTGTGGTTGCATTTATTTGTTTCTCTTTCTTTGAGTAAATATTATTTGCAGTATTTCCAGTTACTCAAAAATTATTTTTAATTCGCATCATTTTATGGCGAAACGTTTTGTGGCAGCGAGAATATCTACTATTGAATTTGAACTAAACTATAACTACTGTACAGGGTGGTCTTACTAGGAGTACTTTAACAGAAAGACCCTATATCTAAACTAAATAGAGTAAATTCGATGAGATCGATTATTGACATAGATATATGGTAAAAACTGCATGGCGATTTCTTCCCCAACAACCGTCCACTTAGAAAATTGCCGATAACTTTATTTATGAAAATTCCTTGAAATCCCTTTTCAATCGTGTATGGTTGTTGGTATCTGTTATGAAAAATGGCGGCTGATGCCGGAATATCATTAAATGTCCTCCGTTAAGAACGAAAAAAATTTTGAGCTGCTTGAAAAAACCAACCAGAGTGTAGAAGATATAAAGCAGGAACTTACAAGTTTCAAGCTCGATTTGTCTGAATTAAAAAATACATGGAAGCCCTCGTAGCGGAAAATATTAAGCTTAAAAAAAATTTCATTTCAAGATGAAATATTAATGAGGAAAAATATTCTTGTATTTGGACTTGGACAAACTAGTGGTAAATAATGAAAAACACTAAACAAGGCAGAGTTCTTGTAACGAATCGTTAACAGACAATCCCCTTTTCTTAATTCAAGTCCATCCCCTACTCCAACGACAAAGTACTTGAAAGAAGATTATTTTGAAGATGATGTAGACAATGAATGTAGAGTGTTTGAGGAAGAAACTGGAGTAGATACCCTAAAGCAGCAAGTTCTAGAGGTGCCAGAGGATGGTGGACCATCGACTAGAGACAGAAAAAAAAGAGAAAGAGAGAGCAACAAAGATCAATCTTACTGCGGCCAACAATTCCCAACAGATTAAAGTTTCTTCACAAAAAGATTAACTGCTTTCCCTGTGTGCACATTTTATTGCTCGTTTATTTATTTATTATTTTTTTCTTTTTATTTTGTTCTCATGAAGCTGGGTCACTTAAATGTTCGATCAAAACTTTCAAAACAAATTCAAGAATCCGTTATCTGAGAGTAACATTAGGAAATTATATAACAACGTTGTTTTTCTTTAAGATTATTGATAGGGTTTAGTATAAATTATTGTTGTTTCGGTGAGGTTAAGCTTAAAAAAGTCCATTAGGGCGACGCTTCATCTTTTCACCACGTAATGCAATTGTCATATTTTTCATTGTTCAAGAACTCACAAACTAGAAATATGTATATATATATATATATATATATATATATATATATATATATATATATATATATATATATATATATATATATATATATATATATAAACATAAATTTGGAAGACGAAATAACTGATGAATATTCAAAATCGACCGTAACAAGGAAAAAAGCTACTCGAATTCTGCTTTGATCATTAACTTTAACACTAAATTCGCAATTTACAAGGTTATAGCGGATCCGAATTTTACCGTATGGATGGAGTGATGGCCACTTACTGATTGACATGAGAAAAAGATTGAAGTTGTAGAAATGGTAAGAAGATCTTACAGAATATCTAGAACATACCATATATGAAATGATAACATACGACAAACAGGACGATTATACATAACTGCAAAGTAAATAAATAGTATGCAATTGCTCTGGTATCTGGCTGGAACTGTGAAATTTTTTCTTATCAAAGTAGATGTATAGTGCCGATATAAGCAACAGAAACCGTACATAACCTCAATTTCCTAACCCCCCCGCAGCGGGGGCCCCCCGCGCGTGGCGTCCTAGTGTCCCCCCTGTCTACCAGAGTGCGCTCCGCCCCCCACCCAGCTTGTGTAGCGTCCTGTTTTGCCCCGGTTCCGCCCGTCGCTGCTAGATGTCGCGCGCTTGTGTCGCCAGCTTGTGTAGCGTCCTGTTTTGCCCCGGTTCCGCCCGTCGCTGCTAGATGTCGCGCGCTCCGACCGTCGTAGGCCCCCCCGGTAGAGGGCGGTGACGGTGCGGCGCGGAGACGGTGTGGCGCGGTGACGCGGGTGATCGGGTCGTCGGTAAACAAGTCGAGTGACTTATACAGAGTGTCTCAATAATCACGGTTTAATAAAAGAAAAACTATAGATACAATAGTAAATATTTATTAGCTCATATGTAGACAACGTAATGCTTCGTACAAGCGGTGTTTCTGGTCCATGAGATTTTCTACTTCATCGCGGTCGAGGATAATTTCGTCGCCATGATCCTGTTTCAGTATCAACTCACAGCTCTCTTCTTCGTTCGAATAGGTCACCTCGATACTGCTCCCGATGTAGACTGTTATGTCGTTCCAGAACATGATTTCTCCCACCTCGTCCTCCAGAAAGAACAAAAAATCCCAAAAATCCTGGACTTGAAAATCTATGTGCTTGTTCTTGAAGATGAAACGGACACCTGAATTCTTTATTTCGAAAATCGTGTTTTCATCGATAGTGACCACTTTGTTACACATTGTGACAAACAGACTGACTTCGGTATCAAATTCAAATGTACTTATATATCAACAACCCCCCACTATCGGTGTAATTAAGAGAGATATTTACATTTAGTCAATTTGAATAAGCATTTTGTCAAAAGAAGCAAACAAGCGCACGTAGTTACATATAGCGGGATTAAAATAGTTTTTCGACCTGCCGAGATGTTGTATTCGTTACCGCAAATGTCGTTAACGCCGCCGCTGGTGTTATTGGAATTCTTGATAGCGATCGTTTGCCATTCGCCGTGGTCTTCGTAGCTCCGGTTCGCGAAAACGAAACGTACCTTGTAATTTAAATACGGCTTATCTGCGGTAGTGTTATTCGACAATGTCTCGCTAAAAGTTTGTAGCTTGTCGATTCCGTTGACCTGAGCGAGTTGCATACGCGTCCACGTATCCACCGATTATTATGATTTTTGAAACAAACGAACGCTTCAATCACATCCTTAGGTTTATGTATATAGAAAACGTTTTGTACCACAGCCGACAACAAAACAAAGTGAGCACTTAACAAAACCATGTTTCTAGCCCGAATGAATCTATCCTAGATCTCGGTAACTGCTTTTATAACACTCAAACAATAATGACATTTATTCTGGGGAGGTGCCGGGCCGTCGATATGCATTTTGCTGTCCGGTCTGTTATAGTGAACAAAGCAGGGCAAATGAGTTTGCAATTCAAAATTGTTGCGATGTCGTACTGGTAACTTATGCCACATATTTAACAAATCGTGCGGTCTCACATGCTCCAAGAAATGTTGCACAGGAATCAATTCAAGTTGTTCGGTATCCAAGCTTCTAAAATCGTCGAAGAAAACTAACTTCTTATTCATTGTTGTGAAAGATCGATAACTTTCTTAACAAATCCCTAATTTGTTTAAAGACACTCTCTGTGGGACAATTAATTGCGACAAGACTCAAGTCTATTTCACCGACTCTCGTTAATTTATTCAAAAATTCGTTGTATTCGTAATACGTTTTCTCTTTGAAAAAATACAAATGTCCGTTGGTGTATCGAAACGCGCCCGACAAATCGTCGGGCAGACCCGGAAACAGTTCCGTAGTAAAACCGTGTTCACTCGCACTCAAAGAACACTCGTCTATTTCTGCATAGTAGCGTTTACCGTAAAATATATACGTTCGACCGCCATACGTATTAAAAATAGCGTTCACTGTTTTACCCGCAGGCACACCCAGTCGCTGGACGCTTTGTCGGTCGCCCACTACCGTGAAACTCGGGAAGTGAAGTAAATAAAACGAATCACCGGTGACTACCAAAAGTTGTCCGTTGGGTCTCTGGTAGATATGCGAAATAGGAGCGTAAATAGGGACATAATCTGATATCATTTTAGGTTCCATGTAGACTTTATCACCTAATCTTATTATCCAAACCCATTTGTCGTAAAATAGATACATATGATGGTTAGACGTAACCAAAAATATGGATGGATTTACGTGACACAAATCTGGTACTTTTGTTTCGTTTTTCCCTATCGGAGGTTTCGTAGTTGTGGTAGTAGTGGTAGTTGATGTTGTTGTGGTCGGAGTTGTTACGCGGACGGTGGTTGTGGTTTTTTTACCATATAAACGTTGAAGACCTGCAACATCGTCGTATGACAATGTCTTAGAATTTAAGCTATACCAAGGGTACATAATGGCATTGCGATCGTTACTGTGCGCCAAACCCAACGTATGTCCAATTTCGTGGAACAACACAGTAAACAAGCTCGTTTTTCCTCCGGGCGCAGGCACTTCTAAACCGTAGTACCAATCTTCGGATTTATCCAAATGAACTTCCACGCACTCTTGTTGTTGATTTGGAAAAAATGCATGTCCTAATATGTTACCCCTTCCGTCAAAAGCAAAAGGACAGGATTCGTTCCCTTTACATCTTATGCTTTGTCTGTGGGTAGTATATTTGTCAGACATCAAAATCATTATATCCGGCTCTGAATAATTTAAGAAAAAATTTAAATTTGATTCATCACTCCATATTTTAAAAACCTCGGTTGCCAGCACTTTTAACTCTTGATAGTGACTGGGCGGTACTTGAATATACCAATTTAAATCCGTTTTCTGCCATCGCGAAACAGTCGTGAAGGCATTTTCTATTACACCACATCGGGGTTTATTTATTAGTTCGACTTCGACGGTTTCGTTATTAAGAGTACCATCCACCGGTAAATTATAGAAATCCTGAAAATCCATTAGGGCACGTTGCAAACTCGACGCATTGATCTGCGTTAAAGATTCGTTGTCGTTAGGTGAAAGGAATCCGAATTTTTGTAAATATTCAATCACACCTTCCTCGGGCAGCGCGGCGACTATCGTCGACACGTCCGAACAGGTAGTAAAGACAGCGTAGCATAGCAACAAGACTCTCATCTCGTTCAAGGTCAGTAAAATACTAAAATGTATTCGGTTCCTAGCTAATCTTTTATAGGTAAAATAACAAAGAGAAGTGATGAACCAAACGCTTTTAGTCGCTATTTTGCGTGAGATGACGCAGAATATTACTCGAGAAATGGAACGAAAAAAGAATTATACTTCAATAGATTACAGTTTCGCAGTTTGTATTCATATCATAGCATTAGCGTGCTTTATTTTTACGTGTAAATGTATTATTAATTTTTTTGGATTGAAATAAAAAGTCTTATTTAAATAAAGAAAGTTTTATTTCATACAGGGATCCTTGAATACAACCAATTATATAAAAGGGCAGAATTTCTCAACGCGCACATGCGCAGTCTTCCTCCGGAGTGAAACATGCAATGGGCGTGATCCGGTTGAAATTTCGGCGGATTCAACCAATTATCATCATCGAATTTCTCCACGTTAATGACTCTGCATGCGACATCCTCCTGATCCATTTTCGACATTAAAAATTCCATTTTTGATCTTCCTCTCACGTATATCAAGTCAGCATTTTCTATCAGTAGTCCGATCAACGTATCAATGTCGGAATATTGAACAAAACCAGAACTGTATTTGAGACCGTGATGATATTGTTCGAGCCAGCGTACCGTTCTTTTTTCTGCACCGGTCAACGTGCAATATTCACGCGGCGGTTTCAAAACGTAATGACTAATTTGACATCCATTGTAGACAGCCATTTCTTTAACGACAAATCCATCTTCTAACTGGAAGCCTTGAATATCTACCGCAACGATGCGCATTTTTAATATGACTGGTTAAGATTAGGTTCCTCCGGCGGTATTTATGTTAGATTTCGAACAATCTCGCTGAGCGGTAGTTGTTCCACGATACAATCGTGAATGATGATGCAATAGGCACGTGTATTCGCGGGAAATCCCTTTTTTGCTTCGATGTCTAACTTTACGTCGACAGTGCTGGATTTTACACTGTCGTTTCTTCGAGAACAGTCAATGACGAAAATCGCGCAGTTTTTGAAAGCCATATAGTCAAGCAACGCAGTTTTTTCCTCACATCCCTTATAACTGGGGTAGAAATCCGTGTAATTGTGATGCGCTTCCACGAAGTCATTCTTTTCAAAATCTAATCGTAAACGTTCGTGAGGGTAATATTCTCCGTTTAGTGTTAATCTTATATCCGTTACGTCGACGTGATCGAAAAGCGTCGCATTTTTCGCTTCGTTGTCTTTGCGATTTGTTTGAAAAGCGACTATTACGTATCGGGGGCTTTCGATAGCCGCGCACGTCTTGACAGACCAAATTTCTTTGGTAGAGCCCGCGGTTAGGGCAGGATATTCATGAAGTTCCCATCGTCTATAGGGTATCAATATGGGTTGATCTAATCTAATCGATTTCAGCAGAGCCAATTTGATTTCGTCGTTTGGAAATATGTGCTTGACCCTAAGATCGACACTATCAATTTTTAATTCCGCCGTTGTTTTAATTGCACTGGCCGCAACACCGCCCATTGGTTTAATTATCATACAATTTTTGTCATGTCTGGCTCTTACCAATCTTATGGTTTGTTTTCCACAAGTTATCATATTATAATCATTAAATATGTTTAAAAAGTGTCGTAACGGGATTCGCATGCTAAAATGTCCATTTTCTGTATCGTGAATCGCATTTTCAGGGAAATTCCAGCCGGAAATATCTAGATGCGATGAGTCATCTTTCGAGTAACATAGATAACCTCTAATCGTACTAACTATACCCGGATCACGCACGCTATCCACTTCTTTCCCATTCAGCTCGTACGATATAGTTTCAAAAAAAAATGCTCCTGCATTGTTTACAAATTGCACTTGGTCGGTTCCCGTGAGACGTTTCAGCGATCCCTTAATGCAAATAGCAGCGTCGTACATAAGCAGCCAGGCATCTCCTTGATTGATCGTGATCTCAATGGTGTCGTTGTTCAAAAAAGATTTCACAAAGGGATGATAGGTGCGGGTCTCCACGCGCTGGATAGATTCATCAAATTTTGGCTTTCTGTGTATGTCGAATATTTGATTCGATAACATCGTAGCCCAGTGATCGGAGAAATTGTTTGTTGCTCAATGTAAGACGACCTTTACGGATACGCCTCGGTTTTGTTACTAACCCTACCGTTTGGATGTTCGCTTTTTTATATTCACCAGCGTCTCCGATTGAGTTGAAAATCAACATTACGTTAATTTTTTAAGTTCCAATCTAATGATGATTTCTTCACCTCGGAAATTAACCAACTCAAAATTTTGATCCAGAACCTGTAGGGTAATGTTGTAGATTTGTCGTTTGTTTACTGGCAAGTACGTTAGATATTTAGGAGTTTCGTCGATGGCGTACCCCGGATCGACGGACAAGGCAAACTCGTAAATTGTGTGCGAAGGTCTGTCGTTGTAGAACGCTCCAGACGTTATGTTACTATCTACATGTATCGTTCGCACTTTTATTATATCCACGGGTAAATCTGAGGAATGCATAATATTGGGCTCCAAAATTTTCTGTGAAAACCCCAATAATTTTCCGATACTGTCCGAGTGTTGTTTAAAGTTTACCCCGTATACGGGGCTGTAGATTTCACACTTTATCGTATTATTGTTGGGTTTGATTGATATCTCCTCTATTAACTTTGGGATCGTATTCTTCTCTTCCTTATTTTTTGGCAGATGTTCGTTAATGTAGGTTTCAATGTCGCTAATTTCATAGGACCCGGTCGGAATTTCAATTACGTTTTCTTTATTGTTACCATCGAAGTAGTAAAATTTATTCGAACCCTTATCTATGTTGGGAATGTTGTTGTAAGAGTGGAATCCAATCAGCGCTAAACCGTACTCTACATCTTCATCCAACTGCAGCGGATTGACAAAGTCGATGGATAATGTCGACGTGTTCCCTTTTAACGTAAATATGATCGACATGTTGACTGCTTATAGGTCCGCGATTTCAGTCCTTTTTATAGAGAAATTGCAAACACAAATGACCGCAATTGTATTGCGTAAACTTTTGATATCTATCGTGATTATAGTAGATATTGGCGCTGTTGCCGAAATATTTAACAAGTTCCGCGGGTGGTTTAAGGTTACCGAAACTGTCAAAATACTCAACATCGTTTCCCTTCCTCTTTTTGTATGCTACCCAGTGGGTTCCTCTATTTCGACGAACATCCAAATTTACGATTCCGCATTCTTGCGATCTGATTCGACGGGGTAAACTATCTCGCATAAAAACACCCCTGAAGTGAGGAATTTTTAATTTGCGCGCCAGAGATATTAAATCGACGTCGTATAGAGCCCTTCTGGGTAGCTTTATTGGGAGTTTTTTTGTTTCTTCAGATAAAGACCGAATCCGCCGCGCGGACTCTTTTTCAAGAATAGACCCGATCCCTTTTTTCCAATCTCTTCCATAGCTCGGTTATGGCGGTTGTCCTCTTCGAGTTTCTTTCGTGCGTTTTTCGCATCGATGACAGTTTTAGCGATAGCAGCGGCTCCGCCCGAGAGCGAACCTAAAGCCCCTAGCGCTCCTAATAACGGTAAAAGTGGTAAAATACCGCCCGATTTTGATTCGAACGGTATAATTCTAGGTACCCTAATTTTTTTACGTCCTCCCGCTTTTCTTACAGCGGCTCTGCCAGCTCGAAGCGCTTCCAGTGCCGATCTTCTAAGCATTTTAGGGTTATCGATATGAAACAATTGTTTCTTCTTTAATGCATTGCGAACCTTTTTCACGACACCCTGTCGAAACGAAACAGAGGGACGCCGTTGTTGACCCATACCGAGCTTACGTTTAGTTTTCATAGTCGCGGTGACAAAGAATGCGGCAGCTTTTTCACCAAACTTTGCGTCTTTAGATTTTACTCGCTGCCACGCACGCGTTTCCAATTCTTTATCCGCTTTATGACGTTCGTCTAACGATTTGTTTTGCGAATAGGCAATGTCGTGTACCTTACACGCAGCGTCCAAAGGATTCACCCCGCTATCGCCTCGGTTCAAGCGTTTTTCCAATTTTGTACCGGGACCGCAAAACTGGTAACCCGGAATGTGTACTTCAAAAGGTAACTTGTTAATAAGCGTGTTAACGAGACCACTTCCGGACGCGAAGCATAACATACTAATTAAAGGAAATTGCTTGTGTCGTATATATATACGAGGTGTCTCGAATAAACATTGTAGTCATGCGGGTGGTGCAGCAGAAACTCAAGCTCCCCATCGATAATTTAGATTTGGTTTGCGGAGATGGTTTCTTTAACAAAAGCAAACACGGTCAACTGCTACCCAATTCATTTAGGGCGGTGTTTTGCGGACCTAGCGGTTGCGGCAAAACCAACACCATGTTAGCGCTACTCTTTAACCCCAACGGGGCAAGTTTCGAAAATGTTTACGTCTACTCAAAGTCGTTGTATCAACCAAAATATCAACTGTTATCTCGCGTATTGAGCAATGTCAAAGGAGTTGGATATTATCCCTACAGTGAAAGAGACTCGATAATCGACCCCAGCGACGCGAAAGAGAATTCTCTGTTTATTTTCGACGACGTGGCGTGCGACAAGCAAGATAAAATTCGCGAGTATTTTTCGATGTGCCGACACAAGGCCATCGACGCTATTTATCTCTGTCAGACATACTCCAAGGTACCCAAGCAATTGATACGTGACAATTGCAATATTGTCGCGTTGTTTAAACAGGATGACATGAATTTACGTCACGTTTATGATGAACATGTCTCACCCGACGTTTCATACGACACGTTTAAACAAATTTGTTCCGAGTGCTGGAAAGAAAAGTACGGCTGTTTGATAATTGTCAAAGATTTCGACGTAAAAAACGGACGCTACCGCAAGGGTTTCGATAAATATATAAAAGTCGATATTTAATTGTCGATAGAAACAGTCATGAAGGCGACGTCCGCCGACATCGCCGACGCGGCGCTAAAAAAAAAAGTAAACGAGTTGTCTAGATCTATTCGAAAGAAGTATTTAACATTAAAATTGGGTAAGAGCGAAGAGGATGCGTCAATTCGGAAGCTTTTCAAACCCGTCAGCGAGCCGCTAGAACGTATAGCAAAAATAAAGCTATCACCGTCACCGGCAGAAATAAAAACTGAACGTCGAGGTGTCAAGCGGGAACACAAAAAGGAACCGAACGAAGAAACAAAAAATAAGGTTAACGTATCATTTTTGCCTATGGAAGAAATTCAGGAAACGCCGGATCCCAATAAGAGCGTTGAGATGCAAAATATCGATGAGGAGGAAGATGATGTGTTTGACACATCGAGCGTGGCCAACGCATCCCTTCAATCATACCTGGAACAATATCCAGAAATTTCCCATTCATATATTCAAAATTTATGGGTAAAATCGCCCGACACCGATATTGTTTACGGACCCGTTTACGACAAAATATCATCCAAATGGTTTCTCGGCAATAAATCGCTGGATTTTCATCAAGGATCTGGCGATATTATTGTAGACGGCGAGAGATATTCCGGTACCCGCGGCTTGTATAATTTGGTGTTTTTGAAAGATCCCATAGCATACACAAAAGACGATTTGGCACAATATAAAAAAATAATGGAGGCTACCCAGGTGCACAGGGACGCGATCGGACGTTTGAAAGGCGCATCGACTGTACCAAAATATACCAAGGTCATCCGACCCTTAATAAAATCTCAGTCGCGTTCGTACTCGTACAGCGGTCAAGGTTATAATATGCGTTATAATGACGCTCCTACTGAATATGTATACTGGGACGACGTCAATGAACTCGTAGAGCGTCTGAAATTACTAATCGCGTCGAAACACGCAGGCAACACGTCTCATGATAACGAAATAGTTTCAATCGTTGAAGAGCTAAAAGAATCAGGTTTTATACGTTAGTTTAACGATGAGTCTGGACAAGTTTGGACGTTCTAGCGCGCTGCGACGACCCTTCACTAATACTGTGATTAGAAGCGCCCTCGACTATATGCCAGACGGAAACGTCAATATGAACAATTTAAAAATTTGCAATGTCCAAACGCCTAGCGATGACGGTGACGTGGCTAACAAAAAATATGTGGATGAGACAAGTAATTTATTAAAAATTGCATTGAGAAAGATTATTGGACAGAAACTCGAAGCGTACACGAAAAGATTACAAATTGAAGACAAAACTAAATTCTCGCGTCTTGAAGAACAACTGAAAATGAGTAGCACTACACTCGAAAATGAAATTATGCAGTTTCGCGAAGTTTTCCACCAAAAGCTAAGCGAAATGAGCGCAAAGAAAGATTTGGAAAAGCACATGACAAAAGTCGCCGTTTTGTCACAGCAATTTCATGATATTGTAACCAAAATGGAGCGACTTACGAACGAAAATGAGAATATAATGAAGGTATTGAAACAAAGGGTTTTAAATCCTCCATCGCAACCGAACACACATTATGAATAAAGAGAAGGTACAACTGGTTCGAGAACTGCACAAGCCGGCACGCAGAAATTATGCTCGCCGCCGGACTATAATACGAGGGATGGATGACCTGTGGCAAGCGGATCTGGCCCAATTAGATCGCTACAGCAAACAAAACAGAAATTTTAAATTCGTGCTGGTTGTGATAGACTGTTTCTCAAAATATGTATGGTGTCGCCCGTTGAAAACCAAAACCGGCGTCGAAGTCGCCAAGGCGTTTTCCAAAATTCTCAAGGACGGACGGCACCCTCAAAACTTGCAAACGGATCTCGGTAAAGAATTTTACAACGACACGTTTCTGAAACTTGTGGATAAGCATAAAATTAACCACTATAGTACGTATAGCATAAAAAAGGCCTCAATTGTCGAACGGGTGATACGTACCCTCAAAGAGAAATTGTTTCGACATTTTTCTTTACGCGGGACGTACAAATGGATCGATGTGCTCGCCTCTATCGTTGATGAATACAATAACACAAAACATAGAACGACGGGTACGAAACCCATCGATGTGAGTAAGAGCAACGAAAAGAGAATTTTGAAAACCGCGTATAGTAGCATAAAAATATTCGGTCCTCGTAAACTTAAAGTCGGCGACATCGTTAGAATCAGCAAAGTCAAGCACGTTTTCAACAAAGGTTATACACCGAATTGGACCACGGAATTGTTTAAAATTGTTAAAGTACGGGTTACTAACCCCGTAACGTATTTGCTTCAAGATATGCAGGGTAAACCCATAATGGGCGGATTTTATGAAGAAGAATTGCAGAAGACAGTTAACCCGGACTTATATCTCGTCGAAAAGGTGTTGCGCAGACGAGGCAATATGGTTCTCGTGCGCTGGTTGGGATTGGATAAGTCGCACGATTCGTGGGTAGACAACGTAGACGTTTTGAAATAAATTTAGTCTCGATTTAGAAGTTCTGACATAAATACGTGTATATGATGGCTCAAGAGAAAATTGTGACATCCAACGAATTGTATAATTTATTGGAAAATTTCGAGTTGCAATTTCCTTCATCAGAAGTGCTCCCGTCCAGCTTCGTTCCTGTAGAGCAACAAACCAAAAAATCTGCGACCAAACGAAAACAAAGTGCGTCGGTCGTATCCCGCAAGAAGAAGAAGAAAACTACCACAAGTGAAGCGTTTGCAGCTCCAACGTCATCCGCTGATTGGCTCGAAGTGTTCACGGACGGTAGAGAAAAAAGTGTCATTTGTGAGGCATTCAATTTAAAAAGAAACTTGGCGTCTCAGTTGTCGGGATTAGAGTGCAATATCAACGAAATTGAAACACAAATTGCGCTTTTTAATACAGACTTGCAAGTGGCGCGGATGCAAGCTCAAGAGTGCAAAAGAAAACTAGAACAATTTAATAATTTAGCATTTAACGAAATTGTAAAATAGTAATAATGTATATAATAAATAAATTATACAATTACAAACTTCTGTGTAATTATTATGCGGTGTTGTGGTGGTGGTAAAAAAGAAAATAGCGTCTAAATATATACATGTTTATTCTTGTTGCAATACAATGGAATACAATCAATACATAAAAGTCTTATCTACAGTTACATATGTTATAATAAAACCACAGTATTAATAGTTCAATGGACTATCAGAAAAGCGTAACTTTTTTCCATATTTTCTCTCATCGTGAAGCATTAAATTACATTCATCTTCAGTTTCTACAGTGAACAAAACTTCTTCAAAGCAGCTTTGACACCAAAATTGTTTATCGTGATATACATCATTCAAATTATTTATATCCAGCTGTAAATGATAGTGATCCAATAAAAGTCTAAAATTTTTCTTTTTAAATTTTTTAACTAGTTGAAATATAAAGTGACAAGATTTACAAACTAAAATTTCCGAATATTTTATCCTGTAATAACTGACCCATAAACAGTAAGCGGATTCTCCGTCAAAATCAATGGTTGGAGTTGCCAAAATGCTATTTCTGTAAGACGATCCAAATCTCTTATTCAACAGAATGAATTCTAAATTTAATAAAGAATTGCCATCAGACTGGAGCGCTAATTGTTTAAGGTACTTCCATCTATATTTCGAATAATATTTAAATATTAGTATCGTTAGTTTCCAAGGCAAAGGTGACTCAAGCAAAAAATCAGCACTACACCTAATATTTTCGCAAATTGTTATAATACAAAGGCTTTCTAATGTAAGTTGCTTGACCATAATCTGTAACAAAAATATATTAAAAAATAATTACGGCACTTTATAATGTCCCCACGGAAGCGTTTCATATGAATTCGGCAAAAGATAACGTTTATCGTCTAAAGGACTCAAGGCAACTTTTGTTTGTTCGATGCTAAATACATTGTGAGTGTATGAACGAATGGTTCGTTGAGTGGCGTACTTTTCCCTAAAATTTGTTAAGCATTCTACGTAGTCATCAAATGAAATTTTATTTTTTACAATATTGTACTGAATACCCTTTGACTTTTTAACTACCGAACCCGTTAAAATTTTGAAAGTATACATTTTCGACCTTAACCCAGCATAATGACTAATGATGGTGCCATTAGTCTCATCCTTCATCAACCCCAAAACCTTTTTGTTGATTTGCGGTATATTATAGGGATTGTCATTAGGATAATCAGACGTGTCAAATTTTGTTAAATCGGCCTTAATAACGCTTTCATATGCGTCATAACATTTGATATTATAAATGAAACTGTCCGTATCCATGTATTGAATTTTACATTTTTCGGGACCCAAATTTGGAAGCATGTAATTATAATGAAACTCGTACATGGTCGTTTTCGACAAATCCAATATGGACATTCCAATATAAAGTGGCTTATTAAAGCAAAGTTCCGATTTTTTTAATTCTATAAGCAACAAATTGTTATCAAGTATGGTTCTACTGTGAAATCTAGGACTAGAAATTAAATTTTTCGCACCGTAGCGACCATCCCACGCTTTAACAAATTTAACAATACGATGCTTGCGAATGTTTTCCATTGTTTTACCGTAAGCGGCATTATTAAACAATTTGTATAAATTTATACCAAATTTTGTCTTTGCTTGGGTTCTTAATTTATTATTATGATCGATATAACATTTCAACCAACGAGATTGGTTAAATTTTAATATTTTGTGAATTTTCTTTAGTACGAGACCGTTTTTGAGAGCCTGTTTTAAATTGCGATAGTGTATGACGTATTTTTCTTTATTATACAAAGTAGTCATTAGTTTTGGTAACTTTGAATTGGGGGGCACTCGATGTTCGGCACAAAATGGAAAATCTCTATGTGTGTCATGTAATTTCTGCGGGTATTCCAGGTCTACCTCTAGGATATATCCTTGGGAAGATTCATCTGGAATGTTCATGACATTAAATGAATCAATCTCTTGATGAGACATCCAGTCGAATCCTCCGTAAGGAAGAGGCTCGCACATGGCCTTGCCATAGAGGTTATTGACGTCAAAGTACATGATATAGGAATCATCCCTGGATGAATCGTAGTTGGGCATATATTTATTGTTGGCCTCCGCATATCTACCAACACACACCGAAATTCCACCTCGTATAGCCCGCTCGATAAACATAATTTGGTCAATGTCGCGCAAAAGTTCTAAACGACATTTTGTGAATCTAAGCATGCAATCCCATGTATACCCGGGCATACTGAAATACCACGCCGGATCCAAAACGTGTGTTGCCATACAAGTTTTTCGAAAATTTTCGAATATATCTGCCAGAAGAATAACGTCGGTTTTTAAATACAAATCTGAATACTCGCCTAAATTTTTTATTTCAAACGACTGCCAAACACTTTGTGCGTGGGAATATTTTTCTTCACTAATATTGCTTTCACTTAATTTATTATAGAATTCTTCAATCGGGGGTAAAGTTGTTTCATTTAATTTGTCTATATGGTCGATGTAATCGTAACAAAAAATACCTTTTTGCGACAGTAAATTTAATTTTGATTCGTCGAGATCGGAAAATTCTTTTCTTAAAATATATAGTTCATTTTTATCCATACTGGAAACTAAATTATCCAGAGATGCTCCCAAAAATCTAAACGAATCTATAAATCTAAATTTTATGTTATAATCAGGTTCGAAATATGTAAAAGAGATGTATTTTTCCTTATTAACCGGAACTATGGATACATAGCTTTTTTTTGCTAAAACCGGAAGCAGGAAGTGGCTATCGTATCCAGAAAGGTTCTGGAATACTACGGGCACTACAAATATTTTTTTAAAATTTAAATTACAAGCCTGATGGGCAAAACCTCTAAATTTACCAGTAAAATGATCATGGTCACGAACAATAACATCTTCTTTTAAAAAAGGTTTTTCACAAATATGACAATGACTCGACCTTTGATCTAGACTAATTTCACTATCCATTGGTATAATATCCTTAAATTTTGAACGAACAAATTTTGATAAATTAGATATTTCCTCCACGAACCAATCAATACAATCTAGACCACGATAACTTTTGAAAAATGATATTGAATCATCATAAGAACATTTAAAGTAATATGCAGCACTGTAAGCTTCGTGCTTTTGGTATTTCGAGGTTTTATCTGAAATTTTCAAATTTACTTTTCTCAATTGACTCTCAAAATCGGCGTAAATTACAAACGGAGTCCTTTGTTTATATATATGGTTTCGAAATTCAACGTAATCATATTTGGGAAAAGACACTTTATACTCATTGAAACTGGAACATATTGTTTCATGGTCATGTAGACGAGTTTCGTTATTGAAATAATTCAAACACCTATCGCAAATGTATTTCTTGTGATTATATTTACTGAGCTGTGAGGAAACTAATCGAGACAAATTTTTAATGTAACAATAGTGATATTTTATTTCTTCATAATCATTATCTTGCGGATCAGGATCAAAATCATTAACTTTTGGATAATATTTATTTTGTATTAACAACAAATTTGAATGTTTTTCGCGTTTTTCTTTTGTTAATCGTGCAGGTAACACGGAATAAAAACTAGTTTTTTCATTTTTATTAAGCTCTAAGATATAAACATTGATGGAAATATCATTGTCTTTTTCAAATTTGCTTATTTTATTCATTTCCATAGGTGTTTGTAAATTTTCAGTTTTCAAAACACTTTTGTAGTATGGATATGAAGAGGGTAAATACTGACGAAAACGTGCTGGAAAGAGTCCGCATACAACTGACCAATAAAAACACGCTTGATCGTCATTTCTAATGTTAATACAAGCCCTTTTATTCGCAATTTCTTTAGGCAACTCAACGAAGGATGACCCGTTACCCATTTCAAATTTATTAATGTTAATCTCTAAATAAATAATATTATTTAAAGCCCACCCGGAATCACGTTCCTGAAACTCTGACATTTGATTTAAAATTTTATCTTGCACATTTTCAACAAACCAATCATTCAATTCTGTTCCTAAATCAACTACAGCATTTCCGGTACTCAGATATTTAACATCAACTTCGCCTTGGACATCATTTTTTGCCTTAATAAATTCACCGCAAAATGTGGTATTTACTTTCAGCAATAAAAATTTCTTTAAAATTTGACTAATTTTTTGTTGAAATATTGGACGAGAATCGTTTAAAAATTGAATTAAATCTTTATGAAGTAAATTAATTATGACACCAGTCTGAACTCTTCCCTGGAAACACGACGCTACCGATTCCCATACAACCATTTCATTTGTGTTTGTCTCGCGGCTACTACTTTGTAATCCCAATCCAAAATGCTTATGTTGATAATTAAGAATAATTTTTCTAATAGCTTTCAGATGTTGAATTGTAGTTTGTAATTTTCTTTTTAACCCAATAGATAAATCCTTTTCGTTAGAAACGATTTGGTTGCAAGATTCAATATTTTTATTTAGTCTCCTAAGCCACACATCACTATCTCTAAGAGTGAACTTGTCGGAAATATGCTTTTTTAATTTTTGTAAGGTTAAAATTAAGATTTGCGCTCTATGAATGATCTGCTTTACGCGCATCGTGGTTTATTAAATATATAACAGTAAATAAGACTTACCCTGTATAATATGTTGATTAATTTTGAATTATTTTGAATTTCTTTAAAGAGTTGGGCTTTCCAATATCTTTGGATCCCTCGTAGACCAGTTTGTACTGCCCCGACGCAAAGTGTTCTAGTCTCGGACGGAAAGCTTCTGTCACGCGAGTAGGAAGAAATACTACGGAATTTTCTAATTGCAGCAACACGGAATTGCCAAATTTTGTATTAACAATTTTGGCTCTAGTAATTTTAAACGGAACGCCTATCGGCAATTCATGCAGTTTGACAATCGGCTGCTCAAAATCACCTTCTGCAAGACAGGTTTGATTCAGTTGACTTAAGTCCATCTATAAATTATTATTAATTATTTTATCTCAAAATTAAAAAAATAAAAAAAACTTACGCTTAAGATTGCTGCTATTCTATTTGCGGTTACGGGTTGAGAGTACTAAGATGATCTTTAGGACCTTTATAAAATAATAACAAATGTTAAAGAATTAAAATAAGACAATAAAAAAGGTACTTACTGATTTTTTGTACGAACACCAAACCACTAAGTTAGCTTCCACGTTGCACGAATAATACCAAAAACAACTACTGACAAAACAGAGAAAAATGAGATGTATTTATACGGTGCGAGAATACTTTCTAAAAGTTAACAAACGAAGACACCTCCACATGCGTTGCAACAAATTTTTCCCATTACGTTAATCCCACGGAGCAAATATAAAGGGGGCAATTAATTATTATTCTCAACAAGCAAAACAACTTGACATTTAGACTCGGCGCGTTTTGAAATTCCACATCCCATACGGAGATTGTAAAAAATGAAAGCAAGTTGGCCTTGATCTTTTGCGGCAACATACGTTCGTCCAACGTCCGAAACGGTTGCGTTCCCGTGTGAAAGCGTGTTGACCTTGAGACTCCTACCTGCACGGTTGTCTGGCGACAACATCGCGTCTATTCAAATCGGCGTTGGTGCTTGTGGGTAGAAGACCTTTCGACTTTTAATTCAACCATGGAAGGGAGTGCATGTGTATAAATACGTTGCATGTGTATTATAGACTATATTCAGTGCAATGAATACAGAAGTGCGATGTCCATTTCCCTACGACCCTACAACTGGTAAGTTTTATATTTTAATTACCTTTATACAGTGCGCGTCTTTTCTTGTGGGTTTCAGTTTGGGTTATCACTTTTTTGGTTAGTTTCTACCTGTTTTTAAAATATGATACTCATCTTTTTTACGTTGCATAATAACCGATTTAAATTGAGTGTTTTTAATAGCTTTTAAATGACAGTGAATGGAAAAGGGAATTTTGGCTTTTAAAAAATAAACAATTTTTAAATTTGTTTCAAAAATGTTTTATTTTTTGTACTAAAAAATTGCAGTTTGCCTTTTTGACAATAATAATCGAATTAAATTGAGCGTTTTTAATATCTTTTAAATGACAGTGAATAGGGAATTTTGGCTTTTAAAAAATAAACAATTTTTAAAATTACTGAAAGTTTTGTTTCAAAAATGTGCGTTTTATGGGGAAAACGCGAAATATATACATATTTTTGTTTATTTTTTGTACTAAAAAATTGCAGTTTGCCCTTTTGACAATAATACACTTACATTTAAATGACAGTGAATTGAAACGTGAATTTTAGTATGCGCGTATAACTTAAAAAACAATTTTTAAAATTATTTGATAACCCCCCTTTTTGGAAGTTTTGTTTAAAAAAAAAAAATGTGTGTTTTATAGGAAACGCTACATATCATACTTTGTTTTGTTCTAGAAAAAATCGCGGTTTGTCCGTATAACAAGTCGCATATTATGTTGGCGCATCGCTTAGGGCGTCACATATTCAAATCACACAAAGAGTACCGGGGGTTAGAATTCCCGGTACGACATGAAACGACAAGGGAACATCACCAGCAGCAGGAGCAACCCGGTGGATCAAAAGAAACAAAGGAGCAGCAGGAGTACCCGGGTGGGTGGTCGACGGAGTGGGACGGCGAGGAGTGCACTTCGTATTTAGATTTCCTCCGGGAACGGGAAGAAGAACAACGCAAGGAACAGGAACAATGGGATGGTCGACTGAATCGACATAAAAAGAAGAAGAAACTCCTCGCCAGACCAATTTTATAAATAAAATAAAATGTATTAAAATTCAAGTTTATTTAATTATCCTCCCGATCCACCGCGTCACCGCGCCGCACCGTCACCGCCCTCTACCGGGGGGGCCTACGACGGTCGGAGCGCGCGACATCTAGCAGCGACGGGCGGAACCGGGGCAAAACAGGACGCTACACAAGCTGGCGACATCTAGCAGCGACGGGCGGAACCGGGGCAAAACAGGACACTACACAAGCTGGGTGGGGGGCGGAGCGCACTCTGGTAGACAGGGGGGACACTAGGACGCCACGCGCGGGGGGCCCCCGCTGCGGGGGGGTTAGGAAATTGAGGTTATGTACGGTTTCTGTTGCTTATATCGGCACTATACATCTACTTATCAAGACCCTCAAGGTAGTGGAAGGACTGGATATAACAGTGCTTTTATAATTACCAGAAATTCGTCTGGAATTCTTTCAAATTTTTCATAATTCTTAGCGCCGTACTGGGGCTTCATTTGTTTGGCGTGTTGGAATGAATTTCGCCAAACCAATCATCCATCATCAATACGCATCCATTTGCGACTGTACAGGGACATGAACGTCGTTCACAGTTGCGGAACTGCCAAATCGTTCGATTTATCCTCTCCCGTATGCGGGTCGTTGTTGCAGTTACTTCAAGGACAACTCGGCTACACTCACGACGATGGAGAAAGGATACTTCAAGTCCGGTGACGTCGCACAGTACGACGACGACGGCTGGTTGTACTTGCGCGGCAGGGTGGATGACATCATCCACGTGTCGGCTGACAATTTTTACTTCCCGGTTGCGATCGAGGACGTCATCTTGTCGCATCCGACGGTGTGCGACGCAGCCGTTATCGGCAACGCCGCAGAGTTGATCGCGTGCGTGCAGAAAAAGTCGGAGAGTACCTTAACGGCGGACAAACTGATGTCGTAATGAGTAAGTCTATCGTGGGTGGAAGACGTCACGAACCGCGCCCTCTCGCGGTAGGTACATCAGTGAAAGGTCGCCGGATCACAGGAAACTGACCAAGATCATATTCTACGACGAGTTCCCGCGTACGGCTACAGGGAGTATCAAGAAACGGCTCCTCAGGGAAGAGATTTTGAAGGTGAAGATCGAATACACTAGAAGCCTGGCCAGTATCGGCGCGTCGAATCACATTTCAGGCGGTCCCGCCTACTGAAGGGGTTTACTTCGAATACAAATATACATCGACGGCAAATAAGGATTTTTATTGGTGGCCGTAGCAATCAATGAATTTATATCCAAAAAAGACACGACAATTTATTCTTTAAATGAGTCGAAACCGACAGTCAACATAATTTATAAATGGTTTTGTTACCATGGTCGTGGCGGTACAATGGATTTTCCAAGGTTTGGTTCAGTCATTCACGTTCTATGCTTGGATATGTCAAACAAAGCTTTTGGTTTGTGGTATGCGTTTAGAATATGCTCCGAAATATTAGTCTTTGGTAGCAAGGGCTAATTAAACGCAGGATATCTAAAATTCGGTGGTTCTGTGGATTTCGGCGACTTCTAGGTTGGACTGTTTTAATTAGGTAGTATTTATTACTTTTTAAAAATTCTACATTTCGGACAAGGTGCGTGACGTATTTATTTGTGAAAATTTCTTTTTAGTGGCGACGTTGCATCATCTATTTAGGTAGCTGTTCATGTTTCGGATAAAAATAAACCAGCTTGTCATATAAGTTTTTGTGCGTTTTTTAATTATTACAAGCTATTTAACAGACTTCGTGATTATTTTCAATTTTTAAAAAATTCGATTACTTGGTTAGTATTAGAATTGAAAATGAAACAATAAGTTAAGAGAATTATAGAAAATGTATTCCCTCTGATAATGGTATATGAATATTCAGACCACGTAATATGGCACCTTCAAATAACAAGTTTAATAATAGCACTTTATTTTTTTATTTGCAACAGGTAACATGATCCAAGTACAGGAAATATTATATATGAATCATATGACATATTTACAGAGAACGGAAAATCTAATCTTAAATCTACTACCATTATAATTGAAAAAAAAAGAAAGAAAGAAAAGTATAACGCTTGTCAGTACGGATAACCCGACGCCAATCGAAGTTGCCGAAGTACCGCCTGGAGACCATCATAATATAAATCACAGTGCGATGATAGTTTGTTGAAGGTAACATACACATTGCAAATCGGGTTTAGAAAATGGATATTGCACCCATGTAATAGATAATTATTGCGCTGAAAACTTAATATTTGTAAGTTAAATTTCCAATTTTAATATTGACAAAGAAATAATTGAATAGTACACTATTGGCAAGTGATCACCAACTCTGCTAAATAGTCTCCAATAATAAAAACTCTGAACAACAACAACTGAAACACCCGTACAAGCTGAATAGCAAATTGATTTTTTTCGATTCCAAACTTCGAAGACATAAAAATCGTCTCCCTACGTGACACTAAAGTCTCGTCTACATGTTGGCCAATATAATATTCAACAAGCTGGAGCAATTATTGGCAAGAAAATTGGCGATCTGGATGTTCAGTTTGTTTCGAAGTATGCGAATAAACAAATAACTATATTATTACACAAAACAAGGGAACGTACTTCATATCACAACATAACCTTAAATCTTTAAACCAACAATGCGACGTATGTTAGCCTTAGTTAGCCAGTAAATTTCTTTAGTCAACGATATTGGCACGTCAATTTGGCGTAGAGGAGCACTTATAAAGTAAACCATGACAGATAACCATCAGCCTTTAATTTCTGATTCTATTGAAGAGATCATTGGTAGAACATCATGTTAAATCTACATAATTATTAGTTATTTTCACGAGTGCTTAATAATAATTACCATTGTGTTTCTTATCACTACAATTATTTTTGTTCTCTCCTATAAAAAGCACTTTCGAATGCCAATTTTTGCTGCCTAGCTTCTTTCACTTGGGGCTATGAGAGTTTGTTGCCTATAATGCTTAAAATGATAATGTAACTTTAACTAAACTTGCTAGTCTCGGACCGATTACAAGAAATATACAATTTCAAAGCTAACGGGCAGGCGTCTATTTTTCTTCTCACGTAACGGACTAAATAGGCCAGTCTTTATCTGTTTCAATCGTTTGTAAACAATTAACAGACGACACTTGCGTGCGACCTGCTTCTTATTGTCCCCTTCGAGGTAATTGCCTGTTTAGCGAACTTAATTAATCGATGACTATCGCCGAAGTGTGGTCACGAAATTTTCCAACCCGGGCGTCATAAACGTTCAGGTCCGTCTGCCACCATGACGCGGACGATCTACCCTAAACCAGATATCTTCAAGAGGCGCAAATCGGTACTGGACAAGATCGTCTCCGTCGCCCAAAGAAGCTGGGTTCACGCACCTCTGCAGGTCACGCTGGCCTCTGCCGTCATCCTCGGTAGTGCGTTCTCGTTTCGTAGCAACCAGGACCCGGTGTTCAACGACTACAATTCCATCGTTAAGGTAGTGGATCACGTGACCTCCCTCATCCTGACGCTGTGCAGCCTGACTAGTATATATTGCTTGCTGAATAACGTCGAACCCGCCTACAATTTCTTCAAAAATCTTTACCCGGAAGGAAAAGGACTGTTCGTGCCGCTGATCGCCATTCGAAAGTTCCACATTCTGAGAAACTTCCTCCTCTGCAACTTAGTGATCGGCTCGCTGATCACCCTAAACGCCTCGCTCTACATATCAACGTACGGGTGGTATTTTTATCGGGGGTTCGTGTTCCGGGACGTTCAGTTCTACGTCTTCAACCTGGTGATTTTATTGTTGCTGACGTTCGCCCGTAAAATTGAGCTTCGCTTCGTCGAAATGAACCGGCTCATAGTGTATGACACGGAGAAGTATCTGAAAAGGAACGTCGTGGAAGCCCAAACTGGTGACCAACACTTCTACAGCATCAAAAATTTCAGGAAGGTACACTTCGAACTTTGTGAGCTGGTGGAGAAATTCAACGAGATGTTCGGCAGGATTCTGCTAGTTTTCATACTGTTCATAATAGCTAATATATTGGAAAACCTGACCACGGTCATCGAGTACGTTTTACTTAGCAATAAGGATGACGGGAAAAGGATTACTCGGATGTACTTCTTCGGATTAATCAGCTTCTGGATCTTGACTAATGTGGTACGTATTGCACATAGACGAATCTTTTTACCGCGGAGTTAGCGTTGAATTCAGCTTTCGAAATCGAAACAAACGATAAAATATTTATTGGAAGTATAGTGTAAGTAAAGAAACGTAACAGAAAACAGAAACAAAATGAAGTTTCAAGTTAATGTAGCTATTTATAAATATATAGCGGGAAATAGAAACAATTTTTGTATTCAGTTTATTTTATTATATAGTACGCTGGAGTTTTGACAGAAAACCAAAACAAAAAAAATAGCACAGTATAAATGCTGAGGCCTTCATTTTTGCTTGTTACATGAAGATCCTGTATACTATGGAACACAATTATCTAGATAAACAAATTCCAAACAAAATTTCAGCTTTCTATAGGTTGAGATGGAGGCAAAGTTAAACGTATAGTGGTACTTGAAACCAGGAAAATAATGAATACTTCCAAAAACCGCACTAGCGGTGGGGAACTATTAAGCACTCGTAATCAGACGAAAGCAGTGAAATGAAACTAACATAAAAGACAGCCATATTGTCACAATTTGTCGTAAGATGATTAGTTCCATAGAACAAACTTGAAAATCCAAATATCTAAATTAAAAAAAAATTCTTACAATTTTTGATTTAGGTATTTCTTAGAAATAAACAACTGTTGTTTTTTTTAAACAGTCCAGACAAATAATTAATACATTTTTTAATAAATCATACTTATTATCACTGGAAAATAAATGTGCAAATGTGTAAATGAAAATATCGAAGAGTAACAGAAAACCTTGCCATTTTCACTTTGTGATCGTTACATTGAATAATATGTTGCCGTGTTGTAGGGACAAGCTTTCCTAATTTCTTTCTACGGCGAGTTCATCACGCGCGAAGGAAAGAAAACGACTAAAATCTGCTTCTCACTGTTAAACGAACTCCAAGGGGTTGCGAGGGATGACAACGAAAGGTTGCTGAAAGAGGAACTTCAGCTGCTGGCTCTGCAGAGCTCGACCCGGATGCCATCTCTGTCCGCCGGTGGATTTTTCGACATTAACTTTCGCGTCCTCGGCATCATCATCAACACCGTTACCTCGTACTTGATCGTTATAACGCAGTTTCTGTTAAACTATCGCAACTGGTGAAAAGGATATTTTCTAAAAAAAACGCCACTTGGTATAATGTTATAATCGGTATAATGATTACTATATACTTAATAATTACAGTAACAACGACACCAGCGGTTATTCGAAAAACAAACAACGACACACATAACGAGAACAGCCTACTGCAATTCAAGACACAGCATTTCCGTTATTGCGATACAATGATTGTAATTATCACAGAAAAGTTATTAACGAAATCATTAGCGCATCGGTACGATGGAAAAGAAAAAAGCCCGGCGACAGTAGTTATGCTAACCCGATTCTGCGACTCAAACGAGTGTCACCGAACCGCGATAATGTAACTACTAGCAACGTTTTCGTGCTTAAGATTCAATTTTTTTTCGAATGTTGGGCAATGACGACGTTTTAAACCAAAAGAGCTAAAGTTTCGAATTTTATAATAAATACCAACTTGCTAAACGGTATAATTTGATGGGTAACTTGAGCATGAAAATATTGCTTAACAACGCACACACATATTTTACTTGAGAGCCTTAAGACTAGTATGTGGTGCCTCGAAAAAGGGAAATGCTTCCGAAATTCTGTCGGACGCGTATCGAATAAGACGTATTTTTAAAATCGACCAGCTAGGGCCGACGATTAAGACTATAGTTAAGCATCTTTTAAAAATCTATACACCATTCAAGTTTAAAAACTATTTCGCCCGCAACGCGCTCTGAAGCGCCCTGTATTATACAATGCGTAACAATAAATAAATTTTGTTGTTTGTAATTGATTTTATATACAATCGTTTTAAACATACGGGGAGATTCCCGGACTTGTCCAAAAAGGGCGTACCTTTAGGCATTCCTTTTTACGTATGGGGATGCACCGGAACTATAAATATTTGATTAACTTTAAGCATATTTTTATTGTGTTTTGTACGCAAAGATGATGGGTATGGAATATAACGCCACTTCTCGCGCCAAGTCGCGGAACCCGAAATATGCGCTGTCGGAAAAACTTTTTCAATATAAAAGTTCGCCAATACTTCGATGTATCGACGGCGACAGAATGGAGGGGCTAAAAATAACGAAAATATGTGTACCCAAGTTAACTTTAGATTACGAGCTTTTCATGGGTATTATTCAGGGCGTTATTTGTACAGAGTGATTAAAAACAAACCACGAAAAACTGGAGCAGAGGATTCCCCGATATCCCGATGGCGGAAAAACCTTTCCAACTTTTAAACACACGTTCTGCGTAGTTTTTTACTTTTATTTTTTTTTTATTTTTTCATAAAACTTTTTCGGCAAACAATAAAAGCTATATTTTTTCCGCCCTTTTCGAACCGCGATACCCCCTGCGTTTTCGCTTCATTATTTACAACAATTAGAAGAAAACACCGACCCGGTGCCCTTAAGCTACGTCACGCGTTCAACTGTACACATTTTTATCACAATGTCAGAGAGAGACGAGGTCGTTTTTCTTTTTTGTTTTTGGCATATTTATACAAATACCCGGAAACTCTAAGGCCTCGTCGGGCTTAATACTACGCCACGTTAACATTTTACAAATCGTTAAAACCTTATTATTAGCAAAACAGTCGAGAAACGTCAGATCGTCTCTGGCTCGATGCCGCCGCCGATGGGCTATTCGCCTCCGAGGGTCAGGGCCTGGACAATTCTCGGGTCGGCCTTGCTGCCCTCCCTGAACTCCTCCAACGTTAATCTGTCGTCGTGGTTTTTGTCCATCTGATCGAAGATTTTGTCGACCCGCTTTTGAGGCGTGTTCTCATCTTCCGACGGTTGCTGTCCCTATATTGTAATAAAATTCGATTGTAAATATTAAAAAATCGTGACAAAAGTGATATTTTCCGCCATATTATTAGGCCAGAAAATCGTAGTATTCGTTTGTTAGACAGGAAAGTCAAGTACAGTAAAACCTTTATCCTGGTACTTTGAGCACGAAAAATGGTGTTAAGGTGTCTGCAAAGCGAGGAAAATACACCAAAATATATTCCGTTATGTTCCTTATTAATGCTTTCTGCATTAAAATTTTACAACACCTATACGTAAAACTAAAATTAGTTCGAGCTTCCATTGTCATTTTACTATTTTATTTTATTAAATTATGTAAAGACAGTGGAAGTTCGAACTGGTATACTTGTTCATATCTCTCCTGATATTTAGTTGGTACTAGTTTGCGGGTGGAATACCAGCTTTTTATTTTAAGAAGTCCCAAAATTCTTCTGATGGAGAAAGAGTGAAAGGGATTTGTTCAATTCAGATTTCTGCAGCTGCTAATAATTTGTTATAAAATAAATAAAATAAAATAATTTCAACAGAAGAAAAAGAATATTATTTTAACTTTTGAAATGTTAGAAAAGGCAATAAAAAAATTATACAAATATAATTATTTATTTTGTGACACTCGTCAGTTTTTTTTACTTTCCGCTTTGCTTTCCATTAGCAACAAGATAAATAGACCAAAAATTTTAAAAAATATTTTGCTGACGTTACAGTACTGAAAAATGTTAAAATAAAAGCAGTAGCCGTATCAAAATTTGGAAAGATTTTCAAACGTTTCACTACATACCAAAAATTTGGATAAAAGAAAATTATTTTTTATCTCAAAAACAAAAGTTTTGTTTAAATAAATTAGCAATTACTTAAAGTTAGGTAAAAAAAGTTAACTTAAATTATATATATATAAACGAGGGAGATTCCGTTGTGGATTTCTATGGACTAAATTAATTACCACATCTCTCTCAAATTGCCACTAAATACCACTTAGAAATTGTCATCAATTTCCAACAATTATTACAATATCAAAATCAAGTAAGCTCCAATTGAAATAACCTTCAGATTATTTCTTTCAAGCCATACGATTTTTTATATAAGTTAACGTATAAAAAAAAAACATAAAAACAAACAATCTAAACTAATATTTTGTCAAATTTGACAAAAATTTAACATAATAAGTAAATCAATCTAACTCAACCTGAAGTATGATACTGAAAATCCATATTTCGCAAAATTTTTGTATATCAATATCACTTTTGTGTTTCAAGTTTCAATAATATATTCAGAAAATATAAACAAATATTATAGGTACATAAATAGAATCAAGAGTAGCAGAGAATGCAGTCACAATTTTGTATTACATTAAATTGTCACAAAATAGGTAATACGTTTCTTGAATTATTCAGTTTCACATTTTTATTTTTCTAGCACTCAATATCTAAAAATCTAACATTAAACTTAAACTAAAAAAAATACTATTAAAATTTAAAATGGATCAATATTTGGCAGGCGAGAGTAATTAAAAAAAAACAACACCGATGCGCTTCAATTTCATCTCCATCTCCAAACACTCGAAAATAAGAGACTCCGCCGCGACGCAGTGCCGAACGACGACGTGTGTGGACATTGAGACCGCAGCGACAGGCTCAATTTCCAGGCAAGACAAATATTGGTCGACTAGTTGCCATTCCAGTGAACTTCTCCGTCTTTTCGACTCTCGGAATATTATTTTTTCGATTTTCCGCACACGAAAATACCGCCCTTTAAAAAACCCGTCGCAAATATACTCACCACCATTTGGTATATGGCGTCCACTATGTTGTACATCTCGTCCCGTGTGATAAATCCATCGTTGTCGACGTCGTAAAGTCGGAACGCCCCTAGAAACGGATACGATATACATCAAACTCGAATACGACTGGAAATTTGATGGCTTTGGATTATTTCTAAATTCTGGTAGCATAACAAGTAACCAACAGCGAATGTTAAATGTTTGCTTAGGGACGTTACGGATTATTGTATATATAGCGGATTATATTATCATCTAAATTTCGATCGAAATAGATACATATCGTTGGTAATCCTAATCTGAATTGATTAATAATCTACTGCAATACCTAATCCACAACTGTGCTCTCTACTAGCAGATTATTGTACTTCCTCTCTGGTATCTTAAGCTCAATTAAATATTAATTAAATTAATTATTAACTAAAATATTCCGGCTGTATTCAATAACGCTATGTGGCATATAATTGTAGGTTAAGGCAGAATTTCATTTACTAGACTACTATAGTCGTCCCTAGGTCACTTCTAGTTGATACCCAATTTTAGGTGCCCCATTTTGGCTATCTAAAGCACACCTAATTCAATCGAACATCAAAACTGTATTAAAAAAGTGTGAGTGTGAGTAATGCTGCTGGTTCAGTTCAGTTGGGTATCAAGTTTATGGATATGCCTGCTATTCATTCATATGGAGGCAGCATACTCGGTACAACACTGCTACTGGAACAAGCTTCTGGTCAATACTATTCCTTGTACAGCCTTTTCCTGATGTGTTATTAAGATGTTGGATAAGATTAAGATGTAGGATAAAGTTTTACCCATAGTGCCCCACCCAAAGTCTTGATTCATTCGTTAAGGCTGATGCAAAAGGAAGAAAGTTGGACATCTCTCCTGGATATGATCTATTC
Source organism: Cylas formicarius (assembly GCF_029955315.1). Lineage (NCBI taxonomy): Eukaryota > Metazoa > Arthropoda > Insecta > Coleoptera > Brentidae > Cylas > Cylas formicarius. The sequence goes on along the minus strand of NW_026844319.1, from coordinate 17,507,192 downwards.
CCACAGTATGGGACCAATAGTGAGCTGTGTTCCATTAAAATGTATTTGTAGTTATACGTTTTCCTGCTTATCGTTTAAAGGTAAGCAGGTGCGTTGCCAGTGCGTGCCAGTACCCTAAAATTTACATAAAAATGTTCTTGCAATTTCTTTCTATACTTCTGTTTTTCCAAAATTTTCGGAAGAAGTATTATTGCTTTTTGTTTAATAATACTACTCTACAGTGAAAAGTACGTTTGTGAATGTAATTTCGAACTCTTAACCTACATCAACTATCAACATGAGTTCATGAAGGGTAGCTACAAATTTATTTGCCATAATAGTATATTGCTGAGGACATTGCCAACTGACTTGCAACTGATGTTATTCGCATTGGAGTCTATTTAAATTCAAATCTATTTAGACGGTCGAATTCAATACGTTACTGTTACTCTAAATGACCCCTGTTTTTGAACCTTTCCATCAACGATATAGAGGAAGTTATTAGTGTTAACGAGTACTGACGATCTAAAACTTTTGTAGTAGAATAAGAAAATGATTTTCAAATTTTGTCAGATAACTTACGTAATGTTGAAGTATGGTATCAAAAGAATAATTAACCGTGAACCTCTAAAAAACGTACCGGTATACCTCTCGGGTTAATACAAAAATCACTTGAACATTCTATTGACAGTGTCTCCCTAAACAGATCTTGGAAGGAAATTTGACAATAAACTAACATTTAACAACTGTCTGTCTGTCCTGTGCCGTTAATTTGAAAATGCATCTATTCCGATTGATCGTGTTGAGGCTGTTCAGGGGCCATCTCTAAAAAGCTACTAAGCTTTAAACTTGATAGGGCGTATCCACCTATAGACATACCAAACTTGGAACTTTTTTCCTTAAAAAGAAGGCGTAATAGGATGTAATAATAAATTTTTAGTAATTTAAATGACCGCCCCCATATTTATTCCGTAAAATAAATGTTAGGTTTCTAAGGGATAATTCTATAGTCTTTGACTTCCAGAACAGTCATTATGGGAACTCTCTGTTATACACCATGTTGAGTTGAAGTCTGTAGGACTAAATATAGATTTATTTGCTATTTATATTCTAAGATGAAATATATTAAATATCATTTTTATAATAGGATATCATCACGAAATTTATTTGATTTATAAATCTGTTGTATAATTTTTTTTAAGTTAGAATTCAGATTGTACTTTGCTCTATAATTGGGTTTTAGCTCTATAGTATTGTATTAAATAAATGAATATACCCTAATCTACACTGAAACCACTGACGAACCAAATACACTTAAATGCAGGTCGCTAAGAAAAACTTCTGCCGAACTTCTATTGATGCCGTTTTAGTAGCAAAAAATAAATCAATGAGGACAAAACACATAAGTATGCAAGCAAAGTTCTAACCAAAAAAAATATCTGCTCCGATAAAAATTAAGACAGAGGATTCCATAATTAAAATAAAAATGCACTTTACTTCATACAGTTTTTAATTCTAGTAACAGTATTTCCCATTCCAACTCCACGTTTGTTTTTCTTTTATATTCTTAAATTGTACCTTCTAAATAAGATTCAAAAGATAAATAAAACAGACGTGCAAGTATCTCGAAATGAAAAAATGATTATTAAAATTGTAAGCAGTTTTCAAAAATTTTGTTTTGCAGGCGTTAGTTTTGAGACTTTGACAATTTTTAGTGGCAATAGAATAATAATAAGCCATTTCCTGCTTTTTTGCGTCCCCGCGGAGAAATGATTTTTAAATTTGATAAACTATCCAGGAAATAATAACGAAAACACTGGGAATCAGTTGAAGAATTTACGATTGATATAGAACAAAAACCAATGTAACTCTTCCAATTCTGAAAAGAAGTCCAAAGAAACGTTATGTGGAAGTAGTTCAAAATCTGGGTTAGATGAGTCTGTAAAAAGTGTCAAGAGGAAAAGGGAATGTGGTAGCGGAAAGCGATTCATTATTTTTGAGACTTTGACAATTTTTAGTGGCAATAGAATAATAATAAGCCATTTCCTGCTTTTTTGCGTCCCCGCGGAGAAATGATTTTTAAATTTGATAAACTATCCAGGAAATAATAACGAAAACACTGGGAATCAGTTGAAGGATTTACGATTGATATAGAACAAAAACCAATGTAACTCTTCCAATTCTGAAAAGAAGTCCAAAGAAACGTTATGTGGAAGTAGTTCAAAATCTGGGTTAGATGAGTCTGTAAAAAGTGTCAAGAGGAAAAGGGAATGTGGTAGCGGAAAGCGATTCATTATTTTTTTATACCAATTTTTCAAAATGATCTATTGAAGGTGCAATTTTAATGTTTTCTTCGCCATCAAAAAGATTTTACTATAAAAAATGAACTGTGAAATGTTTGAAAAATGGCTAAAAGAAAAACTGATACCAAATTTGGTTGCTCCTTCATGAATTTTTGTTGGACAATGCAGCGTATCATTCAAGAATTTTAAATAAAAAAACACTAGGTTCTTGGAAGAAAATACTGATTTACGCTACAAGTGTGGTAAACAGTTTATTTGGCATGAGCGGAGCGAGTGTGTAATAAACGAGTAAACTTGTAGTGTTACATACTATACTTTTTATACAAACAATAGTTTATGACTATATTTTTGCAAAACAACACAACAAACAAAATTCAAGCCGTGGATAATATCTCCGAAAACATCCAATTGCTTCCAAACTCTTGTGGTAATATCCCGGAAATTTCCGAAGTGGCTCGCAACCGTCGGCATTTGACTTATGAGTTTATTGGACACGAGCGGAGCGAGTGTTTAATAAACGAGTGAGTGCGTGAGTGAGCGTGCGGGAAGTCAGTTTCGTTTCCCAAGAATCCGAGTCACTTCGGACATTTCCGGGATTTTACCCAACGGATTTGAGAGCAATCGGATATTTTCGGAGATATTTCCCACGCTTTGAATTTTGACGTTTGTCAATGCTGACGGTCATGTCAGTGAATGTATGGATTTTGTTTTGCAAAGATGTACATAACAACTAATACACAGAAAAATGTTATGCAATATATCAGATAATTTAAATACTACGTGCTATAAGCTACAATTAAACTCTAGTGGGCAAGTAAAGTGACATTTATAATTTAAGTTTCCCACAAAAATTTTACCTACAGTTCGGATAAACTTAAAAGATTTTTACAGTCTTTATTTTAATATCTTGCCAAGACCAATTGTAGTATTTTGAACAAACAAACAAAACAAAATTGAACGTTAGGAGTTGCTTTTTCTTGCTTATACGAGCTTAAAAATTGAATTCTCTTAGAAGCTCTATCCTGGGATGATTTTTCTTCCAAATTACAACCTTTTTCTTTAAATAAACTACTTAATAATTAACTGCAAAAGTTAAATAAACAACATAATGTTTTAAAGTTGTGTTTATTACGTTGTTTATATGACATATCTAATGATATATCCCTCTCTGTCTAAAGTAAACAGTTAAAGATACACAACAATAACAGAACCGGTCGGAACGATAAACGAGTAGATTTAATAGCCACTGGTAGAAATGTTATTTGAATGATGCCAAATTTAGCAATCCGAAAATCTGTTATTATTTTTAATTTGTTAAATTGGTCTCACTCGTTTATTAAGCACGCGCTCCGCTCGTGAGTCAAATCCCGTTAACCGCACTTGTTGCATAATATACTATTAAACCCTCGCACCATCGCGCTCCGCTCATGTCAAATAAACTCGTGACTCAAGAGCCATTTACCATAGTTTTTGCATACCTAATATACTATTATGAGTGGCTTGAAAAACAGAATCAGAATGAAATATGCTGAAATCAAAAATCCCTTCAATGGCAAGAACCATAAAAAAACCAACTATATATGCCGTAGATGAAACATAAGGTTCTACGCCAGCAACTTTATCATTGCCAGTTGAAAGCAATAGAATTAAATTAAAATGCTATGGGAAAAAAGTATAGATGATAGTCTTACATCCGAGCAAGATCAAAGGTTTGGTAAGATGTGTTGAATCATATTACACACGAGTACTGGAACAAATCCATTGAATATACAGAACAATTAATAAGGTATTGAGATAGTCGAAGTAGCGGCGATAACACAACTTAAAAATGACGATTTTATAATTGAACATTACTGAAATGCGTTTTAACATTTTTTGTCTATAACATTAAACAGTTTCTTGCGTTTACACTTATTAGTATGCTTAGTATTATTTTATGTGATTTTTATATATAATTTCCTGAACAGTCCTTAACCTGACTTCTACCGTTGCCGCTACTGCTTCCTCAAATACTTTTTAGATAATTGCTAAAATGAATTGGACTGCTTAATATTGTTACTAATAAGGATATAATCTAGTTTTTTTGCAACTTTTTAACACTTACTCTAATATAATTTTTGTTAAAAATATTTTTTTTACTCGTTTTACTACGTAAAACTTTTAAACCATTTTATTCTTTCATCGGGTATATTTGTAGTTTCACCACATTTTGGAAGTTTTCTTATTTGATTCATCTAATTAGTACCTAATAGATACGACTGGATTTGACTGTATCGCTGTATATTTATAACTTCTTCCGAATTGGACCGAACGAAATGTCAATTCGGCATCAGAGTGGGCTCTAGATTAACTCATTATAAAATAGCGTTAGCTTCTTTCGACGACTTCGCAATACAATACTTAATATCAAACGTCAAATGTGACTGCGATTTTTGAATTTTAAACCTTTAGTGTCCGGTTCCCGTTATTTTGATGAAACGTTTTTAATTGCGAAAAATCGAAAACGTTCTCGGCAAACTTTCGACGCTTTAATTTCCGCCCCCCGCGCGTGTGGAGGCGGGCGAATTTATTGGGAATGGAAATCGAAATGGATTTATGGAGGAAGGTGCATCCAATTTTGGAAGTTCGCCGCACCAGGACGGGGGTTATCTCTCACCCTATGGTCCCGCGCCCTATAAGTTTAATGGTGTTTGCATAAACCACCGCTCTGGGGTCCACGCACCTATCCTGAGGGCTGGGACGACAATTCTGGGAGCTCGGAAAATGTTGGCTTACCTAATGGCCTATTCGAGGTAGCGAAAAATGGGATGGAAATAAAGGAAGTGTGAGTGGGGGTGGGAGAAGTTTTGTTTATGGAGATCATATGGAAAATTATCCTATGTCCATGTTTTGGCATGGATTTCAAAGTATATTTGTCTTGTGTCATTTTCCACAAACCATACACCACGAAACAATTTAAAAAATAGTCTCCGAAATTCCTTACAAAAACCAAAATCGCTTGTCACCGTTCAAAAAAAGAGAATCGGACATAATTGGAATCTGTTTGTCGTTTTCAAATTTTGAAATTGCCATCGTTGAAAGGTAACGAGGTATCGGAAAGTTAACATTAAATTTTTCATAAGGTTTGCGTAAGCGTGAAGAACGAAAAGGCGATTTTATTAATAATTAAACGAATAAACTGACGAACCAAAGAAAGGCAACAGGAGTCGACAAACTAACACAATGAGCAAGCAAGAAACGTCGTTGCATTAAAAGCTTTGACTGAAGTATATAATAAAATATATAGCATATCTTTCAGGAATGCTCATAAATAACCATAAGTATTTATTGAGTGAAGAACAAAATATTTTTATTGCATTTTAAAATCTCAAAAATATTACTTAGCTACTCATAGATATTTTACAATTCACGCGAGACCTTTATTCTTCTCAGGATCAAGACGCCTGAATCCTTTTTCATTTGAGATATTTAGGCAAATCAGAAGAGTTCCCTGCTAAATGGCTAACATCAGATTTTTTCCTTTTGCCAAAGAAGAACACTGCAACAAAATGTGAGGACAATAGACTAATCAGCCTCATGAGTCACACTTAAAATTATCCACAATAGAATATCAGTAAAGTGCGAAAGGGATATCGGATCCACAGAATTCGGATTCAGACGTGGGCTAGGCACTAGAGAAGCATTAGTTGCGACTCAGGTGCTAGACCAGAACTGCAACGATCAGATTACGAAAAAGCGTTCGACAGAGTCCAACATCATAAACTTATCCAAATTTTAAATAGACTCGACAGAGACCAAAAAGGCATCCGTTGCATTCAAAAATGGCAACAAAAGGCTCAAGTCAAAATTGGTACCGATTTCACGGAAGCAAAACCAATCCGTAGAGGGGTGAGGCAAGGATGTGTTCTTTCCCTGCTTTTCTTCAATTCGTATTCTGAAAACATCTTTCATGAAGCCCTAGAAGAACGTAACATGGGCGTTAAGGTGAATGGTGTGTGGGTCAACAATATACGTTACGCGGACGACTTACTTCTAATTGTATGCTCGGGATTGTCGGTGATTGCAGTAAGAACATGGGTCTTAATATGAACACCAAGAAAACTAAATCCATGATAATAACTCGTAAACCAAAAGAATTTCAAAACGCCAGCCTAACATATGACAATCAATCAATAGAACAAGTAAATAAATTTAAATATTTAGAAACGTGGCTGTGTGAAAACTAGGAATCCGATGTCGAATTGAAAATGCCCGCAGTGCGTTCATGAAATTCAAAAAAGTGCTCACCAATACCGATCTCGATCTCAGAGTAACGATTAGATTCATAAAATGCTACGTCTGGCCTGTATTACTGTGTGGTATGGAGGGATTTACACTAAAGGTGAGCCATATGACATATATACAGACGTATACTGAAGATACCATGGACGGCAAGAAAAACAAACGATGAGATCTTGGGAAGGATCAAATCAGACCGCGAATTTCTGAACACAATCAAACGCCGAAAAACAGTCACGTGATACGTAATGAAAAATATCAATTCCTACAGTTGATAATTGAAGGAAAGATTGAAGGAAAGAGAGGAATCGGCAGAGGATGTCTTGGCTTTGCGACATCAGAGAGTGGACGGGACTGAGGGCAATGGAAGAACTAACAAGGAATAAAGAAGAGTGGACAAATGTGATCGTGAACATCCATCAATGGATATGCAGCAGAAGAAGAAGGCAACTCAATCAGGATTTTAAAATTATAAAAAATAAACCAGTAATGACTAACTAAGATTTGTCTTCGGAAACCTTTCAAGTGAAACGGGGCGCGGCACATCGTCGGTTGTCCTTTTGAGGCGGGATTTCAATTATTGGGCAAACTTGTTTGAATTAATTTTCCATTTCGCCGAGGCTTTCGGTGGTTGGAATGCGATCTTGTCCCGCGAGTATGAATTACGGCGAACACCGAGCAATGAAATTTAGTAGTGTTGCCGATAATGCCACAGTTACAATGGCGGAAACCGGTATGATTGATGACGCTTGTGTACTTCCAAGGCAATTTACCGATTACGAAAAGGCCATTTGCTTCCAAATAAATATGGATCAATCTATATTTTGGGACATGGAGCTACATCGCATCAAGCAATCAATTAATTAATTATTTCAATTAATTAATTAAATTTACTCTCACTATGTTTAACTATACTTATGTTTGTTTATTTATGTAATTTATGTTCGTTCTTATTAGTGTCTCCGCATATTATTAGATAATCAACGGGTCAATTAATAAAAATTAATTTAGAATTAATTTCTTCAAAATTATTTATGTCATGAACTAACTAAATGATTTAATTTAATTAAATTGTAGATTAGAAATTAATTTAATTTAACTAAAATTTTTAATTATTTTATAGCGTCTAAATTGAAAGTTGGAGTTCAATTAATGACAATGTAATCTAGTTTTGAATTAATACTTAGTTCCGTAGTTCATCATTTAAGTGGTAACTAATGCATATTAATCTCAATGAAAACGATCAAGCAATCAATTCATGAAAATAAAATTATTAGTCTCAAATTAATTTAATTATAATTAAATAAGAATTTAATTGAACTAATTGTAAATTATTGCAGGTTGCAAACTTATAACGAACGATTTCATTAATTTAATTTCTTCAAAATTATTTATGTTATTAAGTAACTAAATGATTTCATTTAATTAAATTATAGATTTGAAATTAATTTAATTTAACTTATCTTAATTTAATTTAATCTATTTCTGAATTAATACTTAGTTCCGTAGTTCATCATTAAGTGGCAACTAATGCGTTTTAATCTCAATGAAAACGATCAAGCAATCAATTAATGAAAATAAAATTATTAGTCTCAAATTAATTTAATTAACTATCAATTTCAGTTATTTAAGATTATTGTATGCATATAATGAAATAACAATTTAATTGAACTAAATGTAAATTATTGCAGGTTGCAAACTTATAACGAATGATTTCATTTACAGCTTAGTTAATTACTTAGTTAGTTCATGAACGTCACCAAGCTAGTACAATTTAATGATAAACAATCAATTACTTATAATCAATTTGTTGATTGCAAATTAATTTACACTACAACGAACTAATTGGAAATTAATGACCATTAACGCGCATGAATTGAAAATCAATTAATAAATATTTTGTACAGTTCATATCACTAAACGAAATGTATTAATTGCGAAACAATATCCCACGAAAAAACGAAATACATTCGGGCATGACGTTTACGATTAATTAATAATTTAATTAGTAAATCAGACCCCGACGAGCGACGCACGGAACGGGGCGTTGTTTACAATGTTTTATCGCGAGGCAATATAAAAGCATGCAACGTTAAACGCAATGACAGAAAAGCCCGACATTTTCCCTCGGCCATTCCCTGGCGGAAAATTGCATTTTTCAGTAACTTTTAAAATGATTGGTTCGTTTCGCGGGAAACCCGGTTACTTTCAAAGTATTAAAGCATTAAATATTGAAAGGTTTCTGGTATTTCTACCTGAAAACCTAATGAGTCACAGAAACGCACCACCTATGTTTAGGCGAAACACATGCGACTTGCATCTTTATAAGCATAGTGTGATTCTCTAAAAAATCAGATAACTAATTTTTGAGATATTTCGTATTTTGTGTATATCACATACTGAACCAGAGCGCCATGCTTTGTTGTGGCTTTAACTTATTGTGTTCAAATTAATTGTAACGAAGAAAAACATAAGTTAAAATGTTTTATACAGACCAACGAAAATATCGAGGAAGAGGGTAATTTACATTTAGAAAGATTTCAACCATTTAGTAACATGTTTACCAGAATCTCTTAGCACAACTCTTTGAGAAGACCACTTATCGAAAATAACACAATTCGTATGGCACACTATAGCGAGTCCAATGTGGTGTTTTCCACTGTCAATAGTTACTATGTGATTTACAGATAAAATCAAATATTTTAAAGACTGCTTATCAAATTTCAAATCAAATTGAAAGTGAACTGATATACAAATGAAAAATAAAAAAATAAAAAACACACTTATGGTGTCCCATGAAAAAAACCAAGAACTTTATGCTATATCTTACAATCTAAAAATAATAAATCAGATGTATGGAAAGACGCGTGGAAATTTGAGCGTCTCAACCTCCTTTCATAAAAAGAACCGAAATCTCCAAAAATCATTGAGTTTTGGACATCCTGTACTTTTACATTTTACCTGATACACAATATATTCGTGTGGTGGTAGCCCTATGTCTCGGTCGGTAGTGAAGATTTGGTTTGTACTATTTCTCAGAAATAAAGCCCACTATATGTCGGTCGTTTTTACTCTATCTTGTTAGAACAATCCAATTACGACGACTACCCTGTATGTACACTGTATTCCAAATTCCTTATAAAAACAGGGTAACTCGGTAGCCAACAGAAATAGAGCTCTGCGGTTTTCGCGGCTCTATGGCAGTTTTTCGTGGAATTTTTAATGCTGCAAAGAGAATTGTGCCACCTTTAGTTAGTTAGTTATGTGGTGTGTTCAAAAAGTAAGGTGATTATTTTAATTGGGCGAGCTACGTACACATTCGATCTACGATATTTTTTCTGTGATGTTTGTACACAAGTCCCTAACATATGTTCACAGTTTCAGCCAGTTTGCACGTTTACTCTTTTATGAGAGAGGAGCGTTAGACGTGTTTTGTGCTGTTACAAAAAATTTTGTTTAAAAAATGAAATGCAGTACTGCAAAACACTTGAAATTTTGATAACGGCATATATGAGCAAAAAAAAATTTTTATAAGTGGTACTTCGCTCTGGATGCCCCACCTCGTCAATAACCGATGAAATCGTTGAAGAAGTGAAACAAAAATCGTTGAGAAGTGGTTAAAGACTTCGAATCCGTATTAGCTCGCACCAATACAGATTCCGAAGTTTTGGGCAAGAAACATGTAGAGGCAAAATTTGTTCCGAAATTTTGAATAAAAGGACCGTCGAAGGCCAACAACAAAACCACCATATTCAGCGGATATGGCCCCCTGCGACATTTTCCTGTTCCCTGAACTTGAGAAATCCGTGAAAGGGAGGAGGTTTGGAACGATTGGGGAGATAAAGAAAAAATTGCTGAAGAGCTCAAGGCTATACCAGAAAGTGCTCAATAGAAGTGCTTCGAGGATTGGAAAAAAGCATTAATGCAAGTGTATTATATCTGGGAGAAGAGGACAACATTAATTTTGATGAATAAATAAACACTTTTCATTAAAACTTAACTTAACTTACTTTTTGAACACACCTCGAGCGATGAGACTTATATAAGATGTAGTGAAATTTTTAAAAGGTGTAATAATAGGCAACAGCAACAAAGAAGGTTTGGATTTAGCAAAATTAACTAGTTTGAATTGTTTTTTTAGTCAGGTAGAATGACATCAAGTTTATCAAATTTAAAGTAAAAAAATGGTTATTAATTTTTTATTTTGTCTAATTTGGCTTGAGGACACTTGAATACCTACAATATTTATATACATTATTGCGTTTTTAAGAGATAGTTTGGGTTACAAGGGGACACATCATTTAAAAGAATCATAATTCGAAAACGGATTTTTTAATAAATTGGTTGATTATACTAGTGGATATTACGTAAAAATAACAATTAATAGTAGTTCTATCAGTTTCATGAAAAACTAACACAGGTTCGCGAAAATCGCAATAGTGTACACTGAAACAACTTCTATTATATGGATAGAACAGCCGCATTTAAACTAAGTTAAATAAATTCCACTGGAATTACTCAAATTAGTCAACTAAATTTATGCGAATTAACTCGTATCAATTTCATTTAACTTAAATTAGCCGGAAAGAACCCATATTAAACTTAACAGTTTTATATTAGGCGTCAACTCTGTGGAAATGTTTTGCCATTAATTTACCCCCACCTTAGTCTTTTCCGAATTGCTTTTTGGGGTTGGTCGCTCAGCGCGATCCCCTTTGTTTAGGGTCATAAAAATATCTCGGAAACATCTTTAATCTGGAAGACGGTCGCATCGGCTCGTGGCGACACACGCACACGAACAATTAAGGTCGGCCCCGATGAAGGGTCAATATATTTATTTCGAAACGGCTGGCCGATGTGGTATTTTGCGGGGATCAATAGGGGTCGCCCTTTCTGTAAGGGCGACGCCTGACTTGAGACGTATCGCCCCGAAGCGTTGCGATTTATGAATCGGAAATTGGCGTGACGGGAAGATTGAGCGGAAAATACGATTAGGAAATTTCACGCCAAAACTACTGCGAAATAACACAGCGTCATATTTATTTTTATTTTAAATGCTCTGTGTCTCTCGTTTCCGGAAAGGTTGCTTTATTTAAAAAGTCTACAATCTTTCGCTCTTTTGTAATTTATCATGCCGCTATCACGATCATATTGTCCGCGCCTTGTGCGTGCCATAGACATAATTATACAGTTATTAATCACAGGTTAACAAAAAAAAACTTTATATAATTTTGGTAGGCTGATTGCAAAAATTCTGTGCATTTATTTGTATTGCGTAAGATTTTTTGCAAATATTAAAGGAAAAAAAATATATTTCTAAAATATTTTTTTATTTAGTAAAAAAGTGGAAAAAGTACTCAGACTTTTTTGAGCGAAATCTTCGTTTTTTTGCCAGAACGCTGCGTTATCCGGACATTCGGCTGTGTGTATTTAAGGGCATATCCCGTTTTAATATCCAGAAGTAGTCTGCCATCATTGTTATGCTCCATCTGCCTTGGTATTGCCGTTCCATTTCCTTAATGTCCTTGTGAAACCTCTCTTCCTGTTCTTCGCTAACTGCTCCCAGATTTTCAGGATAATAGTTCAAGTGCGAAAACAGGAAATGCACTTTCAAATTCATATTATAAGCTGGACGATGACAGGGTTGTAACATATTTTGAACAATACTTTAGTAGTTTTCGTTCAGAGAGTTCCCAAAAAACTTATCAATTACTTTTTTTAAATGAAACGCAGGCGTTTTTCTCGACATTGGTCATTGTGTTTCGAAAATCCTTGTCTTTTATATTGCCATCAGATATGGCTGTTTGCCTGGCTGTGTGCCAAGTTTAATATCAAGAGGAGGCAGTAAAACTTGTTTGGGGACAACTAAGCTATCTCTTAATTTTTTGGTACCAGGTGTAAGGCTTGTTCTATAGGGTCATTCTATTTGAGTCCAAGGTCTATCTCTTGACCGACTCACTCACAAATAAAGCATGGAAATTTTCTTTAACTCTCTGTTGTCCTAATAGTAAGCACAGCACTTTAAGGTCACCAGATACGTTTGTTTCAAATGTACCGAATGTGCAACGGGGTTATCATTGTACAATAAAATGCCTTTTCAACTACGCTTATTTAAATCAATAAACAGGCGCCATTCTTTTTTTGTATACAGCACATCTCCTAACTTTAAAACTAAGTCAGGAATATTGTTGCAATGTACTAGCGGTCCTTCCTGAGTAAAATATTGACATAACTCTGATGCCAGTAAATGTTTGTCACGAAGTCTGGACGCTATGCAGCCCTTGCAAGGTGCAAATCTCTTATTTAGTCATGTAATTCTGTCTTTAAACACTTCAGTCTCTGTCTTCTGTTGAATCCTTGAACATTACACGAACAAAAACAGCAATCAAGTTGATTCCTAGGCTCTCGCTATTAACGCCAAATCTTAAACATTTCTTCCTACCTTTTTGCCAGTCTCTTAATGCGTGAATGCAAACGGAACGAACAATATGAGAAGCCCGAGCCTTGTCTTGATCGCCAATTTTTACACGAAAATACGCGTGATATACATTTTTTGCAAAAGAAGTTATAGTTTGCCTTTGCTGTACTACGACATAACTACCACAAATATAACAAAAGTTATTTGGATCGTTCACACAATGTCTTCTTTAGATTTTTATACCTTCTACAACAGTAGAAATACGCAACAACAGCCAAGAACATAGTAACACGACAACCAATACAACCAAACTGCGCATAAGCAGGTTACAACGCTGTATTGACGCTTCTGCGACAACTCTTTTGCTTTACAGGGAAATCTAATATTATCCAATACTGCCAAACGATACTTAATTTCATAAAAATCAGTTCAATCATGCGTAACATGCAACAAACATATTCATGTCATAGGTATGTATATTAATAAAATAAAATTTTAAAGATATAAAGCGCTATAAAAAATATGACTTGATGGAGCAAAAATATGGCGTTTTTTGTAAAAAGCCCATCCAAAAATATACAAATAATCAAATGGCTTTCAAACATCACAATGACTGTAGACCTGGGTAATTCTTAAAAATAAGCTTAGATAATTGATTATTTATATTATTATAATATGTTAGTTGAAAAATAATACATTAAGCTTTCTTAAATACTTTCGGTGGGTCTCAAAAATACTGCTTTATATACAATGCGGTCAATATATGGGATAGTCTTAGGCAATTAATCTTTGAGTATGTTTTGTAACATGCATCTTATTCTATATTACAGTTCAAAAAATCGGAAGCGGAACGGAAGGGACATCGCAAAAATGAAGACTTTTTTTATGTATTTTTATTTAAATCCTTCTCTCTTCCTCCACTCCTCTCTTTCACAGTGCAGTACGAATAACGTATCTATTCCAATATTTCTTTCCATTTGTGAATGTTTCTAAATAATAATTTTTATCTGACATTATTCTTATAATCAAATCTAATATGTAAATTTTTGTCGATATTTTTATGAGATATCCACCTTACAATTGGGATGACTTAATTAATTGACAAGCCACTCGTGAACAAAAGCATAGATGAATATAAAATTTGTATTTGAAATTCGTAAGATACTTTCAAAAAAACTACAAACAACTTTATCCGATTCTATAGTCCCATGCGAATTCCATTCAGCACTATAGCTCATTTGTTGAAAGATCGTTTTCATATAAGGTAGATACGATATATGACAATGTTCCTAGCAACATTAAAAGTCTAAATGTAAATACCCTCAAAAGAAATTATCCGTTTATCCGTAATTGCCGCTTTTATGTTACTTCTGCTGCACATTACTTCTGTGGTTTCATCAAAAACTGATGCAGGATAGAACAAACAACTTTTCTAAAACTGTACAAATCGGAAGCGTGGACGCTTAAAGCTGCTTCTATCAACCGCATTGAAGAGTTCGAAATGTGGACTCTGAGACGGATGCTAAAGATACCGTGGACGGAACGGGTCAGAAATGAGGATGTGGTCAAGATGGCTGGATTGGAAGGCAAACATATTAAAAAAACTAAAGATCTCTTACCTGGGGCAGCGATATGACTTTCGACGCCTAATACTACAGGGAAAGTTTGAAGGTGGAAGACGAGGCATCGGAAGGAAAAAGTCTTGGCTCAGAAAATGCTCCAGTGGACGGGTATAAGCGACTTACAGTCGTTCCAGGAAGCTGCAGTAAATAGACTCATAAAGAAGAAGATGACTTACTGTTTTACTGTCTGTTTGATTTGGAACTTCTAATTTTTTTTACTTGCAACCTTATATTTTATAACCAATCATATTTTCCCGGTTCCAGATGTTAATAGAAACGATGTTAGACACCATATTTGAATGTTAGTTAAGTTTAAAATCAACTTAAAATAAATAATTTGGAGAAATGCTCATACTTATACATTATGAAATTTGCGTTTTTTTAATGTTTTAAAAAAAATTTGGGCTTATTGCTTACGCGAAACTTCGGCAACTCCATGCCTCGAACCGTTAATCAACTCGGATGTAACGTCATCCCCGAACACCGAGTACATCAAATTTCACACCGGGGCAAGTTTGAGCGCGTTTATAAATCAACCGGGCGTCGGGACACACAAAGGGCGCCCGTTCGGATTCTTGTCGTTCAGGTCGCGTATAGAAAGTCTGGGACCGAGCTTTTATCGTTTTTGGGACGGAACTATTACCCCCTTGTTTGCAGGAAACGTAAACGAGGTTGTAGCGATTTTTTGCGGCTCTACATTATCACAATGACTAGACACCTTGACCCTATACTAAGCGAGGGATAGCTGCCTAAAGCGACAATGATTTTTGATATAACAACTATGGTTATGACTAATTCAACCATTTTTGCCTAAATAACAATGATTATTGTGAAACGCCATTCTGGTTTTCCAGATTTAACGATATCAATTGCCAAGGTAACGAGGCATTGCTAATCTTATTGGCAATTTCATTTATGGCATAGCATATATAATTATTAACCAGCAATATTGGTAAAATGTGGAAAAATAGTTAGTACCGTGTTTAGTTTCTATGTATAACATAAAAACCTTTTAAAAAGGAAAAGTTTAGATACTGAAGAGACTGACTGCTGCTGAAATAGAACTCTGTGTGCAAGCTTCTCGACCAAAGCACAACCTTCCTCTTCATTTTCAGGTTATTCAAGAATAATGAGGTATTTTGATGAAGATAAACTTTTAAATACCTCCCTCAATGAGCCTGAAAAAAATAGAATTCTTACAGAATTAATCAATTGTCTGTTCGTTGGTATTGGAATTGGAATAAACTCGTAAGATTCTATACTGTTAATCACACCTGTAAACAAAACTATTGAATCCCTAAGAAACTCATTATAAACTCAGTTCTATATAAAATTGGAAACAAAAGTGATAGGAAAAATCAAATCGCAAATAAATCAAAAAGTTTAATGTCATCTCAAGAATTAATGGATGTCACCGCGCATGCTGAATTTAATAAAGCAAAAAGGATAAAGATTTAAAAAGATCCCCTAATGACGAAAATGTCATAAAAAAAATAGTCTTAAAAAATGCATTAAATTAAATGTTGAGGCGAAATTAGAGCAATTTAAAAACTATTTAACACACAAAGTACTACGGTTTTATAACTGTTGTTGGCCAGGATTGAACCATTCGGAGTTTCATGAATTAGGAACATAAACGAAAACAATTCTTTGTTCTATTGTTTCAGGTGAAATAGATTAAAATCGAAATAGCAACAAGCAATTAGTAACACCAGTAGCAATATGAAGGAAAAGGAATACTATTTTATATATCGCATCAGGTTTTAAATTTTTCTATTAAGTCCATGGTTAAGATTTCAAAGAAACTTCCACAGGCTACTGTAATACTATTCACAAAACTTCTGGATTCCTCCTGCCTTGATTGTTGCTAACGTTTCGCCAATCATCCTGCTGACTTCTTCAGAGCTTAAATGAAATTAGATGATTGACGAAACGTTAGCAAATTCGACTCAACAACTGAAGCAGGAGGAATCCAGAAGTTTTGTAAATAGTAGAGTTGGAACTGATCAATTGACCAACAATTGATTATTTCTTAATTGACTAGTCAAATTCGATCAAAATGTTCATTATTAATGTATCATTATTTAATTTTTTAATTTAATTATTCAATAATAATATCTGTTTTATAATAAATTATTATGCGTTTGTGATGTGATGAATAGGATACTTAGCGATTCAGGGAATCCCAATAAAAATCTCCACTCCATTTAGTTCTCAGAACGACGCGATATCGATGTAACGCACAATATTAATAAATAAATATAAATTTCATTACGTTTTTAAAATTGACACAAAAAAAATTGACAGATCAATTCCACAACCCTAGTAAATAGTAAGCCCAAGGTTGTAACAATGTAGAAACTGATTTGATCGCGATATGGGTTTTGTACGGCAACTTTTATTTAAAGTGAGGCGGGTAGAAATGTAGGTGGTTTTTTTGTCAGACACGTTAATACTGATGGACAGATAACTGCAATGAGCATTTATTTATAAGGGGTGTTTTTTTCTGGATGTATAGAACTTTTAAGTTGCAATAAAACAAGGATGGATTATTAGATTGACATGAATTTTATTTATCCGAAAGATAATCTTGTGGCATTACATTTTAAATATGATTTCTGGCATATGACCGCCACGGCTGGCGCGGATATAGTCCAATCTGGACGTCCAATTTTCGATAACTTTTTCCAACATTTGTGGCCGTATATCGGCAATAACACGGCGAATGTTGTCTTCCAAATGGTCAAGCGTGTGTGGCTTATCCGCATAGACCAATGACTTTATATAGCCCCACAGAAAGTAGTCTAGCGGTGTTAAATCACAAGATCTTGGAGGCTAATTCACAGGTCCAAAACGTAAAATTAGGCGGTCACCAAACGTGTCTTTCAATAAATCGATTGTGGCACGAGCTGTGTGACATGTTGCGCTGTCTTGTTGAAACCACATGTCCTGGACATCATGGTTATTCAATTCAGGAATGAAAGAGTTAGTAATCATACCGATCACCATTGACTGTAACGTTCTGCCCATCATCGTTTTTGAAGAAGTACGATTCCACCAGCCCATAAAGCGCACCAAACAGTCAGTTTTTCTGGATGTAACGGTGTTTCGATATACACTTGAGAATTAGCTTCGCTCCAAAAACGGCAGTTTTGTTTGTTGACGTAGCCATTCAACCAGAAGTGCGCTTCATCGCTAAACAAAAGTCGCTTATGAAAATCGGGAACAACGACAATCTCGTTTTGGGCCCATTCGACGAATCTAAGCCTTACTTGATGATCGTTTGGCTTCAATTCTTGCACGAGTTGGATTTTGTAAGCACGTAAATCCTTCCGCAAAATCTTCCATAAAGTGGATGGACACAAATCCAATTCCTGGCTTGACGCATTAGGGTCTTCCCCAATGCTACGCTCTACAGCAGCAATAGGTTCTTCTGTACGCACCGTACGGCGTGTCTGTGGATGCGAGTTATCAATAAGAGTAAACGTGGTGCGAAAACGTTCCATGGTTAATCGAATTAACTGCTCTGATGGACGTAGTGCGCGATACGTATTGCACACAGAACCATTATTTTCGAAATAAAATTGCACTATTTGCAAGCGTTGTTCAGGCGTGAGTCTATTCATGATGATTTGCCAAACCAAACTGAGAATAAATCACTTTACAGCTGTTAAATCGGTCGCCATCTTGAACAGTAATGCCAACTTAAAATTCTATACATTGAAAAAAACACCCATTATTACTTCTCACTGTTTCAGTTTTTTGGGGGTAAATCCTAATTTAACTGGTACTAACCACGTTTAGTTTATTTTTCATGGGAACTTTACTAACAATTTCATAGTGGTGTCAGTTAACACACATTTTTTAAAATAATAAATTTCCAAGCACGTGTTGAAGTAACTGACAAAGAAAGTATTTTTCCAGGTTAGTAAAGCATTTCCTGTTGCATATTGCATTATGAAAATGTATGATTATATAAAGTGTTTCCATGTAATAACGAAAATTATTCATTCGATTTGTACGTTTTATTTAAAAATAGACATTTTTCCAACAAATGGAAAATATTGTTTAAATATAAGTCAATTTTTAAAAACGGTACAAAACCTTAAATATTTTGAGTTTTTATTTTTTGAATTTATATTTATGTAAATGAGCATTTAAATAAAAATGTATATATACTTTATATTTCTATTATGAGGTGTTTTACGAACGTTAAAACAGATTTTCAAAGTTTTAGTAAATGAGCGCATTAGTATTTGTTCTCGCTTTTCGCGATTCATTCTTTAACCGCCGCTCCCGGACGAGACCCCCAATCAACGGCGTATTCAGAGCGACGATGTCTCGACGCTGAAAAATTACTTCCGAAAGCGTCATCGTTCACGGAAAAGCTACGTCGACGGAACGGCGATGAATGCCGATAGAAACGTGCCGAATTTTTGAGCGCTCTATTAAATCGACATTGCGGATACACCAAATATGTTAAGGAAAACTCAATAGTTAAAACCTCAGAGCTAAAATTCAGTACCAGCTGGAGGATGACAGATTTTGAATGCGAGATGGGCGAATGACTTTGGCAATATCGCCGAAAAAGAGGAAGAACGCTGAATTACCGCGAATTAAGTGTCTTGAGTGTACATTGATTAGTATCGATTGAACCTTTTTTTATTAATAAATTGAAATAGTGTTATTAGAAATGCCAATAGACTCGATCGGTCCACGACGTAAATGGACCAAAGTAGCTTTTTTTGTCTAGAGGCCTCTAGCATATAATTTCGTCAATGTCGAAGAATGGTCCTAAAATGGAATGGCAACGGATTAATAGGTGATGCAGGTTTAATAGGGACTGTTTATTGCTCTATTTACTGATGTAGGAGGTGTATTCAAAAAGTAAGGTGACTTTTCTAATTGGGCGGGCTGCGTATATTAGATCTTCGATTTTTTTTGTTATGTTGGTACACATGTCCCTAACATATGTTCACAGCTTCAGCCAGTTTGCACGTTTGCTTTTTTGTGAGACAGAAGCGTGCTTTATATGGTCGGCGATTTTCTGCTGCAAAAAAAAATGGAAGAAAGAATGTGCATAAAATTTTGTGTAAAAAATGGAACACAGTGCTGCAAAATACTTGAAGTGTTCACAAAGGCATATGGTGAATCTACTTTGAACAAAAAAAAAATAAGTATAAGCTGTTCTGATGAAAGCGTTGAAGAAGAGAAACAAATAATGTTAAAAAATCGTCCAATCACTATCAGAGAAGTGGTTGAAGAGGTCGGTATCTCTATTGGCTCGTACTATGCAATTGTTTCGGAAGTTTTGAGCATGAAACGTGTAGCCACAAAATTTGTTCCGAACCTGCTTCATTTTGAACAAAAGGACCACCAATTGAGCATCTCTCAAGAGCTGTTAAACGCTTTAATTATGATCCTGCTATGCTCAAAAAATTCATAACTGGTCACTGGTCGGTCGTCCCAATGTCAAAGTTTTGCTTACTGTTTTATTTGATTATCGTGGCGAAGTACATGAAGAGTTCTGACCATAATGTCGTACGGCCAATAAGTTGAAGTTATGCGCCGTTTGCGAGACGCAATACGAAGAAAACGTCTGGATTTTTTTTTAAACAATTCATGGATTTTGCATCACGATAATGCAGCTGTTCACTGCTTATGTGTCACTTTTTGACCAAAAGCAAAACGACAATCAGGCCTCAGCCACCATATTCAGCGACTTTTTCCTATTCCCAAAACTCAAAAAACCCATGAAAGGAAGGAGGTTTGGAACGATTAAGGAGATAAAGAAAAAATCATTGAAAGAACTCAAGGCTATACCAGAAGCACTTGGATTGAAAAAAAATTATCGCAAGTGTATTAAGTCTGGGGGGAATTACATTAATTTTGATGAATAAATGAATACTTTTTGATGAAACTTAAAAGTCACCTTACTTTTTCAACACACCTCGTACTTAAATTTTTTATATTATCTAAGGAACGATATCTTAACACTTAGAAGATTAGAAGTAGCGAACAAATAAGATACTACACGAACTTAAGTAAAGGTGACGGTTTTCAACATATATAAATATAATATAAATTAAGCCTTTCATATGAAGTATCTGTTATTATCTGTTATATCTGGCCAGTGCTGCACAATATAGCACTTTTTATTGAAATACTTTAATCGCAACTTACAAGAAACATGCAAGAGGTGACTTTTATGCAGTAATGAATAGACAATTCAAATATAACATTCCCTTGAAAAAATGTAGGTGACGTAACATTTTTTTGAAAGATATATGGTACAAATTGCAGATGGACGCCACTTGCAAAAATCAAAAAACGTGTTGTACAGTTAGTACATAGGTTTAGAAAAGTTTTTCCCCTAAATTGAACTCAGTTTAAAAAAATGTTTATTAATTATCACCAGCAAGACATTACTGATAGGTATTCTACATATAACAAGAATAGTCACAATGTATCACAACTACTTAGTTCAAAGAAGGATAGAGGATTGAAATGATATCACTAAGTAGACGTTAACAAATGATTCAGCACCAAAAAAAGCAAATTGAACAATAAATGTAAACAATCTCGTATTACAATAATCTGCTGGATGACAAAGCAAACACATCCACATTACTACCCAGTATCCATTTCGATAGACAGAGTTTATTGAAAGTTCATTGAAAGAATCCCTACCCGTTTTTGAACTAATTACAGATTTCGAATTGAACAAGAGCGTATTATCAGTCAGTTCAAAGCTAATCCATTGGTGGAAGAGTGTTTTGGATAAAAATTAGAAGAAATTTTTCTAAATGTAGGTGTGAATCTGAACAACTAAATGAAAGTTTAGCAAATATAATAAACATACCCTACAAAGGGTACTTCCCGGCTTTCAAAATTTCAATACAATTGTGAGACCAGACCAGAGACAACACTCCAAAGGCAACTGTTAGTTCATATTCATTGCTAAATTAGTTTTGGAGCATGGGCGAACTTATACCGATAAAATCATAGAATTTGTTTTCGTTTGAAAACAATCCTTGAACACTGTCGGAAGAGCAAACTCAAGTTCTAAACCGTTTGGAACTCGAAACAATTTTTTTTGGAATATTGCAATTTAAAATTACTTCTGGGCTCTACCAGAACGAACGTAGAGTTTTGTTAACATAAAGGTCATGGCATATGTGTTTTGACAAATAGAAAAAAAAGAAGATCCTATTAATTTATGAAATGGCCGAATGATGTTACAGATTTAGGCAATAATAGAAGTATAAAGAAGAAGAAGAGCCTACGTGAACGGTTGCCAGTCATAAATAACAGAGATTGTGTATACGCGAAGCAATTTATCGTGGGGGCATAAAAAAAGCGCACTAACGAGGGTTTGGGGCTCGATTTATGCGAGTTCGAGATTTCGATCCCGGTGGATTATACCGCCCCCGTTGCGCAGGTTTTGTCTGTTGTTTACGGACGTGTAAATGCCTCTGCGCAAACGAAAACAAGATAATTTTCCATTGCTCTCAACAAATAAACAAAGGTTCATTATAGAGAAGCTCGTCCGCGCGGTCGCGGGTTATTATTTGAACAACAACCCCCAATCTTCTTTCCCCAGTCGGTCATTTTTTTTGTGGATACGGTTCTCCCCGGTATCCCGTTTTTTATTGTCGCGTTTCTTTGCAAACTTGCTTCGCAGGCCTGACGACGGCATTAATTATTTGCCCTTTGGAGCGTCCGTGATGTCATGAGCTACTGTTGCGTGATTGTTTTGAAATGGCGGGCCTCTACATTAGCGCTGAAACAGAGTTGACACGATTTAAAGAGGCTCATTTATCGACAATTTTAGTTCTTCACATTATCCGGAACCAGAATAAAAGTGTGATTTAGTTCTCTCATAATACAGTCACAGACAAAAATATCACTTATTTTATTTTAAGTTGTCTATTTTTTATTGTTTTCCCTTAATACATTTTTATTATTACATGGAATTAAGCTTTACAATATATTTGTAAAAGAAAGCATAAAGCAGTCTGATTTTTGTTATCGGATTTATTTGAAAATAAGAATAATAACAACAATATACCAATATTTTAAGGTATTGACAATTGCTCTAGCTTGACCAATACCATCCTCCTAGATATGCTGCGCAGAAGACTTTGGATGGTTTCGTTCTCAATGAGATTCCATTCTTTCTTTGCAATAATTTTTAATTGTCCAGTTTAGGTGTTAGCTAGATTACTGCCTGTATATTTCATTTGGGGATGTTCCATAGATGATCTATAGAATTTGCGTCAGGACCCAAACCTGACATGCTCCAGATATTGACCCACTGATTATCATACCCAACAAAAGTAAAATAACTCAAACCATGGCCTTCGAAAATAATGCGTATGTACCAGTCAACATTATTTCTTAAATTTACTTCAAGAAGCGCAAATTGTCCCAAATAATGCATGATACATTATGTACAAGATTACATTCTACGAACCTTTCTCTAGTCTGTCTGTATACTCGACCATGTCCATCTGGTTTTCACAAATATATTTTTGTGTAAAAAGAATTGTTTCCAAATTGTGTGATTTTGCAGAGATTGCTTTCATACATCTATTATCATACATCTATTATGTCCCTTACCCGGATGCCATTTGCGTTGTCTGTTAATCGACAACACACTACGACAAGTTAGTACTACTACTGCTTATTCAAACATTTTATTTCGATTTTAAAAGTTAGCGTTTTATGGGGTCAATTAAAGATAATTAGACATTAATAACAACCTGTAGACTAAAAAGTTGTTTGATTCATATTTTAAGTTAGGATAAATATATTGAGATGCGGGACAAATAGAATATGAAAAGATCCTTTTAACGACTCCGTACTTATTTAAGCTGTGTTAACCCCTTTCGGGGTTACTGAAATTTATTTCGAAAGCGCTTGAACAACCGTCACAACTTTTCTTTAGGAGATAGAACAATAAGAAAAAATACGAGACAATTTTAAAACCGGATTTTAAAATTTATTATGGCAATTACGCCATTTTGTGGCCGTTTCAGAAATTGGTAAAAAATTTGAACATTTTCTGTTGATCGATTTCCTTAAAAATATTTTTTTCGAATTTTAATATATATATATATATATATATATATATATATATATATATATATATATATATATATATATATATATATATATATATATATGATGACACTATATTCCGGGATATCATCCGTTCGAACTTCGAAGTGTTTTCGGAGCGCGAGCATTGAAGATGCGAAGTGAGATTTTGGCGAAACGTCTGCAGGATTCCAGTCGGAGTTCAACGAGCGAACGGATGATATCCCGGAATATAGTGTCATCACATTTTTCCATCCGTGAATCAATACGTGAAAAAAAAAAAAAAAAAAATATATATATATATATATATATATATATATATATATATATATATATATATATATATATATATATATATATATATATATATATATATATGTATATATATATATATATATATATATATATATATATATATATATATATATATATATATATATATATATATATATATATATATATATATATATATATATGTATATATATATATATATATATATATATATATATATATATATATATATATATATATATATATATATATATATATATATATATATATATATATATATATATATATATATATATATATATATATATATATATATATATATATATATATATATATATATATATATATATATATATATATATATATGTACCCACCCCAATAGTCAAATAAAAAAACAGACACAACTTACACTGAAGTTTCTCGTCTAAGTTACCCCTCGACGTCACCGAAAGCGCCCTAATGAACTCTTCGAACTCTATCGAGCCGTCCTAAAAGAAAAAATAACAATTAAGTTTACTCAGTTGTAGGCTCGAATACGATACCTTGCGGCACTCCGTAGCCAACAAAAATCGGCTCAGTAGTGCGTACCAAACAATCAGCGGTCGAGTTCACTGAGCATTTTGAGATAAACTGAGTGCGGATCAGAGAGGCTGATTATTTGATAAGCTGCTGAATTTAAGGCAATCGAAAACGCAGAACTCACATTGTTTTCGTCGAATACTCTAAACACTAACGATGCGAACTTGGAGGGGTCGCCTTGAGGGAAGAACTGTTTGTATATTTTGATGAACCCCTGAAACAATATCACTTAACATTAACGCTAAACGACCACGAAACGTATTACGGATACGCGATAGACACCTTGTCTTGTGACTCACCTGTTCCGTCAAGAGCCCGTTGGGACAGTCCTTTAGAAAGCCTTTGTGCCTGAAACAATGACAAAGCACTTCAAAATTTTTCCCAGAGCGCCGAATAAATCGTCTTTTTTGCTTTTGTCTCATGTTTTTTATTAAATGCATTTAACTCCTGCATTTTCGATGTCTTTGATTATAATAAATCAATGTAAGGTTGATAGTGTGATGAAAATATTGCCGGACGGAGAAGTTACAAAAATTCATTATAATTCTATAATTTCAAGAAAATTAACAAAACGTTGCAAAGTCGCGTATAAATCAGAAAATAGGTTAGGAATCTGGTGGTAAATTCAAAACTGACTTGTTGAAGAGGAGCGGCATCTTTAATTGAAATCTAATGCTATATAGACGGCAAACAATAGCTTTTAATAATGATTTATAATTTACAGGATAACTCGCGGCTGATGGAAGATTGAACGTTTGGTCTTGGTCCTCTCCTCTCTCTCCTCTAACGATTTAAAATATTTTCAGTATCGAAGTATTGCCGCCAATGTTCCATCTGCTCTCACTTTGTGATAGCTTTTGTAAAATATTTCGCTATAGCTATGTCTACCGATTTTCGAGATGTTAACTATTTTCGATATTTTTATCCGAAACACATTGGGTTAGTTAAATATTTTCAAAAAACATTTGAAGAAACCTTTTTATTATTTATCTGGAGTGTAGACGGACTAAAAACATTTTTACAAAGCAATGTTTTGATTCGTACAAGCTTTCTCAGATATATTTCAAATGATAAAGTAAAGTAAAGTGGTAGTTTATTATTTTAAACAAATGTACATAAAAATATAAGTATTCATAGTAAATTTAACAAATAATAATAATAATAATAATAATAATAATAATAATAATAACAATAATAATAATAATACTTAACTACTTAACTATACGTTCCCAGAACGACAAAGAATACAAAATTTGTAGTATACATCTAGCTGAAGTTCAGATACATGTTTTTAAATTTTTTCAGGCCATCATTGAAAAGACTTTTTTGCATAGTCGTTCTGGTTAATTGAATATCGAAGTTGTTTTTAGATCGGATATTATAGGCATGTTTCATGCACCTTGGAATTAAATATTCCTGTAAGTATGGGGGTAGCAATTGCTGTCGAATTTTGAAAATTAATACAATGTTAGATGTTTTAATGATCTGGGACATAGAGAGCCAACTAAGCGATTCAGGCATAAGACGAACAGGACTGTATCGGGAACAAGATAAAATAGTTCGCATTGCTTTGCTTTCCTTTGTACGTCTGACTTGTTACAAGATATTAGAAGTGAATTGCAATAAGCAAAATGTGGGTATACTATAGTATTGAATATAAGAAGTCGAGTCCAGTGGCTAAGATTTTGAGAGCCTCTTCTGAAAAAACCTTGTCAATCTTTGCACACATGAAATCAACACGCTTGGAGAAATTAAGTTGCGAATCAAGCATTACGCCTAGATATTTCATTTGATTAGTATGCTCCACTGGCTGATTATCAATGTAGATTGGATAATTACTTTCCAGGAATAGTTTGCAGTTGTATTTAGTACCAAATATCATGTATTTAGTCTTAGTTGCGTTTAATTTTAATTTAAAGCCAGTTGTGCAAAAGGCTGAGTTCGAAATTTATTGTTTCAGCAAGTTGATTGCAATTTTTTCCGGATACTGATAGAAGTGTGTCTTCCGCGAAAAGACTCACAAAAGAATTTTTTCAATGTCATTAATGTACAACACGAATAGTAGAGGCCCTAGAACACTACCTTGGGGTACGCCTATCTGGCTGCTAATCTCCCGTGATGTCAGCGTTCGGCTGAAAAAAAAATCTGTCTTCGTCAATTTTAGGCTTTGGCTTCTTTTATAACTCTTCTTTTATAACTTCTTTCTTTCTCTTATAACTCCCCCTTTGTCAACGCAATGACTATTGACAACTTTTCAGGAACAAATGGTTCATGACAGTTCAAGGTACGTTATGATTAGAAAGATATTAACTCATATTTTTCGCAAAAATACTTTTATTTCACCTTTTGAAAAAAATGCCATGTTTTAAAAGATGATTGTTGATGTGTTGATGTTTTAATATATGATTGTTGTGTCTGTCATATTGAAACAAAATATAGTTTAGTTTGATTTTACCACGCACATCTGCGGAAAGCGGAAAGCTCGCATTATATTAACCGACATCTAAAAGAAGTCCAAATAGTATAAATATCAAAACTGGAAGTATTGCGAAGATCTGCAGGACGCAGTGGTGTTATTTTGGTATAGAGCAGACTTTCCCGTGAGTTTTCGGATAAAAAGGAAAGGAGGTTGGGGGCAAACCTCCGTCAAATTCGGATTAAGATTAACCGGGACCCCGGCCGGTTACGGTTTAATTATAACCGACGCCGGAGGGTAATTAGGCGCGAAGCGCCCTTTGAAACCAAAACGGAATTGCTTCCAAAAATCATTTACGGAAGTTCGGACGTGGGCTGATGGTTCTCAGACGCGATTTTTTTGTGTTCCGGGACGATTGCTTCTTCCCACTGCTACGGCCGGATCGTTAGTCTCGCCCTTACCGGTGTCGAAACGTAATTAGTGGCCATTTAGCGGTCCAAATTGCAATTTGCGGCCGACTACAAATGCCAACCGACCGAAAACCGCAATTGTTTCTGGCTATTTGGCTATTGTTTGTAGCTTAAACGGATTCGAAGGAGAGTGTAACATTTATGAATGAACCAAGGATGCTAGCCTCTGCTCGCGATAACTTTCAAACAGTCCAATAACACCCTTCCAGGTATATTTTTTGAAACAATTTTATTATATTAATATTATCATTTTCTTTCTTATCCAAATCAATGCTCTGATGGCTCTGATATCGAGACTGGAATACCTAATATAATAAATTCCAATATACCATCTAGTGTCCAAGACTGGCATTAGACATCTTAGATGTGACAAAAAAAAGCGGTATGTTACTTGTTAAAAATGGCAGTAGAATCTTATCATTTAGGACCTGCATCCCATTCGAACGCAAAGACAAGGTATGAAACGAAAACCTATGGCCCAAAGGAAGACTCGTTAACCCGATATTATTTCCCGAGAAGTAATAACAATATAAACATTAAGGATGACCAGCTTAAAATTGCCTGTCCTTCGGGGACTATGAAGTAGTAAATTCTTTTAGCAGGACGGACCATACCCGTGGAGGGGTTGGCATTATTGCTAACAAGACTTGATCAGTATCCAAAGTGCAATATGATATAGGTATTGAGAAAACTTTTGAACTGTGTGTAGTGTTCAATGTAACGCAAAATCCGAAATTATTACTCTCTGCTGTAGATATAGGTTTCTTATTCCAACTAATTCTATAACTTTGGCAGAGAAACTATCACAAATGCTGGAAAAATATATAACAGCAAAATATGCTATCAAAAGGAGTCGACGACAACACAGTTGCACTTTTAAATATTTTCCTTCGAACGATATCGCAGCCAACCCGAATCGGTAAAATAAAGGCAACGTGTATAGATAACATATTTTCACATTTTAATTTTCTACCAGTAAAAATAAGCAGCTCGTCAATGTCGGACCATAGTTATAATATGACCAAAAATATAGTGCATTTATTGCCTCTGTGGTTGAGCAATCCATGAGGCGCTTCCCCCGGGTGGCGGATAGGGGAGCCCAGGCTCTCACGGGCCTGGGTGGTTGGGAATAAGGAGGCATGAGGAGGTAAAAATCCAATAGGGCTGACAAATAACCAATCGTGGACCAGCTCACCCTGCCCAGCTGTCGTGTCGTGACTAAGGTCCTGCACAGGGTATAACGGTGCCAACTGGCTTGTAGTCGATTGATAAAGCAGGCGTCGGGTGCCGGCTCGACGAGTGGGCACGCGACGCGGGGGGTTTGAGCTTCACCACTCGGACCAAGAGGAGTAAACCTCCATAAAAATCCTAAATCCTACGGTGGGAGGTCGAGCCTAGGGGATGCATGGCTGGATAGAAGATCAGTCTCTACCGATCCCATTCCCGAGGCACCGGGCGCACCTCGGGGAAAGAAGTCTTACCGCTGCATGCGGGGCTCTGCAGAGGTGGATCGTTTGTTTCCCTAGCTACTCGTGGGACCTTTATGGAACCAGAAATGAAATGTGTAAAGGAGAAGGAGGAGGGGCCCCAGGGGGCAGGGGCATCCTCAGGAAGGCCCCCTCCAAGGCCGATCTGAACAGGATCTCCAGGTCGCCAGCGGGGTGGAGGGCTCGGTACAAACCGGGAACATCACCTCGATAACACACCGCCCCAGACATAGGAGTGGGGCGGAAAAAAGGAGGGCGAAGAAGAAGAGACTCGCGGTGACGGTTTCGGAACCGCAGACGGGCTCTCTTCCGGCGCCCAGGAATCCTGCCACGCCGTCAACGGAGGGCTCAATAGGGGGCACACCGGAAACGGCAGGCGGGAAGCGGAAAAAAAAATGGGAGAGACCACCCAGGTTGGGCACCTGCCGGGGGTCGGCGGCCGACACGCGGCCCGGCGAAAGCTGGGCCCGGGAAAGGCCGACCGTCCCGGGGGGGCTCTGAGAGGGGGCTCGGTCCTATGCACAAGCGGCTGCGGGTGAGCCTGAACTGGTGGTGGGCTTCAGGGGACAGGAAACTGACCTGTCTTCCGAGGACCTACTGCGGTTCATAGGGTCTCTTAACCTCCACATAAGCATGTATATCATGCAGGGGGGGCAATACACACCTCCCCGGATACGCTCGGTTAGGCTGTGGAGGAGCCACATCCTGATCAAGATGATGGATGAAGAAACCAGGGAGTGGTTTCGCAGGGAGCTGATCAACGTCAGGCCCTGGGGGCTCGCAAACCTGGTGAAAGTCGATCCGGAAGGATTGAGACTTAGAAGGGCGGCGATTTGGATTCCGGGCCTGGGGGCGAGTGTCTCGAACGAGGCACTAGTCCGCTGCCTGGCAGCTCAGAATGGCCTAGATGGCCGTGCCTGGAGGGTCTGGCAGAGGACGGAGGATGCAAGGGGCATAAGGTTGGTGGTGGGCGTGGACGAGAAATCGGCAACCGCCATCACGGCTAAGGGCTGACTTCTCTTCTGCCTGGCGACTCAGGTGAAAGTGAACGTGGCGGCGCCACGAAGAGGGCTGGTCCATGGAGGTTGGGGGGCTCACACGAAGAGGGCTGGTCCATGGAGGTTGGGGGGCCTGTCGGAGAGGCGGCGCCCACGGCTTCTGTGGAGGAGACCTCCGGAGGGCCCTCCGAGGAAGCGACAACCGAGGAGGTATCTCGGATGGAAGTTGACCTTGGAATCCCATCAGGGTCCACCAGTCAGGAAGCGGAAGCGGTGGGAGGTGCTACCTCGGGCTCGGATTCGGGCTGAGGCTAGCATCGTGACCCGCAGGTGGTATTCCCTTAATAACATCTTCACGGGGATATTACAGATTAACCTGCAACACAGCAGGGCTGCAACGGTCCACTTATGCAGGAAAATTTCGGAGGGCGGTACATCCATTGTACTGATCCAAGAGCCCTGGATTGTAAAATCAAGGGTTAGGGGCTTATCTCTGGGAGGATCGATGCTGCATAGTGTCGACTCCTTAGAGGGTGGTCCCAGGGCCTATATACTAACCATGGGACTGGAGGCCTTTTTCCTAAGGGACAAGGCGTCCAGGGACTTGGTTCCAATTCTGGTCAGATCCCCCACTCGGGACGGCGTAAGGGAGGTAGTAGTCGCCTCTGCGTACTTTCCAGGCGACCGCAGCTGTGCTCCGCAGGAGATCAGTGACTTAGTCTCCTACCGTGAGGAGGCGAATCTTCCTCTTTTGATTGGCTGCGACAGCAATGCTCACCACGTTTTGTGGGGCAGCGCGGCAACGAATAGAAGGAGGGGAGACCTCATGGAGTTCATGGCCTCGGCAGGGCTGCAGGTGGCCAACAGAGGGGTAGAACCCACGTTTTTCACAACGGGTCGGAGTTCGGTAATAGACTTAACACTTTGTACCAGGGCTCTGTTCCCGGAAATAACTGGGTGATGTGTCTGTGGGGAGGACCCTATGTCGGACCATAGATACATCACCTTTGGGTTGGAGATGGGTGTTCGGGAACCCGTTAGATTTAGGAACCCCCGGGCAACAAACTGGGAACTCTATAGAGAGGAGCTCGCTTGGTGCCTAGGGGGCTTACCAAGGAAACACCGGACAATGGAGGAGATTGACGAGGCCGCCGACCGAGTCAGCTCCGCTATGATGCGGGCGTTCGAGAATAGCTGCCCTGAGACAGAGGCGCATAGGGCGGGGAGGACTCCTTGGTGGAGCTCTTCCCTGGAGCGTCTCAGGAGGAAAGTGCGGAGGCTGTTCAATACAGCGAGGAGCAGCAGCCAAGGTGCGGACTGAGATCTCTATAGGGAGATCCGCAGACAGTACAAAAAAGAACTACGGGCATCACAGAGGAGGGCCTGGAGGGGGTACTGCGATGGAGTAATGAATACCCCGGAAACGGCTTAGAGTACTCTGAAGTGACCCTGCGGGAAGACTGGGAGTGGTCCGCAGGACCGGCGGTGGCTACACAGCGGGACCAGCGGACACACTACAACAGTTGCTGAACACGAACCTCCCAGGGTCCGCTGATCCGGACACAGGGGGGAATATTGAAGCCGGGGGTCGTCTTGGATGCGACTACGCCACGGCAAGGAGGGTGGTTACCCATAGTAGGTTGAGGTGGGCTATTGACAGCTTTGGCCACTTCAAGTTGGCGAGCGGGGATGGAGTATTTCCGGCTCTGCTGCAAAGGGACGGAGGTCTCCTGACCAGCCCGCTGATGGACCTGTTCAGGGCCTCCATTGCGAGGGGGTACGTGCCCGAGCTGTGGAGACACAGCAGGGTAGTGTTCATTCCCAAAGTAGGGAAGAGTGACTACACGGACCCGAAGTCGTACCGGCCCGTTTGCCTCACCAGCTGCATTATGAAGACTCTGGAGAGACTGGTGGACCGGTATCTGAGGGACTGGGTGGAGCTGGAGGCCCCTTTAGAGCCAGCTCAGCATGCGTACCGAAATGGCGGGTCTGTGGGCTCAGCTCTTCACCATCTGACTTCCAGGTTGGAGGAGGGTATGGGCTCGGGACGGCTGTCGGTGGGCTTTCAATAACACGGCCCTGTACTCGATCTGCCGTTTAAAATTTGATTAAGCGATAATGCTGCGGGGTATTTTCGAATCAGTAGAAGCGTTTATTTTAACATCAGGTGATATGTATGTACCATTCTTAAGAGTTTAATCTAAATTGCAATATGTTCATATATTTTACTGAGGTATTTGACTGTGATCCTTCTAGTAAGTACATGTTTATGTACCTGATTCTCGAGCTTTGACCCTGCGAGGTTGTTTTCGCTGGCTAGTTGAAACGGTAAGGGTAAGTACCCGTACTCTACTTATCTTACAGATGAGTTTGAAAATAATCATTTTTGTCTTGTGTGCCTGTCGATTAACAACATTCTTCTTCTTATATTTTTGTGTCTTATACATATTTCTTCGATTTGTAAACAACACAGAACAATACAGATAAATATTTATTAGAATTTCACAATTAAACTTTTTTTGAAGATTCCTGTTTTTTAACACTTTAAAATGTGTAGACCGAAGAATGAAGCGGTTGTTCCCCTGTTAGAAGAAGACATGGAAAACAACGCAGAATTTGAAGAAGAAGTGGAGATGGTAGTAAAACTTAATGACAATTTAGAAGACGAACTACCTCAGCAAATAAAAAAACGGATCCATTTGTCTTCGGATGCTAAACAAATTGTTTTGAATGTTCACAATTTTATAAGAAACTTAGAAGGGGAAGTAGGAGCACCAATAAAAACAAGTGACATGCCCCAAGTTCCGAAGTCAACTGCAAGAAAATTGTTGCAAATCGAATAGTCGCACGAAATATTTAACGATTGGTTTGAAACTAAGCTATTGCCAAATACTGTTATTGTGTGTCGTATCATTTAGCAAAAATTAGAAAAATTTCAAATACGTCGTCAAATAAAGAAGAAACTAAAGAATTTCTGCACGAAAATGATTTATATTTTGAAGAGAGCTACACGAAAAAACAACTTCTACAATTATTAAAAATAAAACATTTTAATAAACTACAAAATCGATTCGACCAGACAACAAAACGAACATGAAATGTTAAGATTACCCCTGTATCATTGTATATTTAACCCGATTGAGATGATTCGGTACAATCGGTACAAAGCTGGTCTAACAGTGAAAAACGAGTAATAAAAGAAGAAAATATTTATCTAGAACGATTAGTAGTGGAGTTGATCATTGAACTAAGTGACTACAGTAGCGACAGTGACGATTTTTGAAGTGAATATTTAATATTTTGTATATTAATAATGATACTATGTAGAAATGTAATGAAAAAGAAAGTAATAAATTGTTACTTTGTACTAATTTTTTTATGTACATGTTCCAGGGATTGCTCGGTGAAAAAGATTGAAAACATACTTATATACCGCTTGTTAGTGTAGGTAGATAAATTCCTAGAACAGTCCTGGAATGGTTACGGGCAAGGGTCCGCTCAGCAGAGTGTTCTATAAGGCGCTGCGGTTTTGGAGTAATAAACAGTAGACAAAGTTAATCACGGGATCGGTTGAAAAAAAAATCACCAGGTATTCATAACATACCAGGAAACATATTTCTGGTCCAAGTCTACCATGCAGATAATACCATCCGTGTTCGGTCATTTTCAATAATGATTTGTCTATTAATTTAATAAGCGAAGTAGATTAAAGCAATCTTCTTACTAGTACAAATAATTTAGATAAAAATTTTGATCATTTTCATGAAAAATTTAGTGAAAGCTTGTATTCCCCCTATGTCGTGGACACAAAAGTAAATGAACAAAAAACAATTTTCTAATGAACTAAGAGAATTAGTTAAATTAACCCGAGAAATGTCAACGACTTATAAACTTTACAGAGGTACAGCTTATAAAGCCCGATACCTTGCAATAAAAAAGTACTACAAAAAGAAACTAGCGATAAACAAGGAAACCATTAATAACATAGCTTAATAAAGAGTGTTGGAATATTATTAATGAAAACCGAAATAAAACCAAAAAAAAATGTTATAAAGGAAATCATAAATGAGAATGGTGAAAAACTTATGAACGTTAAAGCAATCTGTGAAGTTTTTAGAAGTCATTTTTTCAATTTATATAGGCATAACATATTGATAGACGAGTATGAAAGTATTTCTTTAAAAGCAATTTCAAACCTGCGGTCTTTCTACCCCACTCCAAACGAAGTCTTTTTAGTCATTAACAAAGTATGTAAAAAAAAATCACCAGGTATTGATAACATACCAGGAAACATACTGATAAAAGTGTCAGAACATGTGAGCCATCCACTAATTTTCCTAAAAAAACAGAGTTTCGTCGAAGGTACCAAAGAAATTAAAGTGTTCTAAGATTGTTTCAATTTATAAACATAATGGTGAGAGAACCAATTTAAAAAACTATTGACCACTGTCTTTACAATGTCAGTTTGGTCAGTTTTTCAATTTTGTCACAACCCGCGTTGAAATAATTATTTGGAAAATTTTCAGTTACTCGCAAACCAAAATGGCTTTCGTATGAAGAAATCAACTAGTACTGCTCTCGATCAAGTCATTACCCACATCTATAATTCATTGAATAAAAGGGAGTAATCGTCGAGTTATTTTTTGATCTTAGTAGAGCATTTGATAACGTCGATCATGACTTGCTCCTAAGGAAGCTAGAATATATGGGCATAAGTGGTCCCGCTTCTGATTGGCTGCGTTCGTATCTATAACAACGCACACATCAGTTTGAGATCGATGGTATTCGCTTTACCGTCCGCTTTGTTAATAAAGGTACACCTCAAGGCTCTTGTTTATTACCTACAATGTTTAATATGTTTATCAAGAATCTGCTTCTAAACCATGTCCTGAAATAACAAATAAAAGTGCTCAGTAGGTCAGTGTGATGACAGGGTGGTGCAGCGATAATGGATTAACTGAACTCCGGTAAAAACAGTGGCCATGAAAGTAGTACCAAAGAATTTTACAGTGGATAGCAGTGTTTTGACACGAGTGGAGAATAAATCAATTAAAAATGTATCAAGTACAAAATTTTTATATCTATAGACCAAAAAATGACATGGACCAGTCATATAGAAAATATAAGATCTAAACTAAGCTCATCCTGCTTCTTACTTAAATATATCAAAAATATTGTTCCTACAAAGATTTTTAACATTAACATCATTATATACTCTACATACTTAATTAAACATACATAATTAAATGTAATCACAAAATTGCAAAGATCGGCAAGAGCTTACGCAATGAAAAAGTTAAATTACCACTGTTTAAAAAAAAACTAAAATTACTATTAATAGCTAAATGTTACTATGCAGTAGATGAATTCTATATCGACCTCGATAAATTTTAATTTTAAGATCTGTTTATTAAATATATTGTTTAATTTTTGTATTTATACTAATATTTGTTAGGTGAATGCCTTCATTTGTTATGCATATATTTGTTGGTTTACATTTTATTTATACTTAAAATATATCATAAAATGACGTGCATATAATGTACAATCTATGTATCATCATATCATAATCGGAATCAAAAGACTCACTTTAATTAATATTCTACTTTTGTGCAATTGCTGGTATAAATACTCATCCGCAATTAGACCTTGGTTATTATTACTCTTCATTCTTAATACTAATATTTAGCAACTATGACAACGGCGCTGTTTGCCGCACCAATTTGCATATACGGGTTATAGGTAAGATGGTTAGAAAATGGTGATTGAATGAAAAGGCAGCTTGATGCATGGTTACTATTTGGAATAGGACCATATCGAGAACTTTTTTTTTTATTTTTCCACATTACTTTCATCTTCCCTTGTAAATATTTATAATGTCTCATCTCTAAATGTATAATATTGAGCTTCGAGCTAATACTTTTGTCACATAATTTAAAAAGTCAAAAGTGATAGAAAGAGTACTACTTTTTTTGTATGAAATAATATATTATTTACAAATCTTCGTTTCGTCTACTTCAGCAGGATTGATTTCAATTAACCACTGAAGAAGTCAACCGAATGATTGGCGAAACGTCAGCAAAATTAATTAATAAACAAAAGAACGCAGAAGATTTGTAAATAATGTGAATTATACAATATAAATTACACTCTTTTTTCTTTAATCTCCTTTTAGACGATTTTAGAGAGAATACTTACTACACTAATTCTTTATTTCCGGCCTACTAGATTTTTAAAGTTAAATAAATCCGTAACAGACACTTCATCGCTTCTAAGTGAAGATGGGTATCTAATTTAATTTCTTGGTTTTTAGATGTTCACATTTAATACCGATATGAAAGAAAAAAATGTGTGCTACTTAAGCAGATGTGCATTGAAAATGGCGCCATCTCGTTGTATTTCAAGCAACCGCTACGAAACACAAGGACAGTATAAAGTATAAAGAGTGAAGAACGAAGGAGGGCGTAAGATAATTTTATATGGACAATTTTATTGTTCAGGAATTGCCCGATCCAGAAACGAACAAGAAGGCAGCTCGTCTACGCAATACCAAAACTAACTGACACGATTGCTTAAGCGGGCATTGTAATGGGTAAGTTCAATTTAGGCCACGAATATAGGTCGGGATAATCCCTATTAATTCGAAAACGAATTGGCGAGACAGAATCCAGCATGACTTGATGCGGATTTATCGGCATGTTTGAGTTTCGTCCCGGATGGTGGTGTACAATGGAATTGATTTAAACGATAGTAAAGCGAGGTCTTTCCAAATTTGTATTTTCCAATCATTTTGCTTAGCTACAAAATATCGAAAGATAAAAACTAAAGCTCTTAGTACTATCATCCACAATGACAAACATTCACTAATTGTAAGAGATTCTGAATCAGATAATTCCCAGATGTATACTATGGTCTCATCTGGTACAACTATGCCACATGGCTGATGTTAGCCAGATGAGTTTATAAACTGAGTTTTTATCATCTCGCTATCCACAGCTGTAGTTATACAGGGTGCGGCAAAAAGGTAGGCAGGATTTCAAATAGCGGTTGTTCGGTTTCTAAAACCGGCAACACTGTGTACGCACTAACGTTGAGTGCATCGTGCTTTCGTTGTCGAGGAATTTGTTAGAAATGGGGAATCTGTAATAGCGACGCAGCGGGCCTTTCGTAATCAGTTTGATGTTCGTCGGCATGGCTCGGATGGAAGAACAATTCGTCGGTGGGTTTTACACTTCAGGGAAACAGGTTCTATGCTTAACCGAAAATCTACTGGCCAACCAAGGACAGTAAGAACACCGGAAAATGTAAAGGCGTTCAGCTCGTAAGAATGCAGCTGCTTTTGGAATTCCCGATAGAAGCGTTCGAAGAATTTTACACAACTCACTCCAAAGACATTCGTAAAAAATGATGGTAGTGTAGGAATTAAGCGCAAGAGATTTTGAAACCCGTACAAATTTATGAAGGGATATTCTTCAAAACATTTCCAGAGGCGCTGTATTCATGTCTAGCGAAAAAGCTCACTTTCACCTCTCGGGTACCGTAAATAAGCAAAATTTCCGTTATTGGTCAGCAAATAGTCCACAGGAACTTCATGAGCGACCACTTCACAGTCCAAAAGTCACCGTCTGGTGTGCAATCTCGGAATTCGGCGTGTGGGGTCCTTACTTTTTCGAAGAAGATGGAATAACGGTAACAATCAACGGAGATCGATATTTTGATATGCTTAACAATTTCCTGCGTCCAAAAGTGAACGAGTTGAACAACGATCAAACAGAACATCTTTGGTTCCAGCAGGATGGTGCTACATCGCACACAACGCGACGTTCATTAAATCTTCTTCAAGAAATGTTCCTAAACAAAGTGGTGTCTTTAGGGGGTGATCTTGGCTAGTGGCCACGTTCGCCTGATTTGTCGCCTTGCGACTTTTTTCTTTGGGGTTACCTGAAAGCGAGAGTTTTCACACATCGTCCGCGGACTTTGGAAGAATTAAAGCCAGCCATAAGACAAGAAATTGCCTCAATTCCCCAAGAAATGATCCATCAGGTAATGATGCGCTTCCGCGAGAACCTACAAGAGTGCATCAACAATAATGGCCGTCATTTAAAAGACATCATTTTTAAAAAATAATGTTCCTAAATGGCATAAAATGTACAAATAATTAAAAAAAAATGTTAGCTTTATGTAGTTTGGTTTTTATTAACATCCCAAATAATACCTATCATTTTACCGCACCCTGTAATTTCGATATTTAATATATCTTCTACGACAGATTTAATTTTATCATAACCAATGCAGGCCTCGACGACTACATGGCGATTAAATAGTATCATCTTCAAACATTAAATTCTATGAAAGCAAATTTGGATAATTGCAACGTAAATTCTGAAAGTCAAAGTTTCGGTTTCATAAACTTCCATTTTCAAATCACACTATCGGTCTCAATGCACGAGGCAGTTCTGGTTCAGATCCCGACGCCGATAAGAGAAACTAAAATCTACAAATCTTTTCCTAGAGAACGTGTTCTAAATTCCGGGCGTCCGACAAGATGGATTCCGTCCGTGTAAAAAATAAAAAAGAATGCTTGCGCCGAAACGAACGGCAAACGATCACGAGTTTCGCAAGAAAAATATGTTTACCGAGAGCTTTTCTAGCCGAATTATTCGAGGCGAAGGAAAATGGAGCCGAATAAATGGTCACTTTACCGAATTAATTCAAGTATACATTTTCTGAACAGAAACCTCCTGAAAGGTCCGTTTCTAACTTTGAAATCACCCTGTATATTTTCAGTATACGTATTATTGGTACAACTTTATGATTTTAGAGTAAAAGTAGTCGGCTCATATATTCAAGAAGTCATTTTGGGTAGTTTTTATTGTTGGAATCTGCAAGAAGTGAGATGGTCGAAAAGCTGTTGTAGCATCGGACACGGCTGAGACATGAAGTACGGATAAAATTATACGTGATAAATAAACATAATTTTAAGGTTATGACCAACGATTTTTAGAGGAATATTTAATTTAAAACTTATTTAAATGATTTATCTTATTAAGTTGACATTTTATTACTTCTTCAAATCCGTAGGTAAATATGCAGAATTATTTTATGTATATTCAAGTTACTGGAAAAAGATATCTGAGATATACAAGAACAAATCAGGAAAGGTTCATTTTAAGGAAGGGACAACCAGGAACACTTGGAGGACCAAATGCAAGACCGACATGTGTATGAGAGAACAATACTAGTAGGATTGGGTATATTGCACCGTACCACTGGTACCATATAGGTATTATAAAATTTCGATTACGTCAATGTAATGCTAGAAATTTATTTAGAAGGTGCTCTAGTAGGTCACTTCAACTAAGCCCGTACCTCTATGTAGAGGTGGAGGCGATCGAATATTCCTGTAGAACTAGAAGATTTGGCTAGAATTCTGGGAGCAAGCGAGTGACCTAGATATTTATATGGTTATACAGTGTGGCACTACAATTTGGCATCAACCAATTTTCTCGCAAGCCCAGGAGACAGGGATATTTCGGTGGGGATATTATCTAAATTGTCGGTCAAATATGGGCATAAAGTTTAGATTTTTTCAGGGATTAGTAAGTATTTTATATTATTATTATGCGGTAAACGTTAAACGTCATTTGACTCACGAGTTTATTTGACACGAGCGGAGCGAGTTTTTAATAAACGAGTGAGTTAAAAAGTTTATCGAACGTGTTGCATACTATACTGTTTCTACGACCTTTAGTTTTTGGTTACATTTTCGCAAAACAACACGAATATATTCACTGACGTGACCGCCAGAATTGACAAACGTCAAAAATCAAAGCTTGGGAAATATCTCCGAAAACATCCGATTGCTCCCAAACCCGTGCGGTAAAATCCCGGAAATGTCCGAAGTGGCTCTGATTCATGGGAAACGAAACTGACGTGGTAAAGTGACGCTTCCCGCACGCTAGTTAGGGGTCCTTAAGAGTGTGTTACCATAAGCTTCACTCGCAAGTGGCTGGAACAAGTTGCACAGTAAATCTAGTCAGCTCATAATCGGTATCGATCTCATCATCTATTGCTTTAAAAAATCAGTTTTCACTTATCTATAACTTCTCATTTCTATAACGAAGCTTAAGGAATGTTAAATGAGTGATACACCGCGAAAACTTGAAATTTTGCTGTTAATCATTAATCAAACTTGCTGATGTTTCGCCAATCATCAGTTTCGGTTATTGCTAATTCGTATTCGGATTATACCTAAACTATATCTAACATAGACTGTCAAATTGCAAGACCGAGCTTTATCGAGCTCCCGCGCGAAACGAGACCCTCCGAGCCTTTCCGAAATGAGACCGAACGCCGTTCGGGATTTTCGATACTTCCGAAGATTCCCATTTCAAATTAACCAGCGAAAAGTGCATTAGAACAGGCAACAACTATACTACTGCTGCCATCAACTTTTTTGGGAACATTTTGGGAACAGAAGCATCACGTCCTTCATCTGTTTCGAAGATTCTGATTTAGAAAACTAGGTACCCATAAGAATAAATGTTGGTAATGTAACAAAACTTAATCCGGTCTACCAATTTTACAGTACAGTGATAATTAGAATCCCTATATAAAGAGAATACACACAATATACGTATATATGTGAACGTTAATGCTGTTTTTAAAAATAAATTGTCAAATCCGGTGGCATCTGCAGTATACGGGAAAGAGTTTTGGTCTCTTAAATTCCTAACTGAGTATTAAAATGAATTAAATGATAATAAACGTTGTTCCTGCAAGGATTTTTTCCAACAACAATTAGGGAGTTAACTGAGAATGTAACGAAATATACAAAACTTAATGCGGTCTACCAATTTTACATAACATTTAAAAATAATTCGGTCGCATCTGTAGTATGCGGGAAACAGATTTGGTTTTCTTAGTTTTGGGAATTTCGAACTGAATATTAAAATGACTTAAATGAAAGCACTACAGCACTTTTTCCAAGTAGTATAAAGGTTTCAAGTAGTTTATGTAGTGTATTACATAGTATGTGTTTTAAATCCCCAAGTTTGTGAGTAACATGATTTTTTCGTTTAAGATTGTAAATAAAGTGAGTACCGGAATTCTGTATTTTTGATCATTTATATTTATTTAAAATATCTAAAGCAGGGCCCATAGATAAGATCACACTTAATTTATATGGTTTAGTGCTCCTTTTTTAACTTCTTCCGATCATATTCTAATTAATCCACCACAAAACGACATCGACATGTAAATGAGAGTATGAACTCGTACTCAAATTTTGTTCGGTCTAACAGACCGAGGCTATTCAACAATATACCGTTTTTGCGAGATATTCCGTATTTAACTTTGGTAAATTATTATGAAGGTCTAACCGCAGACCTACCTCGCTTGGACTTTTCTTTGTAACCTTCAATACATAGATTTTCAATTCGACAATTACGTTCCAGAACCGTACTTCGGTACTGACTGGCGGAGTTTATGTTAGATATTTATTTAAAAAAAATTATTTTACATCAAAATAATCACTATCGTCGCTGAACTCATTTCACACATTAATAATTACTTGTGGCACTAGTCGACTTCTCTAAACATCTGTAAACAACTTTGAATCCACATTATACTTCTTATCAAACGTTCCCGGTCTAACAACTTCCAACAACTGCTTCTTTGTTTAGGAATTTTTAAAGCACATATAATTTTCAAGCAAAAAACTTTGAATGACTTGTTTAGTGGATGAATTCGGTATTTTTTCCGCTTGTACAGAATGATAGCTGCCGTTGTCCATCACGACATCACTGTTTGGTGGAATATTGGGAAGCAATTTTTCAGAATAGCATTTTTCAAAGATGTCTGCTGTCATTTTTTTGGGGTAGCCAACTGTTGACATCTTTTGCAAGAAGCAACAAAGCGTTAGCTACCCACCCAGCTTCAATCCATCCTTTCTTGACGGTATCGTGTTTTGACGTATCTTGTCCTTCATTCCCAAATTCTTCTTGATTCCATCAAAACTTGTCTCTTATTGATGGTATTGTAATAAAACCAATTCTTGGTAGGAACGCACCCAAAGTCTCTAGGTAACAGTCATTGTTCCAAAATACTACGAAACTCTTCATATCAAGTTTTAATTGTTAAAATAATATTCTTCTGAAACGCATGGTATATCAACCGTTTCACTATTCCTGCGTGGTGCATGTCAAGTGGATTTTTTGGGACCCCACGATTTTCCGCGTCTTTCCTTCTTGGACACCATTCACAACTAAGTGACGTACTGTGGCATACGGTGTTTTAGTCATCTCGGACGTTAATTTTATGACTCCACTTTTCCCAGATGTCGAATTCGGAAACAGAAACACATTTAAAATTATAATTTTGGCAGTAACTCTTTAATTCAGTCTGATAAGAAATAAATTGTAATAAAATGTATATGGTACCTCAATAAAAATGGCACACAGTAAGTTGGTGATCACTAATTAGAAACACAAGACGGAATAGAAATAACTCCAAAGCTTCGACGGCTGTTTCATAAAACTGACCCCCACAAATCAACCAATAGCAAACTGGAAAAGCTTCCATTAAAAATCAATTATTTACATAAGATTTTGTTTGTATTGCTTCCAAGGCAGAGTCATTATGTTAAACCCTAAAATTGGAAATCGGTTTAAACTTTCTAATGTGCTTTAGACATAGAAGATTAACCTATCTAATGGGCAAATTCAATTTTAAATCGAGCTACTTCAAGTAGGTTCTGTTTTAGGAAGATTTATAGAAGCAGACTAATATAAATCAATATAACAGTTTAATCAAAGAAAATTTCCCTACTCTTAAAATACAACAGTCTGCACGGCACAGTTCTTGTCGGCTAACATCTTAAATACGGCCCTCACTTGTGGTATACATGCTGAAAAGAATGGTCCCTTCCGCTTTACAACAGGCCGGTCTTAAACTCATTCGGAAGTCAAAATCATAAAGGTTGTAAAAACGGTATGTTGTTGTTGTGCGAACTAAACAGCAAAATAAATAAGAACTAAAAGTTCAGATTTTCACGAAATTATATATTTTGACATGACAATTGTTTCGACAACACCGTGTCTTTATCACATGTAATATTTACAAACTA
The DNA here is from genome assembly GCF_029955315.1 of Cylas formicarius. Classification (NCBI taxonomy): domain Eukaryota; kingdom Metazoa; phylum Arthropoda; class Insecta; order Coleoptera; family Brentidae; genus Cylas; species Cylas formicarius. The sequence continues at coordinate 17,464,122 of NW_026844319.1, read as the reverse complement.
CATACCAAACATCTTACGAATAAGGAAATCTTTTTACTTACATTTTTAATACAAAATAATTTTTGCCACATTGCATTTTATTTTATTTTTTTAAATATAATTAAATATAAATTAATAATGCATAATAATAATAAACTCAAAAATATGTATTTAAAACTACCTTAGTACCAAAAAATTTTTATTTCAATTTTAATTTTCTTTTACCAGAACAAATTATTATATTCAACATAAAAATCTTATATTCAACAATTTAGTCACGAGCGGAGCGCAGCGGAGCGAGTGTCTAAAAAAACATAAGATTAAAATATATTTAATTAAGGGATGTTTCCATTTACATCTCATTTTCAGTTTTATTTAATTTTATTAAATATAAATTAATTAAATATAAAAATATTATTTCAAACAGTTTAATCACGACCGGAGCGCAGTAGAGCGAGTATTTAAAAAAAATGATAAATTGACTGTTTATATAAAAATATAATTTCTTTGTGAAAACAATCTATTTACGAAAGTGTTCTCTCTATGAAGACGGTCCATATACAAAGACGGTCCGTATACGAAGGCGGTCCGTATAGAGAGGCGATCTGTATATGGAGGCGGTCTGTATATGGAGGCGGTCTGTATGCGGAGGCGGTCTATATATGGAGGCGGTCTGTATATGTACATTTGATGAATGAATGAGTGATTGACATTTGATAAAGACACGGGGTAGTCGAAACAATTGTCATGTCAAAATATATAATTTCGTGAAAATCTGAACTTTTAATTCTTATTTATTTTGATAAATGGATTTTCATCAAGTAAAAGCCTCAGTTCAACTATAGAGCATTTTAAAATATAAATTGGACGCTTATTTCACAGTACAAACAAAATTATTAACCCTTATGTTTATAACCCCTATGCGTCTTCGATCTACTTAAATGAATGTGGAATTTTTTTCTTATTTCGTTTATAGATGTTGCGGAGAGTAATATAAACTTTTGTTTTTTTGTGTACTTACTCTGTGACCAAACATTCTATCTAGGTGTTTACATTCCTCAACAGCTGGAAATTTAATGCAGTTTATAGATATATCTTAAACTCATTCGGATGTCAAAATTATAAAAGATTGTAAAAACGGTATATTGTTGCGCGAACTAAAGAGTATTTTAAAATATAAATTGAACACTTATTTCACAGTACAAACAAAATTATTAACCCTTATGTTTATAACCATGTGCGTCTTCGATCTACTTAAATGCATGTAGATTTGTTTCCTTGTTCTTTTGTAGATGTTGTTGTGTACTTAGTCGGAAAGATTCTATCTAGGTTTTTATATTCCTCAACAGCTGCAGTTTATAAATATATCCACGTTTTGAGCGGTTTAATTCTTCCAAAGCGGGCTTAGTTCTAAGCCATAATTAATTGAGTATTTAGATACGGATTCCACTTATCTTGAATGTCATTATTAGACCTGTTACAGTTACATAAGATACAAAGTAACTAATACCAAATCAGTGGGCCGTAGTACGTCATCCATCCGGCGAACGATGCGCTTCGCGTATTGTCAGTCCTTTCTGTTTTACCGTTCTTGACCAAAGTCTCCAACTACTTACCATTGCCGGATCTCCTTTTCCGTAACTGAAAAAAAAGCAAACATGAGTTAATAGCACACCCGTGGCGACTAACTTAACAATTAAGAACGCAGGCTGGATAAATTTCCAGAAATTTATTACGCTTTTGACATTCACATAGTACGTCACGAATACAATTAGTCGCATTCGCCGCAACTGCAGGTTAGGCGGTCGCATACTTCCTCCCAGTCGATCTTGCGGACGGGCGGGCTTAAACGGTGGATGAGTTCCCTGCCGTGTTTACCGACTACTGCCCCCGCCAACAACCCCGCGAACAACGATCCGTAATCGTACCACCGGAATTTCGCCATATCAAATAATTTGCAAGTCAAAGTATCATCCGTACGCGTCGATAAAATTTTGAAGCTACTCGTCTCCGGAGCATTCGCAAACGCAAAAGTCGTCGGTTTTCTCGCAATCTTCTTCGTAATTTCTCGGCACGAATTCCTCGTCTCCTACCTCGCGACTCACTTGTTTGAAACGACCGAGGATCGCCCTGCCGTGTCTGGCGACGAAAGACCCCGCTACCGCCCCCAAAATAAAACACCCGACGTCGAAAACTATTTTGACCATAATTTACAAAAGAATACCCGGTCGACAGTGACAGTGACAAATACAAAAATAAATAACTCGTATTGCTAAAGATGGAAACTCCGCGTTATAAATGTATTGCCATCTCCCGGCTTGGCGCGAAGTGCTAGGCGAAATTAATAGAATCTCCGCTTAACATTTTCGCAATACCTCTAAGTCCGAAAGACTGGTAGTTTTAGTACCGTGACATCCGGTCAATTCCAAAAATTCACAGATTCAATGAATTTAAACGTACATTTGTGAACCCTCGAACTGTTTGTTTTGTTTCAACGTGAAGAACAACCAACGTAAAATTAGAAGCTGCAAAAAATAGTTTCAATATTCACTAAACAAACTTCATTAATTTCATTATTAATCATTAATTAATTTATTCAAATGATACTCTGTAATGATAGTGAATAATTAATTCAAATTTTTTTTGCAACACGACTCCTTAAAAATAAAACATATTCAGGATAAGACACCTCATAAAAAAACATTAAAAAAAAAGCAATGTAACCTAATCTTTGATCAAATTTAAAAACAAATTAAAATAATAATATAGCCGATATTTAGAAAAACCATTGTATTTCAATTTCACTTTCAGACCATTATTATTAAATAAAAACGCTTCATCTTTTATTCGCTTAAGTGGTCAAAAGGACATATACTGATTTCTTTCATTATTTTTGACATAAAACAAGAGATATTTCATACCTAATTTTCTTATGGACTTTATTATGCCTCATCTTATGTTACAGCATATTTTTCTATTTCTGTGAACTAATTATTACCACAAAATTTCCACTATTTATCTCCACCACTATCGTTCTACCAATTACCAGTAACTAGGTTCATTTCCCCCAAAATTTCGACTAATTAATTACCAGGACTGGGTACGCTATATCACGACAATGAAATACCTTGCGAAAAAATTGTGTGGCGAATTAATTTCATTATTAATCATTAATTAATTTATTCAAATGATATTCTGTAATGATAGTGAACCTCTTCACGAAGGATGTTAGGTAATAAGGTGTTACTACATGAAGGTATTCTTTCAATACACTGGCACTAACAGTTCTGTCTGAACTTGACTAAAAATATTTCAATAAACAAAATATGCACACAAAACTAATTATTAAAAACACAACACAATTATCGATGCCCTATAAATATTACAACAGAAATGATCAGTTAACAAATAAAGGTAGGCAGCCAGTTCTTATTTAACCTTAAACTAAACTTTTTTTTTTTTCATAAAACTATTTATTACGAATGTGTGAGTGGCAAAAACCCCTTTTTACCGTCTAGTTAAGTCTCTTTGGAGATATTCAAAGTCATTTCCGAAAATATTCGAACAAACCAGAGTACTTTACTTTCAGAGGTTGAATTAAGAACAATAAAATGTGGTTACCAAAGCAAAGCGTGTTTTCAAAACATATTTTTTTCCAAATTAACGTTTACCTAATATTGTACCTAGTTCCCGTTACTGAATCACCAGACATAAATAGTTTTTTTTATCAGAATTCGACCGAACAAAATATCAATTCGACATTAGGGTGGAATTCAGATTCTCTCATTCTCTCAGGAAAAGTAATAGCAACAAGTGCGGTAAACGGCATTTGACTCACGAGTATATTTGACACAAGCGCAACAAGTATTTAATAAACGAGTGAGTTAAAAAGCTTACCAACGTTTTTTACATTTTCCCAAAACAATAAGAATACGATTGCTCCCAAACCCGTGCGGTAAAATCCCGGAATTGTCCGAAGTGGCTCGGATTCGTGCCAAGCGAAACTGACGTGGTAAAGTGACGCTTCCCGCACGCTAGATCGGTGTGTAATTTTCCAGACGGGAGTAGAAAAAAATAATTAATTCAATTTTTTTTGCAAAACGACTTCTTAAAAAATAAAACATATTCAGGATAAGACACCTCATAAAAAAAACATTAAAAAAAAAGCAATGTAACCTAATCTTTGATCAAATTTAAAAACAAATTAAAATAATAATATAGCCGATATTTAGAAAAACCATTGTATTTCAATTTTTGCTTTCAGACCATTATTTTTAAATAAAAACGCTTCATCTTTTATTCGCTTAAGTGGTCAAAAAGACATATACTGATTTCTTTCATTATTTTTGACATAAAACAAGAGATATTTCATACCTAATTTTCTTATGGACTTTATTATTCCTCATCTTATGTTACAGCATATTTTTCTAATTCTATGAACTATTTATTACCAGAAAATTTCCACTATTTATCTCCACCACTATCGTTCTACCAATTACCAGTAACTAAGTTCATTTCCCCCAAAATTTCGACTAATTAATTACCAGGACTGGGTACGCTATATCATGTCAATGAAATACCTCGCGAAAAAATTGTGTGGCGAATTTTTGAAAGCAATAAATATACTGTATAGTGTGATATTTACGAAAATTGTCGCATCGACTTCACGCTGGAGACGGCCCGAACTCAAAATAAAGGCACGCGTAGATAACATAACTTTCAGGGAGGAAAAGAAATGACGCGAAAGGGTGCACGTTACATATTCATGTATGCAAATCATTCGATATAACAAATAGGGAAGGGGGTGTGCTTTTCCAGGGGTCGGTTGTCCTTCGATTGATTTTTTTTCTAATCTCGAGACGTATCCCCGATGCCCCAGATAAAACCGGCAGCGTTTACGTGTATTTACATAATAAATTGTTCGAGGCGAGCAAGTGTGTGCACGCAAATTCAGGTTGCGACCAGCCGGCAGCTAATAAGGTCGTTAATAATTTAGCGTTGATCGATTAACTATTCACTGACCTCAGTTTATGGGCACAAAAACGTTCCCGTTATTAAGTTTACCGTCTATTTATAATGCAACCCGCGACGGGAATCGCAAATGGCGAGTGACGTCTTAAAAACGTCCTTTGTAAGTCTGCATTTGTCAAAGTCATGTGAGGGAGTAAGCCTTCCACCAATACTTCTGTCAAAAATTATAGAAGAAGATAATACTCAAATGTTACAGTTGCGAATTTTTTTAGAAATATTCATATCATTCATATGTAGTATGACAGCCTTCTGTCCCGTACTCCACGATGTTCTGTGGAAGTCCGATGTCTTTTAAATTTTTGGAGACGATTCTGTCCGCCGAAATTACAAATGGGTAGATAAACACTTTATTGAGCTGCCAAATATTTTTCAATTCCACTGCCAAATTTTCGTATTTTTGTATTTTTTCTGCTTCAGTTTTACTGATATCGTGGGAGAGTGGAACAGCGATATCAATTATGAGGGCATTTTTCTTTTCTTGTCTATAAGAACGATATCGGGTTTATTGTAGTCCACTGTTCTATCTGTTGTAATAGGTCTATCCCAGTACAGTATAGCTCTGCCATGTTCGAGTACAGCCGAGGGCTGGTATTTATAATTACTATATTATTTATTGTTATTATTATTATAAGGCAGGATGTGAAGTATTAGCACATAAGGCTTACCTCGACAGACACAACCAAGTCGCTAAAATAGTCCACCAAGAGATCAGAGTGCAGTACATAGGACTAAAAGATACGGTACCGTACTACCTGTATGAGCCCCCAACCCTTTGCGAAAACGAGAGCACAAAAGTATACTGGAATAAACCCATTTCCACGGATCGCCATATACCAAACAACATCCCGGGTATAGTCTTGAAATTAAAAGATAAAAAAAAAGCTTTCATCATAGACCATTGCCTAGCAACATATCGATGAAATATACTGAGAAAATCAATAAATACTTGCCACTAGCGGATGAAATAAAAAAAATGTGGAGGCTACAGTCAATGCGAATAATACTCATTGTTGTCGGGGTGACGGGCGAGATCCCAAAAAGCTTACACGAAGGACTTCAAACCCTGAGTTTTGGAAACCAAAGACTTTATAACAATATGCAAAAGGCAGTGCCTCTGGATATATGTAGAATAGTGCGCAGGGTTCTTGAAGATATCTGAAACCGAAAGTGGTTGCCCAAGTTCAGCCATCTTGTCTAAGGACCGAGGTTGAATATATTGACCGGAGCAATCTGAGATTAGGGGAAAATAATAATAATAATAATAATAATAATAGACTTTAGCTTCAGATAATAGCATAACAAACATACAATACAGAGACCAATTAGTTGTACCGTCGACTGGCGGAGTCTAGCTTAGAATTAGCTACTCTACTGAACCAGTGGGTGGCATAATAGTACATAAACAAAATTATAAAAAGAAATTGACGTTGACGTCCTATCCCCGTTACGAATTTTTAAAGAATGGTTATAACAAATGCATAAGAAAAACTTTAAAGAAACAGAAAAAATCACTACAGCAAATACTGTAGATGCAGTAATTCTTTCATATATTTCATTATAAACGTATTACAATTTAAATTCACCAGGTTATTAGATATTGCATTATAATATTTTATGGCGTTATACGAAAAACTCATCCAACACATGGGCACACAGAGGATGAGGCAGTATTTCCCTAGAATCGAGGAAGGAGTATCAGGATCGTTTATGACTTTTATTAAAAAAGTACAGAATTGTAGTGTTCACCGAGACTCTATCGTAAGCCATCCAAAACCAAACACTAATTATCATCCAATACATTAAGCAATGCTAGTTGTGTCGCAGACTTCTTTATTAAAATCACATATTCTTTCGTGAATTTTTAAAATTGCCCTCAAACGGATATCATTATAAGTCATTGGATTAGAAACTTTTGGTAAAGCTTTCCTTACTGATATCTTTTACTCATTCGAGAAGTAACTTATTTGGACACAACAGTTCATCATATGCGTAATATATTTATCAATGTATGGACTATTTAGTACTTTAGCATTAACGGTGATATGTCACCCAGACCAGGCGCATTTGTTTTAAGCGCCTTATTCCCTAAAGGAAAACACATATCTGAACCTATAGACAGCAAAACAAAAATTGTGCATAACTTCCAGCGCCAGCCGTGTTGGCAATGGTTGGGAAGGTAAATACAAAAAGTTTTACCACAAAACAGCCATCTAAAAAATTAAATTGACTTAAAAACCGTACAAATATTACTCACCGTTATTATTCCGGATGCTCAAATAGGTCTGTGTTGCTTTAATGTTCATATACATTTTAAATTTCCATAAAATGGGATTTTTCCGCTGCTTGGAAAGAGTGGTACTATATAATTATCTTATTAGAGACTTATTATATATAGTTCTGGGCGGGTGCATAGCATATAGACCACAATTCCTTTATCCCTTTCTTCGTGAGCGGTTTCTCTCTCCACCAATCTTCTTGGAGTATTACTAATAAGATTGTAATGAAAGTTAAGGGGGGGTTTGGTGGCGCTTAACCTTTTCATTACACAATACTGAAAAAGCTCGCGGCAATTTCAGAGCAGAATTAAGATTTTTTTTTGTGTTTTTGTGGCTTCGCTAAAACTCAAATTATACTGACTGCTTTGTCTCTTCGTGTGTTAATAGAAAAAATAACAAATGTGTTATTTTGATATGTACTTAAGATTTTGTTGGTCCATATCGTTTATGCTTTGATGTTGTGCTGCTGTGGTTACTATAAATAAAAGAAGAAGAATTGCTTATATGCCAAAGAGAGTAAGGAAAACGAGGTTCTGTAATGCGTTAAAAGCGGCATTTTTTAGACTTATTTTGAACGTTGGATCCCAAGAATATTAACCAAGTCAAGGCCGATTGAATACCCCAAATTTATGAAACGGGCGCACATTTGTGTATAGATTTTTAGTCTCAACACGAGCTAAAATATGGCGTCTTCCATTTTTAACAATGAATTAAATAACACTCCTATATGAATTAATTCACGTTAGTCCACTGACAACGGTCGAGTTGAGGTTCCTTATAAGAGTCTCGCCGGCATTAAAGATTAATTGGTAAAATGCACTTTCGGAGTTTCCTGCGAACGTCCTATAAATAAAACTTTCCCGCGCGATAACGTCGGAAAAGAAGAAAGCGTTTCTCGCAGCTTGATTAATTGCGAATGGCCGAGGGACTTTTTATCCGTTTTCGCTAATCCGTGGGCCTTTTCCTGCGTTCCCGCAGGCTTCGTCGCAGGAACTAAATGTCTAATTCCAGGGGTCGAGATTATGGAATTGAATTGCTGAGACTTTTTGTCAAGTTTATTTGCAAGCTAGAATTAGCAACCAATTAAAAAGGCGTTACGCCGTTTTATGTTCCCGAGACATTTTATTTTGGTGTTTTAGTTACGTATAAATTTTCAAAAATTCTTTAATGTTCAGTAGTGTCGACAAAAGAATTATTTTCACGTTAGTTTAACAGTAAAACTTGTTTTTGATGTTGTGACGTTTTGCCAATCTTTCTGTTGCCTTCTTTAAATTGAGAGGGTAAATCTAGAGGAGGGATATATTAACATTGTCTCCGATGAGTGATGGCCAAAGGTAAGAGACCTAAGTCACGGTTAAGATTGTTTTGTACTTTAGAGATTTCTATGGATTCTCAAAATATCATAACTTCCCATAAAAATCTGTTCGAAAACAACCCACACGTGCCACTGTGGTCCTTCCTTACATTCAAAACATTAAAATTATAGATATCATATATCAAAAGTTAAAACCAGATTTACCACTTGTTGAACAATCTCTCAACATCTTCGACCCATCAAAGGCAAAAATTTGTTGGAGATACCAGGAGTTTACTCCATTCTATGCATATGCAGCAAAGAATACATTAGATGGGCAGGACAAAAAAAATCAACTAGGCTAAAATCTTATGCGACCAAAATAAAATTTTTGCATGAAATCAAGTCTTCTACCGAATAAAAATCCAAACTCAGGTCTTTACCTTTCATCAGTATGAAAATCAGTCATCCCGCCCCCTCGAACAGAATATAAGCATGTACAGAGTCTAATACAAACCAGTGAGTTCAGCTCTGAAGAAGCGAATAGGAAAACTAGGCGAAACGTCAGCACGTTCGCAGGAGGAATCCAGAAGATTTGTAAATAATAAGACTTAAGTTAGCTAAACATTGTACACTTGAGTCTGCTGTTTTCACATCGATAAGAAATAAGTGTCGGATTTCCCTTAAACTTGAAATGCACAAATAAACTACTTGAAAGTTGTAAGGAACAAGTTCAAAATCAATTTTTGACTACTATTTTTATATAGTTTATTTATTTGCTTACTGACAGCTACCATCAATTTATTTTTTAACACAGTTTGTTCATCAATTTTTGCGCTGTTCTGTGAAGCAATTTCGATGACGCAAGCAAGGGCTAAAATAATTACAAAAACATTTTTATTGATTCAAGTAAACGCTTGATAATTTAATCTGCATTTCTAGATATCCGGATAACTGCAAATCACTTAAGAAGCTCTTCTATGCGAATGAATTTAATGAACTTTCCATTGCTCTTATCGATTTTAATATTTGGAACCGTCGCCATTTAAAAACGAGTTGATACGAGTTCGCCGAAATTTAACAACGTACTGCGTGAAATAAGAGCTTTCAAATGATGTATTAAGAACCATGTGTTTACTTACATAAACGATCGATATGTCTTTAAATTTTCTTAATATGGTCCGTTATTTTTGGCCTCACTATCATTGCTAGGATGTGCCACTGCGGTGAATAAATGTTTAATGTCCTATCATAATGTCATCATATCATAAGCATACATGCTTAAGTTGATCATCAATATTCGCCCCATACTTGTAAGCCGGAATTTATTTAAAATTCGAGTTTGGATGTTTCGGCGTTCAGTAACTCGCATACCTATTCCAGGCGGACGAACTTGGAGCCCATGTTTATCAATTAAATTAAGGAGATTTGCAAGCCTCGTAACACTTCTTACGGAATGCCTTGTCTGGCCCAGATCCCGGATAATTCGAGTATAACGAGGCAAAGGCGGCCGCCATTAATATTAGTTTCAAAGTTTTAGAACTGGCTTCTGAGTGGAAAACGCCGGTATTAAAAGAGCCTAAAAAACGAAAATGAGGTGGAGGCAGTGGAGGCTGTTCCGAAGCAGTATTTAAAGTGTCACTTGCCTATAAAAATTATACATGAAAGTAAATATTTTAGGAGGGTTGACCCGTAGACACGCACAGCTGTCCGATTACGGGTTAAGACAGATTACAAAAATTTCTTGAACTAAACACTCTAACAGGAGAGGTTAGTAATTACACACACAACTAGAATGTAATACATCAAGAGTAAATCTAACAAATGACGATAAAAAATGATTAAAAAAATGCATTTTCAATAGTTTTCTGAAGTCAAACAAGTCCACATTTCGCAAATAGCCCTATATGAACGGGCTCATCTTATTAATGGAGCTCCCATTGTGATTAGTGTTAAACCTTTCAATGAATAAAAGTTGACTCGGCTGTATAATAAACGGAGATGGTAACATTGTAAAAAATTATATGTAAAAACTGTATACAGATATTTCCTAAAATATTTTAATTTTAATACACTTGAAATTCTGATTATAGCTAAAAAAGTTTGTTAGTTAATTATTAAATCTCTATCTATTAAATCTCAATAGCTAAAAATATCTATTAAAACGAAAATTAGGTGTGTTACTGAATTTTCGTTCAATTTGAATAATATATCTGTCATAACAAGAGGTTCGAAACTGTTATGGAATATTCAAGATTGGATCTTACCATGCAATTAAAGAAAATAATTAATGATTTTCGGTTTTTAAAGCCCTTGGATTCTCATAGTATAAATCTTAAAATACGTTGTGCTCTTTGTGCAAAGATACAAAGATAAGATAGTGTCAAAATCTCTCACTGTGCTTACTTGTTTTAATAGATAATATTATTACAGTTCTGGCTGCTGCGAAACTATTTAGAAGCCATTGTTTACCGAGTTCAATAGTACATGGTTCTAGCATATTCATGATAAGTTATTAAACTTACTTTAAATAACCCAAACTTTTCCTGATAAACTAACGATTTCACAATCACACTTTTGAAAATAGTGATTTAGTATGTTGAAGCTATAATACACAGGGAAACGTGGTAGAATGCGTCATGATGTCACTTGAAATTTGACGTTAAAACACTGCAGAAAAATAATATGTATAAAGACATCTACTAGCTTTTTGACGCTTTGACAATATAATTTTCTTGCCTAGACGCTGTATGTGCTTACAATGGTGAACTGTTACCTAAAAATGGGTTTCCAGAATCTCTAATAAACCATATCGTCAAAATAATTATTCTTTCTAACACTAGTTTTAGTCACCAGTTTGTTTTAGCAGGAGCGGAGCAAGTACTTAATAAACGAGTTACTGAGGAACCCATTACTAAGTGACACTTTCCGTATGCTTGATCCGTACACAATTATGTATTTTAGAGTAGAAAGTACAAAATTATTATTATTAATTATTATGCAACAAGTTTGATAAACGACACGAGGGGGCGAGTATTTAATGAACGAGTGACTAGAAGCCTTCCAATGTATTAACATAGAATACTATTCCAACGACCATTCGTATTTACAAAACAGCACAAATACACCACGTCTGATGTGATCCTCAAAACTGACAAATGTCAAAGTACAGTAAGTGACTAAAATCTACCGAAAATATCCCATTGTTCCCAACATGCATGACAACAGTGTAACATGACTGACGTTTACTCTTCGATCTCCAGAGGTGGAGTGGTAGTCTTCTTTTTCTGCTATTAATTTGGCAATATGTGGACACTCAATTTCGCAAAATTTTTAATCGGCGGGATGCCACTGAACGAAGGAGCAAGGTATAGGCACGGGGAAAAATTAAAGGGACGCGTCAAGAAATTGCAAATAAATTAGCTTTTTATAAGCGATAAATTTAAACTTGGCTGCCGTCTCGTAGTCGGGAAGCGTTTCCAAGCAGATTAGAGTCGGATTTTTCAACGAGAATTACAGACGTATCGGGTATTAATTTCTTCTCAAGTTTTTCGTCACAGTTCCCGAGCGGTAGGAAAAGGGGGGAATATTTCGACGTCGAGACGAATGAAGAAGATGATGAAATTCGATAATAAATTATTGGCTGCCACGAAATCATGTTTGGTATATAGATTATTCTTTATGCCACAATTATGAAACTGGTCATTTGCGAGTTCCGATTCAATCAAATAATGGTCTCATCTGCACGATTACAGACTTACCTGCACTTTGCGGCATTGTTTTTTCCACACACCAAACTTGTTTTTCCATCAACATTTAACGAAATTTGGGTATATTTCCAGAAAATACTGCCATAAGTCTGCGACATTAAAACTGAAAACTATCGAAGCGACTAACTGTCAGCAGCCATGTTGGTTGTTAGACGCTTCTAAAGTTTCTGTATTATCAGCATAGGCAAAGCCTATGAGATATAAAAGGAAATTTGGATTTAATTAACAATGTTATGGTGGTAAGAGGACAATAGCAATATTTTGCTTTTGTTCTACATCTTGTACGGAATATGACAATAATTTGTGTTGTAGCCAAATTCAATATCTTTGCTGATAACTAAAGATTTACACTTGATTTTTTCAAGTAAAGTCGTTTTTTCTACTTCTAACAGATAAAAACTAAAGGTAACCAGTAATGCGCTATTTTACCATTTCTCCAACTGAATTTTCGAAAACATGGCCATTATCTAACATTTGAGGGGCTCAAATGACAATTTGGCATCCTTTTCTCAATGATACTTTAATACCCATAGAACAGCCCTCCATCAACGCTTGACCAGCACGAGTAATGTTTGTTTCTATATAATCCTTATTGACCACGACTCATTCTTTTCTTCGCCAACAATTTCGTCGGTCTTAAAGGTTGTCCGTAGAAGTTTTATTTACCTCTTAAAGGAAAACTGACCTCTTGTCCAAGGTCCATAAAAGTTCTTTCTATAGTGGACATTTTCTTTTTAAAATATAAAGAATATCCTTTTCTTCTAGTCGCACTTGTTTCATTACAAACAATTTCGTTGTGGACACTTTTGGAAGGTTCTACTTGCCCTGCTTCTTTTCTTTCCTTTTGCTAAATTTTCTGGCCCGTTAAAATTGAGATAAGCAATACTTTAGCAGTTAGCAGCATTTTGGATATCCTGGTATAGATTAATTTAAAACAGAAATCACTTCGCAAATCGAAGATGAACCGGAACACGTGATTAAAATCCCAAATGTGCAAGATGAAATTTATTTGCAAACATTTTTCTCCTTTTTGTTTGTAATGCGGGTGGTCGAAGTAATTCTAGTGATCTAAAATGACACCACTCCTTTAAGCTCTTCTCGCGCTTCTTTTGCCTTGCATGTGGTGCTTTTCTCAGCGCACAATGTGAGTCAGTTTTTATAGTGTCCACCATCTCTATTTCGTTTTCCATATATCATTTATTACACCTTTCCTCCAAGAAATCCTAAGTATGCATACCCACATTTCCAAAGCCTGGAATCTTTTAAAGTCATCTTTGTTCGTGACCCATAACGCCATTCAAAACGATTGAGAAAACATAAAATCTAGCTAATCTGATCTTAACTCTGAGATCTCTAGAGCAAAAAACTTTCCCCATATTTCTAAATGCAGCTCAGCTGGACTTATTTTGATCTGGCCCCCAGTCTTATTTAATATGGAAACCAGGCATTTCTACGCTCTCACTCTGTCGGCTTACTTATGGCGAAAATTCCTAGCCTTCACTGGACATTTGTTTTGCTCATAATCAAGAATTAGAGACCTTTGAATATCATACATGTGTTTTTAAACAGACATTCTGGCGCATACCAACGACTGTTTATTAAAAGGATGCGGAACCGTTCTACTCATGATTGCCATTTATATTCGCGTGCGACGTTTTTGAGATTTATATTTTTCGACCGACGAATAACAAACGACACGACATTTACTGTAGCCATTTTATTTTCTCCTTTCACGAATTGATTAGAGAGACCGATAAAATATCGCGGGAAATGCTTTTTATCACTGAGGCGAGATTAAATGATAAACATTGCCCCAAAACACGCATTTCCCGCGTTTTCTGTACGAGAGGCTCGTACGAAATAGCGAAAAGTTTTAGGAAAAGCGGGGAAAGACTTTGTGGGCCGCAGTAAATCGATTTAAATTTGTTTTTAAAAATAGATTCCCGCTTAAAAAATTTGCTTATTTAGCAATGAGGCCACCGTTTTAAAAACGTTGATAGCTTTCGGTGACATTTCCGAACGAAGGGGATTTTATTATGATAGTTTAGTGCACACAATCGTGGTAATTGGTGGAAATGAGTGGCAATTATTGTTACAGTGGACATCAGTTGTCATTCATGGACTTATATTGCTAATTATAGATATATTTTTTTGTTAATAAAACGTTCAAAACATTTTAGATTCTGCAAATACGGAAACTTAGTTCTGCGAAAATAAAAAAATATAAGAAAATATCTCTATATGTTCATTTGCCCAAAGAAAATTACGCGAAAGTAAATGAGGAGCATATTTTCTATTTCCATATTAGGTTCAAGGCCCAGTCTTTTACTTAAGTGGTAGGAAGTAATTAAATAGAAACAAAAACTATAAATTTCTGAAAAAATGCTTTTAAGAACCTTATTACCTATTTGCTACCTACTTTCTTGGAAACAATTTATTTTCATAAGTTATATTTAGAAGAGTGTTCTTCGACTGTTTCACTCTTGGTCCTGCTACCTAACTTAAACGTTTAAGATTTTTTTTACTATATTATTAAAACTAAACAGAAATATGGAAATAGAAAAGTTTTGCCAAAAAACATAGGTTCTTACTGTCACCTTACAGGATGACGGAGCTGTTGGACGGTATGTTTTTGTGTTTTTTTTTTTTGTTTTAAGATATGTGTTTGTTTAATCATATCCTAGTTATGTCCCAGAATTCATTTTTTTTTAATTGTAAGAAGTCATATTGATGTTGATTATATTATTTTCCTGTGGTTGATATTATTTTTAAAAATAGGGGTCTGTTTGAAATTAGATATAACTTACGTTTTAATTCTTGCTGCTTAGGCATACTTTCAGGAAGAAGTTATCACTCTAGATTTCAAAAAATTATTTTATTAGAAATAGTAAGTACGCCTTGACACTAATGAGAATCTAACTATAATAAAAATAAATAATAATATCTAATAACTAACATTTTCTATAAACACAGTAAAATATGTACGGTTTTGTATAAGTTTGCATGTTCAGGTCCCAGACCCCCATTATCCGGTAGAAAGTTCTATAATATTTCGTAATCTACTAATCGCAATTTCTGTGATCCCTTCAGGAACATACGCTAGTTAATCAAGAGATCTTTGTCCGAGAGGTGTACTTTACTTCCTTATTCCCAATTGGGCAAGAGAGTTCGCGTCCGAATAATCCGATTTACTCCTGCGTTCAACATTTTGAGACATTCCATACTGTAATGTATTTCGTTTTCCAGTATACTTACTCCTTTAAGCGCAAAGTGCCAAAGTCCGTTCATAGATATAAGAAAGTGACTAACTGATACGAATTAAGGAAAGACCCGGGCAAGCGGTAAGAATGAAATATGACCGAAATGGTTCGTACTTTGCTTAGAATTTAATTATTTGGGGTTTTGTTACGAAAGATACCAAACAATATTTATTTATTTATGTATGTATTTATGCTTAAATCTAAAATAAAATTACAAATAATTTTTATTACCTACTTAAATTACTTAAAATTATTCACATAATATATCAGTATCACTATCGCTATCATCGCCTGTTCTAATTATTATTTGTTCTATATTATTTGCAATATGGATATACGATTGTTTTGCTTTTTCTATATGTTAAACAGAATTTGCCCAACTTTGTGGAAGGATGTTAAAAACTTCGGTTTCTATAAGTTTGAGGACATTGCAGTTAACACGGGGAAAAACATTGTTACGACGAATGGCAGATTTCAGTTGGTGCCAAACATGTTCAATGGGATTAAATATATAGTGGTAACGTGGAAGCCTTAAAACTGTATGCCCTAGATTTTTGCATAATTATCACAGACGTATTCCTTTTGCAGGTTCAAGCTTTGTAGAACCTCAATTAATTGCTTTTTGGTATAATCTTCGTGAAAATAAATGTCGTTATTTACATGTAGTTTTGGATTATTGCTTTTGTGTCACATCAGGAAGGGGTTTTAGTCAACTGTCTACTGTGATAACTTGCATTGTCCATTACAATGGCGCTATTAAGAGGAATGTTTGGAACTAGTTTGTTTTTAAACCAACTTTCAAATAACATCAGCGGTGGTGTCTTCATGGTAATCCAGAGAATAAT
This sequence comes from Cylas formicarius, assembly GCF_029955315.1. Lineage (NCBI taxonomy): Eukaryota > Metazoa > Arthropoda > Insecta > Coleoptera > Brentidae > Cylas > Cylas formicarius. The sequence goes on along the minus strand of NW_026844319.1, from coordinate 17,447,667 downwards.
CTTTAATATTTTTCGCCGACAGAGAAAGTCCATTTGGAATCAGCCGTCTTTAGAGCCAGCATGCAAAATAGTTTTTTTTTTACCTCTTTTTGATGGCGCGTTTGTTTTACACTCATCAGTTGAGTCAACCCAACCCTTTTCCGGGGTATCATTGGTGTCGAACCAGGTTTCATCAAAGTAAATAATTGGCCTTTGTTGTTCTCTGTAAATCCTAATTTTTTCTAGATATTCTAGTCGCCGTTTCCGAATTCTAAAATATTCCATTAAAACTTGCCTTTTGTCAATTTTTTAAAATCTAAAACCCATGTGTTGAATACACTTCCATAAGGTAATTCTGCCACATTTGACACCGGTTTCATCTTTTTCAAGCCTCCTAATTAAGATATCTAATGTAGGCACGCTTTGTTCCTCGTATAACTGGTAAATTTTACGCCGTATTATATGTTGTTCACTTTCATATACACTCGAGAAAATGTCAGCATCGCTTCTTTTTTTCCTCGCTGAAATGGGATTATTCACAATTTTCCATACAGTTGATGTTGGAATTTTCGTCAAATAAACATTGTTTAAAACTTCCTTAGTCTCAATAGATTAGTGTTTTCTACATTTGGGCGGGAGCAGCTCCTGAGATACACTAGACTCACACATATTTTGCATAATTCGCACACGATTCAACACACGATATATTTACACACGAAATAAGAATGATTACTAATAAACCTAAACTAAGTAGTATACCAAACCAAAGAATATTAAACACAGGTAGGTATAAAATTATTTTCTATTACGGACCACAATTTTATCTGAATTTAAATTCCGAAACCTTAGGTAATAATCTTGTTGCATTGTATGTTAATGACCATCCTTGGATAATCCCATTCAAAAGCAATTGGTCACTTTCTTATATCTATGAACAGACCATACCCGAAAAGTACCTTTCCAAGGGATGTTCATAATCTTAGTCCGAGGTTATGTGGCAAACATCAAAATATTACTCGCTTTATGAGATTTCGTCTAAGATCACTCAAGCCCTACATTTATCTACAATTATAAAATGTCGTCCTTGAAAAGGGGTAAATATCAGAAAACCTGGAAGAAACTGACAGACGGAAAATGATTACGAGACTTATATAAAAGTCCCGCGGGGATACGGGTTCGTTGACGACATACTGTAGCCGAATTCCCGCGGCGAATCGGTTAAATTCCGCAGATATTGGCATCGTTTCCCGAAAATTCAATATTGATTGAGGGGTCACCTAGAGATGTGTATGCCCGCGATATCGAAGTTATATATATTTCCAATAAAAGCGGATCACATCTTGGATGTTTAGCGTTTACTAAAATAATAGCAATGTTTTCTCTTTTTGCGTACGCTGGGATTAAGTTTCAGATTTAAGAAAATATAGTGGCATTTGGCCTATTGTGACGTACTAATTTGATGAACAGTTGTTGATAATATATTAATATAATATTAAAATGATATTGAAATAAGCGAAATGAAATTTTTGTTCTATAATTAGTGTTATCGAACAGTAATTCAGTTAAAAAAAATCAGCTGTGACAACGACGGTGTTTTATAAAAAAAAAAAGATAAGAACAAAATATGTATATAGTTGTCGTTTTGGAATCGTCAAAAGTTTTTTACAATACCTGAAAAGACAATAACAGCGTGGAAAATATGGTTAGTGTAACATATATATTCGCAAACTGCATCATTACGTAGCTAGCTACAATAACTACGAGTAAAATAACTGAACTGAACCCATCTAGTAAGTATTCCTCAAGTGAATGATAAGGTTGACTTAACTTGTTGACTCTTTCCGAATTCAGTATATTATGGTTTAATTTTTTAGGTTCTGGAAGTAAAAGTTACTGCCCGAGAAATTGTTATTTTTTAACCATCAGCAATAATTTTTACAACTAAGCGTGTATGGTCTGTTCCTAGATATAAGAAAGTGAACAATTCTTTTGAACGGATTATCCAAGGGTGGTAATTAACATACAATGCAACAAGATTATTACCTTAATTAATAATTAATAATTAATAATTGATAGTTAATAATTGATAGTTAATAATTGATAGTTAATAATTAATTAGTTAATAATTACCTTAATTAATAATAATAATCTTGGTGCATTGTATGTTAATGACCACCCTTGGATAATCCGTTCAAAAGCAATTGGTCACTTTCTTATATCTATGAACAGACCATACAAAGTGTCATTTCAAGACGTCAGTTTCATGAATCACTGTGACTAGGCACTTTGGACGTTTCCGGTACTGGAAGCAATCCGATAATTCGGTAGATTTTAGCCACGTTTTTCAGTTTTGATAGTCACATCAGACCTCACACAGTGAATGTATTAATACCGTTTTACAAAAATGTATTGAAAAACTAATACGTTTATAAACTTGTTCAACCATTCATTTATTAAACAATTGCTCATCTGCACTCAGTTTATGTCAAATCAAAGTCGTATCTAAAGTGGTGTATTGCAGTCCGTAGTCCACTTTAAGAGTTATTAACCAAACAAAATACAGACGTGTTTTAAATTTAAAACATACAACTGGCAATAACGCACGACAGATATCAAACGTCGGTAAGAGCTGCGACGTCATACATTTCATTTTCAGTGACGAGATAACCGAATTGCAAACTAGAAAAAAATGCTAAAATGAACAATTAAAACAATGTGGAAACTTTGACGTTAATCGCAGTTATTTAAATAGTATTTGCTCTAACTTGAATTGAGATTAACGTTCCGTCGTTGACGTTAGATATTTAAAGGTAATGCTACATACAAACGCAAATCAAGCACTGTTATCTTAACTAATTGTACTTACTTGGGGACATTTTGAATTCTTAAGTTTTATTATTAATTTTTGAAGCCTTTTAAGCTTTCTCTCATTAAAAAAAAATTACAGACGCCACTGCTTATGAAAATAATTTTTAATAACAGCTCGAGCTATTATTGAAACTGTAAATATGCAGAAAGAGGAAGAAATAGAAAAAATAAGGTGACAATCAGGTATCACTTATAGCTATCCGAATTGCCTGTGCGCAGTTGCAAAACGATAAGGTCAAGTATTCGTGCTGATAACTGGCACTGCTTTTAACCATTAATTATCATTAGTTTGGCACCAATAATAAATAATTTCAAAATTGGGAACTGCATACAATAAACACTTAAGCTTTTTTGATTTAACGTTTTCAGTCAAAACTTTTAAAATCCTCCTCAGTAAAGTTTTGTTTTTCTGGGTAAGAAAATTATACTCTGCATTTCACACTTTCTCTTGCGTGTAACTTCTGTTTAATTGTTATTATTAAATTAATTATTTATATTACGTTCAAGACTGTGTAATATATTGAAATATTTTTACATACTTCCCCTAGTTTTTGAGAAAATTTTATTACATAGATTTTAGTTGCGGTTTGAACAGTCTTAGATATCTGCAGCCATAAAATTAGTATCATCTAAGACCATAAAATGAAATTTGACTTTTGCATATAATATCAAGTAAAATAAATATACATAATAATAAAAATATGTATTTATTATTATTGTTATTTTATTATTATTATTATTATTGTTTAACCGAACAACTCGCTACAACTAGTAAATCATTTCTTTTTCGTAGACTAAACCAGCCATTTCATTTGCCCAACAAAAAGTTTTCTCGCCAAAGCCTTGTCCGAATAAATTTCGCCTTTTTATGCGATTTTCTCGGTGCCCTTGTCTCAGGTGCGAAACGTATGACCGCCAGCGGCTAGTTATTTTGCGGGGTGAGCACCGAAAGTCCTCGAAACGCAGCGGGGCGCCGCCAGACCGGCGCCAGACTGACGCCCGCGTCGCCGTCCTCCCAGAGTTAGACGTTTTTTCCCCATTTTTGCCGTCGTTGTCTCGTTTACTGTTTCGGCAGTAAAAAAAATTGGGAAGCCAGGCTTGAAACAAAAACGTCGCCTTTAGTGAGGCGAGGGGAGAGATCGAATTTTTCGGGAAACATTTTATTCGAAACTTTCACCCGCGTTTTCATACATTTTCCAATAAAACGCTGGTTTATTAAAAAATGCGGGATAATCCCAACTTTATTGTTGATTAAGTTAACCATTGCTGAAAGAAAGAACTAACCAAAACTGACGTTACAAACTGAACGGCAAATGAAGTGCGACATACCAGAAGTGTTGCATTGCCCATTTTTTGGGTATAAATAGTACATATTAGTGTGTAGTTCTAATTTTAAAAAAAATGAATTTCATATTTCCATAGCAAAGCAATATATAAAGAATGCTTAAGTCATTCCCTAAGCCTTAGAGATTGTGTCCACTGCTTGAAAATTTCCCATGGATAGCCCTTGTATGAAGACTTAAATTACTAAATTAACAGCACTACGTTGATTAGTGCTATGTCAAGTTTTTAAGTATATAAGTTTGCATAGTTCAAACTCTAATATGGGTTCCAATTGCAATAGGTACATCCAATTCCTCATGTATCTTGCATATTTTGCATTTAGCTGAAATTGTTTTTTTCGGGAGTTTTAAAAATTGGATTAGATATATTAGGTAAGACAAGAAAAATGTGGTATATACCAATGTCTTTTGTCCTATGGCATCTCTAATTTCCATATTCACAAGTAATCGGAATATTTTATTTATGAGCAATTGTCAATATTCATCCACAATTACACCAAAATATTTAAGGAATGTTACTTTTTAGAAACTTTTTACCTATTTCAACATGCGAAAGTTTAAGATTCTAGAATACTATAAAATTTTCCATTCAAGACCATATTTTGCAATTTCCATAATTCTGTATTTATGGTAATGGTGTCAAATGCTTTACGTAGATCAATTGAAATAATAACTACAATGTTCCTTTCATTAAACGCGTTTGACATAATTTACAAAGTTAAACGTGGAAGACAGTGTACCAATTTTTTGTAGGAAGTTCTGGGAAATAAATATTCAATTATGTTCTATCTCGGGTCTTAAAAAAAGGACAAATTTAGTCTATTTCATTTATTACTTTTTTTACAAATTATATACTACACTGAATAAAATTAAATCATAACTTAAACCAAATGGCGCGCTTTCTAGGCTCAATTTAAAACTTTTCCCATTTGTTTTCTTGCCTTTGCAGCATCCACATCTTTTTCATTATTGATTATCAACTAACTCTCTTGTCTACAACATTAAAACGGCTTACATAAGCTCTTCTCTCTAATAATTTTCACATTAGAAATATTAAGCGTTCTATCACAAAATACATTTCACCACAACCTTCCAAAAACAATGAGTCCAAAAGCAACCCCACACGTGCCACTGTTGTCTTTCCTTACATTGAAAACATCACTGACCACATATCAAAAGTTCTTAAGAAATATAACGTCAAAACCAGATTTACCACTTGTCCAAAAATCTCTCAACATGTTCGATTCGTCAAGGACAAAATTCGGTTGGAGAATCCAGGAGGTTACAGCATTCTATGCATATGAGGCAAAGAATGCATTGCAATGCATACAAAGAATGTGAAAGAGCCTTAAGATTACGACAAATAAACTCATCAACAGTTGCCGAACACAATCACGAAACCGTACATTTTGTATTTATTCGCTAGTTCCTTTACCAACGAAAAATCCGAGATTTTATAGAAATCTATAAGCAACCAAGTAATCTTAACCGCGACTCAGGCCATTACATTTCACCAATATGGGAATCAGTCATCCGAGACGATGTTTATGCCCCTCATTTAGCTCCGCCCCCCTCAAACAATATATAAGCAGGTACAGAGTAGAATGCAAGCCAGTGTCAGTTAAGTTCTGAAGAGGCTAACAGGAAGACTGACGAAACTTCAAGCAATTCGATTCATCAACAACCGACGCAGAAGACATCCAGACATCCAAAACCTGTAAATAGTGCAGACGGCTGTTTTAAATTTCTGTGCAGACACCATTTATGTTTTAAAATTTAAGTGCATACGACAATTAAACCTAGCGCATACACTTATGCATTACTTTTTTGAACTCGAACTGTTTCTTTATACCTACAATATTATGTCTATTTGAATATTTCAATTGTTTACTGCATTCTAATTGATGCCCACAAGGAACTTTTTTTCCTAACTCCATTTTAGTCGTAAAAGCAGAGAGCAACTATCACCAAACACTTGTGTTAAGGAACTTTATATATTTTTTTAAATTAGCCTAATTAAATTTTAGAAACAATTGCTGAATATTTTGCGCTACGCCAGCGTGTAAGGGTCTAGAGCGACAATTAAAAAAGGATAATCACGAGGGCAATAGTTGGAGTCAACAGGCCGAAAATAATGACACAAACGAGTCTTTTTGTTTCGGTTTTAATTAACCCTCTCCCAGATATCGGACGGCGAGCGTACAAAGAGCCGCGATTGCATGAGTTGCCTCCTAACTCGATAGACGACCCGATAATAGGTTAATATGATCCCGTCTCATGATTAATTGCGCGTAGACACGCGCAGTCTGGTTGCATTTGCACCAATTGTTAAACGTCGCATATTCTGAGCTTTGAGATGATGGTCGTGACATGGCAGCGTCGTGCGCGATAACGAGTCTTCGTTTTGGTATTTCATTATTCATCAATGCAATTTATGTTTACTTAACTAGCATTATTAAGGTTATGTTGCTTTTAACTTCAAAACGGTTCGAAATAACTACAGAAGAATCGTTCTTTTTATTGCAAAAATAAAATGTGCTGTGCAAACGTTGAAAAGAATAACTCAAATTTCAACAAAATACGAAATAAAACATTAAATGATGCCACTTCGGAGGTTTTCGGGTCTTTAGTCACGCGCTTGGGAGATATCGGATGTTATTCGTAGACTTCAGACATGATATTTTGACGTTTTTCAGCACTGATGGTCACATCACACCCCTCTCACTGAATGTATTCATAACTTTTTGCAAAATATGCTACTAGTTTTTCAGTTTGTTTATTAATTTGTATTGCTAAGTATTTCTTTACCTATCTATCTAAAAAACTCTTGGAATATTTTTGTGGCAAATACTATCTAAAATTAGAGAAAATTAATTATTTCAGATTTAACAACTATAAAACCGAAAGTCACCATAATTAATGAAACTTACATTGGAAATTTTATTGTGAAAATGTCATTTGTAGAAAAATTTAAAAATTACAAATCAGCTCCTAACCATTGATCACGTCTAAATTGCATTATGCAAAAAAATCACCCTGTATATTTTTCAACTCTGTGTTTGTGTCCACAAAAACCTAAACATTTTTGTCTAATCCTAAATAAGCATGATTATGATACTCATGTCAAAAATAACTATAGAATCCCATACAATTCAATTCATTTGTTTGCCATATTTATTTGTTTTATATTTAGTATGACTGTTATAGGCTGCATAGTATTTTCAAATCATCACATAAACAGTAAACAAAAATTTATTATTATTATTATTATTATTATGTTCATTTATATTTATTTGTTTTGTGTTTTTAATGATAGCAACATTTGAAAACAGAAACATGTTTTTTATATTTTAAACCATACGGACTGCAGGAGCTGATTCAATTTTTCTTTCTTCACTTCAATGTTTGTAAAATTTTATTTAAATGTTCTTTGTTTGGGCGTTTCTACAGACCATTCTAGACAAACGACATACGACCGTACATTACGACCCGCATAAGTGAATTGAAACGTATCAGGGCTGAGGGGCCCCACAGTTGGACGAAAGGGCTTAATAATTCACATCCGAGTGACCGCCGTAAACCCTCATTAAAATTAGATGGTGGAATGATTTTTTGATGCTCGAAGGTTAGGTTTTGTTTAGTTGGCCCGAAGGCGTAGAATGTGGTGTCGAGTGTTGGGGTCATCTGCAAAATCCCATTTTAAAGCCCTCTTCCGTCCTTTCTCTTTCGTGATAAAGATAAGTTTTTGTCACACATTCTAACTGGGAAAAAAATTGAAGATATACAACTAAATACAACACATAATACCACGAATTACTAATGCCGTTCCCATTGCCAAGATTTGCTGGTATTAAGTATCCATCATTTCGATAACTATAAGCGATACATATAATGATTATAGACGTCTTAAATTGACACTTTCCGCTCTATCCCTGCATAATTCTGTATTTTAGAGTAGAGAATAGAAAAAAACTTTCTTATGGATTTTTCCAATATATCATCGCTTAAGCATATTTTTCTATATCTACGGAACCTAAGTTCCAGATATTTTTCGTCAGAATCAGACGTATTTTGAGCGACTTATTATCACTCAGTTTCATGCCATTACCTATAAAATTTCATTAAATTGCCTAATATTGACAATATAGTTCTATTAATGAGTACTTATTATCATTATTCTTCTTGCAATAATGTAAAATTACCACGCATTACTTATTTACCAAAATTTTCACAAATTACAACTACTGTGTAAAGTAAATTGAAAAAAAAATTATAGTTTTCGGGCATTTAAACTGCCTGTGACGTTTTGAACGGCTACGATCGTTTTAAATTTGAGGTTCCATCACTTTTTTTCGTTTTCTCCGGAACTTCCTCACTACTAGATGTGAACTCAAGGAAAAATATAAAAGAAGTGGTAAAATTCGCGCCCGATTTCATCAATTTCACCGCGATTGAATTACCACCGGTAGAGTAACGAAATAGAGCATCTTCTAGAGGCGTGTGTTTTCGATATTTGATATCGGTGTGGATTTTTCGGGCGACGATGCTTTCGAAGTTTCGTTTGCTGAACCGCTTAGCGAAAACGCCTCGAGAGTTTTTGCGACTCACTTTATTCGAGGCCGCTCTCCGCGTCTAACGGATTAGGTTGAGGCTTATTACATCCGGGAAACGTCACGCACAGAAATAAATCACGCACGAAATACAATTTTTAGTCGTCCAGCCGTTGTGATGACAAATGAATTTGGGCAGGACGGTCATGAGTTCTCATTAACAATTTTTATTATTAAAAGTAATAACGCAAATACATATAACAACGAGATCCGATATACAAGGTACCGATTTCTGTAACTACACTTATAGTGGAAATTAAAAACGCTACTTTAGAATAATAGCGATTAGCAAGAATAACATAACATTCTAAAAATTAATAACAATAATTCCAAAACTATATATACTAACAAAAGAACCACAGTTCACAAATAAAATAATTTCGTAGTTCTATATAACAAACACAAGCAATTAAAAATTGTAAAGTGTAAATCCTCTTTGAAACACGCTGTCACTGGCTGTGACCGGTTGTGACGTCAATTCGCTCGTTAGATTACCCGCTAGCCGGACGGTAGCATAGGGAAGCCATTAGAGAACGACAAAGCGTTAGTCTTGGTGGTTTTAATTTTAATTTTAGTCTTGATCCTGTCGCATGCTTTTGTTATATTGTGTTAAGTATCAAAAAGAAAGTTTTGAAAATGACCGATGCCGATTTTTTAAAATATGATAATTTGGCTTTAGTGGATATGATATTCACAGTGTAAAAGCTAAAAGGTATGTCCATAGAAAATTTTGCCTTTAGTTTTAAACCAATATAATTTTGTAATCAGTTTTCTAGTATCTCGTATATCAAATAAAATGTAAATTATTCAAACAAAAAAAAAAAACAAAAGATTTTTTTTTTTAATAGTTGAAACCTAAATACTGATTTTAAAGTATATTGGCATTGATAACTTAAAGTCTTCTATATTTTATACAGATGAGGAAGTCATTTCTATGGAGACTGCAATAGGATGGGTGAAAGTTCGAAGACTAACCAAAACTAACCAAGACTTAAAAATGTTTCCACGGTAAGGCTAAACACCTGAACACAATGTTAACAAAAAACGAAGGCTTTTATTTTCTGGAAGACGAATAAAAAGTTCATCTGACGTTTTACGGGTTATACTCAAACACGATGGCACGGTTTGTTACATTGTTTTTGTGTTGCTTCTATTATTATCATGTAAAGCACACTAAGCACAAATACAAACTGGCGTTAATTAAATACAAAAACACACTTCACACGAGCTCAAAATAAATGTAAATAATATAATTGTCGCCGTAACACATGGCGTATCGATCGGAAAACAGCGGTATGACGTCACGATCACTCCCGAGTCTGAACAAGTTTTTGCAGCAGTAACACGTTCAGCTCAAATTTTAGTATTTTAGATCTTGGAGTAGACCTATAAAAAATACATGGGTTTATAGAAATAGGGTGACTTATTTTATGTAACGTTATTTCCTAACCTAAACCTATAGGAATTCAAAAGTGCACTAACTCTCCCTGACTTACCCTAATGGGGCAACAATATTCCGCCCCATTTTTTTCCAAATTACTTCACCGTTAGGGTTTCCCCGTCCTTTTTGTTCTGTCAATCAGGACGGGCTGTTTGTATTGAAGCCTCGGGATTGTTCCATTTCCTTGATTAAACACGTGAAATTCATTAGAAAATAGACTGTCGCCCCAAATCGCTCGGAGTTGTTGGTTTATAAAACGAAGCAAAAAGGCGAAAGGCAGAGACCTCAAAATTGCATCCGATGCGGATCAGGTGAGCAGAGTTTGGGAGAGCTTGCGTTAGAACTTCAATCTGATATACCGGGTGTATCACTTTAATGGAATTTTAAGTGATATAGCCATGGGTCGCAAAGTGCTTAGTTTTCGATGCACACAGTGTATTTTATTTTATGTAGTTATTAATTTTTAGTAATTTCTTACAAAAAAAAAACATATTTCGACTACTATCACAAATTCATAATATTCATACAACTACCAAATTTAATAACGGAGAGAGAATTTCTGTTAATAATAATTTATTGTTCTTTCAATATTATATTTAAATGACCACTTTGTGTCAAGTATAACTTCTAGATCCCTCTGATTTTTATCAGGTTGGTATAATCGATTTCATAAGTACAATCTATCTTGTTCGACTTTTTTTGTCAATGAGATGATATTTTAAGGGACTTAGAAAGAGCTGGCTCTCCTTGCAGTATTTTTAGAGCCTATTGAGCTCCTGATTTATTTTAAGGCAGTCACTGTGAGTCACCAACGTTTAAATTTTATTTACCCCGACTTCAGCAAAGCTTTCGACAAAGTGCCACATCGACGCTTGTTATTCAAACTTGAAAAGGTCGGAGTGGGGGTTCGTTCAGAGTTCGAATTGGTAACGCTTTTTCACTGCCACAAAACGTGCCTAGTGGTGTTCCCCAGGGATCGGTGCTGGGACCAGTGCTCTCCAGCATTGATTCTCATGTGAGCGCTTATGCTGATGACACTAAATTATTTGAAAATCCTTCAACAAATGCGGACGTATTGTAGAGAGACTTGAATAGTACTTCCAAGTGGTGTTCAACTTGGCTATTGCCGCTGAATGCTCAAAAGTGCTCTGTGCTGCATGTTGGCACGAACAATCCCGGTTTGAACTTTTATATCAATGGAAACTTTGTGTCAAGTGTCGATTCTCAGATGGACCTAGGTGTGACAGTAACTAATGATCTTGCGTGGTCTGTACATGTATCAAATATTGCACAGAAAACAAACTGCGCGTTATAATTGCTAAAAAAGACTTTTAAAAATCCTAGTCCTCGCTTCGTTTGCAGACTTTTTACCACTTACATTCGCCCCATCTTGGAATTTGCTTCCCCAGTCTGGAACCCATGACCATTGCGAGACTGTGATGTTCTACGATGACCGTCGGCTGCGAGGGGATCTCATTCAAATGCATAGGTCTGCGCGTGACCAATTTCCATCTGACGTGCCGTTTGTGGCCTTAAGCAATGATGAACGCGTGCGTGGTCATCCATTTAAAATAAGAAAGGAACAATTCAGGACTTCACATCGTCTGCATTTTATAAATACCACGACTTTCGATTATTGGAACAATTTACCCCCAGATGTTGTGTGTGCGCCGAACTTGTCGTCTGTATTTAAATGTCGCTCTGACAGTGTATTGTTTCACAGCAATAACTAAATATTTATAGTATGTATGTGCATAATAGGTTCTCATCTGTACTTTATTCTTTGTAATAATAATAATAATAATAAAATTGCCTTAAAGCAAATTAAATTGACTTAGCAAAAATAATAACAATCCTCAGTACTGAATATTTTTTAATTTAAGCATGAACAATTGTACGATATTGTTTTTGATATTTGTTATTAATAATTAAACTTTCCTAATATTAAAAAAAAAATAGATTTCAGAAGACGAGCCAGAAAAATCTAAGCAATGCATTTTTCTAGAGGACGCCTTGAAATTAGCGAGTAACCAAAAAAAACAAACTCCCGACCAAGATTTGCCGTTTTTCGATAAGCCGCCGCAAAGCGACGCTGGTTGGACCAATTTCCCCGGATCGTAAATTTACCCCCTCCCCAGGGGGTTTTATATTTTACTAAGCTTCCCCGTCGGTGTTGTCTCGGTCCTACATGCCCGAACAAATGTTTCGCCTGTGACAAACTGGAGGAATTTTATGGATTTTCTTCGCTCCAAATGGGTTCCCACCACAGTTATCTGCGAATATGGATAAATGACATTTTGAGCATCAAAATATTTCGAGAGAAATGAAGAAAAAAAATAGAAAACACGTAGGATTACGCTCGTTGTGGCCATTTTCTCAGCTATACAAAACTTGTAAAACTTCGCGTGAAACGATAAAAGTATGAAAGAAAGAAAGTTTATGTAAACTTAGAAAAGTGAAGGCACTTTAAATTTAATTTTAAAAGCTCGGTATTTAAATTGTCTTTGATAATTTCTTTTTTTTTTGCAGTATCCACACGCTTTCAACTGGTTTATTTAACATCTTTTAAAAAACGACAGAATTTAATATAAATGTAACATGGTGGTCACAAAGCCTGTAGGAAAAATATTATACGAACTTGGTTTATTAATTTTTCCTTTTTTTATTAATTTATTCATTTAATAGTTGAACCAATCATATATTAAAATTTAAGTTAAGGTCACGAGATGCAAATATACTTTAAAAAAAACCAACGTATACAATTGCACACAAATGTCAGTTAAAAGGAAATATTCAGCAGAACCAGACGTCACCGAACTGATCGTTTAATAAAATTTTTAAAAACATTAAGCAACCTGAACATTCAGTTCCAAGAACTGTGGAAGCTATCACACAATAACGCGTTTTACCACAAACCGAAACTCAATTTTACGTACTCGAGGCGCGTTTCCCCAACCAAGTTGGCATCTTCAGGAGAAGATTAAAACTAAACTTAATAGAACAAATGTTCTCTATACATATATACATAGGGAAGTGGGAGGGGGAATTACGCACTGTTCATGCAACCAATCAGCGCGTATAATGGGCTAAATGGGATTGGACCTCTGTCCTTGTTCAGTGCCTTATTCCCTCTCTTAACAATTTCTAATCTTTCGTAGGCATCTAATTTTTTACTATTATTTACATGTTCGACTAATTTTAAATTACTAATATCTGCCTTATGATTATTGTTGAACATATGTTCGGTTACACTTGATTTTTCTAATCTAGCAAATTTTAAATGAGCTAAATGTTCCTTAAATCTAACATTAATTGATCTTTTGGTTTGCCCTACGTGTGACTTGTCACAATCGTTACAACATATTTCATAAATTCCCGACTTTTCAAGGGTATCTAGTTTACCTTGGGATTACCCAAGAGATTGTTTAGACTGATAGACACTTCGAAGACCTGCGGCCCTGAAAACTCTATCAAGTCCACTTGTATATTGGGGAAAGAAAGGAATTGAGACTACTTTTAAATTTTCCTTATCAGCTTGAAAAGTCGTTGATTTTTGAAATTTGTTTTTAAATCTAAATTTCTTAATTAACTATCTTCATGGCCATTGATTCTAGCCACCTTTTTTATAAAGCTTCTTTCCACCTCAAACCTTTCTTGATTTAAAGGAAATGTGACAAGTCTATGCACTAGAAAATTAAAACTTGCCATTTTATGTTGAAAAGCATGGTTAGAATCATTGGTTATGTATCTTAAAGTACTAGTGCCCTTCCTATAAATGTCAAAAACTATATGATTTTCACTATTTTTGATAACGAGAACGTCCAAAAAAGGCAACTGCATGTTACTTTCTATTTCATATGTGAATTTAATAGATGGGAAGTAATTATTCAAGTTTGAAAGAAAGTCATTTAAATCCATGCAAGTTGTATCAAAAACCGCGAAAACATCGTCGACGTATCTATACCATATAATAGGAAAGTACTCGAAATTTTCTTCAGAATGAATGTGAAAGCTACAGTTAGATCGTTGGCGTAGAGCGGAAAACAAAAAATACCCAATTCTTCTGACAGTAAAGATGTCCACCTTAGAGAAAGTAACAGGATGTAAGATCGCATATAACTATTTCTAATAACAAAGCTTTCTACTTATTTCTAACAATATTAGTAGTGCATCAGATACAACACCCAACTAGCTCACTACAGAGACAGACTCCAATGGAATGGAAAAACGCATTTTAATGTTGAGTTGCCAACTATGTTGATATTCTGTCTAAATCTCAGACACTGCCCACATTTGCCATGATTTTGAAGCCTTCAAATTAAAGTTGCCCTCTATTTATTGATTGCTTCTAATTGGGCAGCACTATGACGTAACAAGACGGTCGTTGCCAGCGCTGTCATCTATCCGTATTGTGCATCTGTGAAAAGCCAATAGAGAACAAAACAGCAGCGAGTTTGGCTTATCGCCATCCTCCGCTTGAAACACAAACTCTAATCGTTGCAGAGATGCTATCGTGGGTTATTCTAAAAAGTTTTGTTCTGACAAAAACGCAGCGAAAACGCGCAAGTTTATAATCAGGTGTTTTCCGGTTTAATTAAAGTTCACATACGGAAGGACACGAGTTCTTTTTCAGAATGGTTTCGATAACTGTATCAAAATTTAAGTAGTATGTTTACTGTTCTGCACCATCCGCTATACTGCGAATTGACGTCATAAATTTAACGAATTTGAAGAAACATTCTCCATGGGAATTTTTTCGAAATTGAGAAGTAGATTTGGGGTAACTGTAGTATGTGTTTGTTAGTTATAGGTTGCCCACGACTCTGGCCTCAAAAATCTACTCTTTTCTGGTTCACTGGGACATTAATAGGAACAAATAAGTCGACGATTTTGCTAGGCTTGGAAACGTATCTCGGCTTGCACCGCAACTGCACTAACAACTTTTTAATGGGAACTAAAGCCGACATTTCGCAGACCGCAAGCACAATCCATTAAACACTCTAATTAAATAGTGCAGTTCGTTAAGTGGAAACAACGACAGTCGTAATAGAGTAGTAAAAAGATTTGTTATGGTTTAGATGCTAACGAAATTTTCGCAGCGTCTGTTAAATTTGAATAGGCATTTTAAAAATTAACAAAGTAACAAAGCAATATTAGTTTCATTAACCTGAAATAACAAAAAAAAACTTGGGAGCACTAGCGTTTCCGCTTTTATCTTCTCGTTTATTTATTTATTTTTACGATTTATTTTAATTTCAAAAAATTTCACGCAAATCCATTCTCATCTGATTGATTTCTCGATTATACGGGTATTATTGGGATATTTGGGACTTTACCTTAGAAAACCCGTTAAGTTTAAAATGTCAGTTCTCGTAACTCTAATGTCGGAAAAGTGAGTTAGTTTTATTCAATTGTATACAGTATTCGATATCAATATCAGTCCTCAATTTCAGTATTTTGCGTTTGTTCCTTCAGAATCGTAGAAATGGTCTTCGCACAAACCCTTGCGGATTATATTTCGCCCGATTGTTTCACCCCAGACAAAGGCGAGGGAAATGAACACAGCGCACCTTCTAGGTTTCGTTAGCGGTCCATTGTGTTCCCGTAATGCGTCAGGTGCCTAATTTCTCTTTGACAGTTTCGGCAATGACGGCCAACTCTGTTAATTAGGTACGCTCCCTGATTTCGTTGCAAGTTTACGGACGCTAGGTGGCGTGTGTAGGAAAACTGTTAATTTACACCAAGAACACCTTATTTCCAAATAGACGAAGTTAGGGTTTCTCGAGAAAGAAGTTCGCATCCAGCAACAATTATCCGTAAGAATAAATATTGCATATCAAGAAACCAGAAACACAGAGAGCAATTCGAAGTATGTACATACTTGTAACAAACGAGTTATTTTTAATTTCTCCAATTGTAAAACTCAACCTTGTAAACCTAAATTTTTGTAGAAACGGACTTAAAAAAAAATTACTTTTTTTTTGGAGGATCGATGTACAGGTCGACAATTTCTTATTGCAAGAAAGAATGTGTTTGTTGTTCGAACATTTTGTAAACATGATATATTGCGAGTCTACCGTGAAACATTTATTTCACGCCCTGCAAGTGGGTTTCGTTATAGCATCGAGAAATAAACATTTGTGTTTTCCAGAAAAATGAATGGAAGATTTTGACAAGAAAAGATAGACTTTTAAGTGGACAAGAAACAGTTAAACGAATTATATATGAATTCCATCGTAATTTGTGGAACTGCTCGTATGAAAACTATAAAAATAGATATTCCAAGGAAATTCTTATACCATTCTTAATATTCTCGTTCTTCCTTGTGGTTGTTTCCAGTCAATGCTTTCATTTATTGCTTTTAGTTATTCACTCCTTATAACCCAATTTCTCAACCGATATCTGTGAAACCCACAACATTTAAGGACAAGGTAACAAGGTGTAGCTTTTCTCTAGTTCTTTTTTCCATTTTTTTCCATTCATCCAGTCCCATAACTGAAGTGTTTCACAAGTTCTATGAAATTTCAATCTCCTTGTGGTTACTTACTTTTAGTTTAATATGCAATTCATCACAATTTAATGCACTAAGGGTCACAAAAACAGCAACTTCAACAAGTAGGTAATTTAACTCTCATCTCGGTTTACAATTCTAGAAGACTTTGACCACGGTTTCTATAAGTCGCAGGCAGCAATGATACAAATTCCTTTCCGGAAAAAAATATTCAACGGCGGTCAAGATCGGGTAAAGTCCGTAGGGGCAGAATTCGGGGCACGTCACTTCAGGCATCGATTCGTGTTTCTTCGGCACGCGATTCGAATACGATATCAATCGCAGTCGCCATGGACTCAGACGTATCGTTCCGCCAAAACGTTTTTAAACATATTCTCGAAAAAACTTATATAAATAGTGTTACTTTCTGAAAACTTGTAATTTTAAGGGCGGATTGGTGGACCAAATGAATCCATATCAACGTGCGTTCCAAAATGTATCGGATTTCAAAACATAGAGTGACGTTTAAGAAAAAAAATTAGTGACAAATATTTCAAAGATACATATGTTTAAAGATTTTTGACTTGATGCTGACCATATTTATTTTCCATTGTCTATTACACAAAAAATGAACATTGACCATTTCTTGATAATTTTTCGTACTTTACTTTTTTTTTCGTAAAAAAAGGTAAAAAGCCTTTTTTATTGCAGGCGCTTTGCCGAATCTTTTTATGTCAAAGCACAATTTACAAATTTGAAAAAGAAACCTTTGTTTTTTAAATTTATTATAACTGTAATGAATTTATTCTCAATAAAGCTAAGTTCCGCTTTTGACATTCATGGGAATGAAAAAGAAAAACTTATTTTATTAGTAAGGGTTTGGCCCTCCTCTAGAATGAATAACTGCCCGTAGTTATTCATTGTGACAGTATAGACCGTGTTTTTATTTGAAATTTTAAAATAAAAAAGGAATTCCACATAATTGCCATAGTTTCATAGTGACGCATGGTATCCATCAGCAAAATGGCAAATCGCAATGGACGTATAATGTTACCTCTCGGTTTTGAAAATCTAGTTGGCTAGTCTTCTTTTAATTAATTCTGTTTATTGCCGTTCTCTCATTGTCCTGTGGACTTTTAAAATTAAGTGTACTAAAATACTCCCAACAACACGTTCCAAGTTTTAGTTCTTTAATTAGCTGGTTCTCGTAGTCGATTTCTCTGAGTTAATATAGTTCTAATCTAGAAGCAATAGTCCCTCTTATTCTTTGACGTAGAAATATGAAAATACTAATCATTTTTTATAATACCCATTTTTTTTCTAATATGCCTGCGAACTGCTCTCATATAGGAATTAAAATAATTTCTTTAAAACTGCCCTTATTTATATATTAGATTCTTATTACTATTTATGGCGCTACAACAGAAGCAATTTGGCCAGATTCTCGAAGAGTGGAAAAGAACCAATTCCATCCTCAAAGAACGCATCCGTGAAGAGGGTCTGAAACATTCTATCATCTCTCGCGGAGGTATGATAGAATGCTAACTACAATTTCAAGCCAGATGTTTCCAGACTAGCTAAAACATGCGAATTGGATAGGACAATCAAATGTCACATTAGTCAGGTCACCATAAGAAAGTAGCAAATTCTTCCTTTTCAGTGCAAACTTATGAAACGAGGGCTAAGCAGGAGATGCATCAAAATGTGAAAAAGTGCAAGATTTCCAAATATTACATTTACGATGAGGGAAGACTTCTTTAAAATGTAATTTAGGATTTATCGAAGGTTTCAGTATACCAGAGTTAGCCAATTGATGGGTCCATGGAAATAGACGTACTTATCAATGGTCGATTCTTGAACTCGCTGTATTTGTTGTTTATTTATTTATTTATTATAACAAGACACCCTAACATGATGAACTAACGTCACAATTTACAAATGCACCTAAAATTAAGTACATTTATCTTAATTCAAAAGAGTAAGCAAAACTATTTCCAAACCCCAAAAAAAAAACAAGAAAGAATGTAGAAATAAATTTAATTTAGTCTGAGCGAAACATTCTTATTGCCTGAATTGAGTGACAAAGCAAAAGTATCTATGTGCAAAAAGTAACTGTTATTAACAATATTGTGCAAAAAAATGCCACTATACATTATTCACCTAACAGATAATTTCAACATATGATAGAATTCAAGGCTTGCTTCATAAGATACACCTATTAGATTGTGGTTATATCTAAAGTTCATGAGAAAAATTAACTTTTTTTGAATTCTTTCAATTCTGTTTACATACTTATACCATTGGTTACTCAATATCAAACTGGAAACCCCAAGATGGGACCGCACATAAGCGTTATTTTTTCACTATGTTTTCAATATGAATTTCAAAACTCAGTTTTGTGTCTATAATTTCTCCAAGATCCCTGATATGCTTTACTTCTATAATACTTACTCTATTGAATTTAAAAGCAAAAGCTAAATCATTTTTTAATTTACTAAACTTAAACTAACAAATTTGTCAATATTTAAAAACTATTAAGGTCCTCCTGAAACTTGCAACAGTCGTCGATGCTCCTGACAGGTGCAAACACCTTTTGGTCGTCAGCATATGAAATAAATTTTGCAAAACGAAAACATTTTCCCCCGTCCGCCATGAACAAAGAAAACAGAATAGCGGTAGCAACAAAGAATAAAACATTTAAAAAAGATGGGGGGCAATTTGTCTGGCCCAGGGCCTTTAGTTATATCTAGTTTGTTAAACACAATTCTAATCTGCTTTTCAGAAATGGAGTTTAAAGTAACTGTGTCACTGGCGTATCCAGCAACGGAATATTTGCAGGAGTTGTTTTTGGCTCATAAACACATTGGGAAAAAAAAGCAGAAAACGCATTATAAGTGCTGATCTAATACGTTACAGATTTTGGCACGTTCACTGTTTATCTCTTATTGCTTACCAAACTCCAAAATGATTTTAGGTTTTTTTTCAAGATTATTTTCTGTATTTTTGACGTAATTTTTATAGTTCACACTTATTGCTTACCTAACTCTCTTCCGTAGTTCAAAGAAATCTTTGGTGTAGTTTATACTTCTGCTTTATAAGTTCCTTAACGTTTGAGATATACCAAATCGGATACTTGTTAGTTTTTTTCTTGGAAACATTGTTTGTAACAATTTTGTAGACTATCTCGTAAAAAACATGGACGCAGTCATCAACTTTTAGATCATGACGGATACTTGGAAACGCGATTTAGGGCAACTTATATATTATTCCGCTGTTAAAAGAATATAAAATTGCACTCTCCCCAAACAAAACGTTGTTTTAAAATTCCTGGCATCTGCGACCAACCCGACCGCAGAATAAAATCACTAGCCACAGATGACGTAACTGTATCCGCAAACGTAGACGTTATAGTTCCTTTATAACGACAGAGTCTGCACATTGTAAGAAGTTATCTTATTGCATCCGCATTGCCACACGCTCGTTTTACCACCATTGCTAGCATCCCTATGGCTATTTAATTTCGTCGCGGTTGCCTATTCATTTCGGTCGCAGCCATCTTTAAAACTGCTTCCCGTCGAAGCTCATTTCGCGCCACATTTTCGGTTAATTACAAAAAATTAATAAAGTTTATTTGTTTAACGGACATTTTTAACACCATTCACACAAATCAACTGCTAAATGTTTTTTATTTTGTGTTCTGGATTTTGTTAAACTGAAAAACATAAACATATCCGCGAATTTATATAACCAAAGAAAACGACACAATACAACTTAATAGTTCATTTTTATTTTACTTGTTGGCGTTTATGCTGTTTACAAACTCAGGAATATTACTCTGCCATACAACCGCCATTTTCTCGCCGACTGGCTTACGACCCAAACGACCAAATTGGTGCTGTTGCCATGGTTAACAAATTTTATTAGATGTCGAATAAATCTACATATAGCAAACTAAAACCTGATACGTCAATAAAAATTGAAACGAACAGTGGATAGCATTTAACTTGTACTGTTGAAAGCCGGGTGTTAAATTACTAAATGCACATGTTATTTTTATTGGTACTAGTGCAGCGATTGTTAACGCAAATCACGTCAAACTAGCAAAATTAAAAGCACTCCTTATGCCTTTAAGAGCCAATTTATCATTATTGACAGCCAAGTATCGATAGTTTGTTAAGAAGTTACAAGTAGCTTACTTCAGTTCTCCTAAAGTGTGGCTAAGTAGGTTTAAAAAATCAAATTTGTGTTTTATTTGTTATGATTTGGTTGAATATTTATTTTGCACAAGCTTTTCCTTTAAACTTCTATTTAATCGATACGGGTTCTTATACCGTAGTAGGGGCACTACATCATTTAATTGTTATATAGTGCTGCTACAGTGACGTCACTTGGCTCAATCGCCCAGTTGTTAAATAATTTCAAGAATTACCATTGAAAGTTTTATAAGCCACTTAAATTATGTAAGGTAACTTAATCATACAGGGTGCGTACGGTATTTGAGGACATCCATTTTTGTTGTTTTTTTTTTCTGAAATTATCAATGTTGGGCTATAAAGTAATGCAAGAAATGAAAAGGCATGCAATTATCGTCGCTCTATGCGCGTAACACACCGATTTAGAAATCTCAAATTTTCTCAACTGTGCCCCACCATTCGTATATAAGATTCGGATATCGCAAAACGCATTCCATAACCACAATTTAGGTGATTTACACCGGCCTACTGTAGTCCCAGCCGATTTGTCTAATGTGGCCAAAGAAAAAAGCCACCATTTTGGTAAAATTACCGACAGTTTAAGTAAAAAATGAGACGCATCGATAACGCTACGTATCAAAATATTTCTATTGTAATGATTTTTATTTGTATTTTCGTTTCTTTGCGATTCGTACTAGGTCGTGTTTTCAAGAATTACTGGGTTTTAATATTTATAATTTTTTAAACATTTTTGTTTAAGTCCAGACTGTAAACCGTTAGTGCTAATGAATTAAATGTTTTTCTTTAATATACTTTATATGGGAACACATTATTACCTACTTCACATGCCTCGTGAAGAGGTTTACAACAATTTTATTGTATCTCCTGGCTTAAGTTTCGCGCGAAATATTTTGGGCGAATACCATGTTGAGAAAAGAGAGAAAATTGGTATTTGTTTATAAATGCATGATTAAACTGGCTTATTTAATGGTTATATATTTTTTAAGAACCTGTTGAATTATTGTACCACAAAGGAATGTTTAAATAAATTGTTTTTTTTTTCATTTTCGACTTTGCTATTATTTGTTTACATATGGGATATTGAATTTTTTTACGCGACTTCTTATTTTATGTTGAAATAACAAAAAAACTTTGAGGGGCATGAATATAATATTGCTCTTTTATTATTCAAATTAGTTGACCTGGTGGACCTCCTAGATATGACAATTTATTTAATGGTCCCTTAAGCTTGTGTGTATCAGAAGCATAGAGCTAGTTTCTTTGTGAATTTCTATTAGCGCAAAAATAATATGTGTAGATTTCATCCATTTCATAGTACTAACTCCAAGCCTGGAGACGGCGTCATATTTATTGATCATCCTGTCAACACCAGAATCAGTGCGTAATCAAGTATTTTACAGTTTATTGTTTGACGGTGTTGGTACAGCTGAAGAGAAATTTAACTTATTCTATAAAAAATTTCAGGAATTGTTTGACTCGTCGTTTCCATATCAAAGATACATGCACAGGGCCAACAGAGCCAAAAAAGAGTGGCTTTCCGTTGAAATTAGGGAACCGGGTGAGTTACTTAGAGACTTGCACAAATATTTTAAATATACCAACAGTAACGAAATTTTAACCAAATATAGAATTATAAAAAAGTACCATGAAAAATAACTTAAGAATGCTAAAAAAAGTTTTTACAATAAACTTCTTACAACCTCTGCTAACATATCTCAAACAGCGTGGACGATTATAAAAAATGAAAGTAACCTCTCTAAACATAAAAAGTTTCCATTGATGATGAAGGTAGCGAGTATGTCCATTTACACGCGACCTTTGAAAAATTTAACGACCTTTTTGTTCATTCCGTTAGAGAAATAATAAATAATATAAAAACAACACAAACAACTAATCAAAAATCTTCAAATCGAAGTCTATTCTTAACACCTTTCACGGGTGAACTTCGATGCATTATTTCGTCAGTTACAAAAAAAGATTCAGCTGGGCACGATGAAATAACCTGTTCATTAAAAAAACGTGTTACAGATTTTATATTGCCCTCAGCCTTAAAACACTCCATTGTTGTGCTTATACACAAGAAGAACAATACACGTTTAATTTCTAATTACCGTGGAATATCATTTCTATCGGTTTTTTCCAAAATATTCGAAAAGTGTTTTGTGGCTCGATGCATTTCTGAAGGAGCAATTTTTCTCGAATTCTCAGTTTGGTTTTCGCAATGGATTATCTAATCAAGACTGTAACTATAATCAAATAGTCTTGAACCTGGATCAGAATAATAAAAACGTTATGTATGTTCTTTGACTTCAAGCGAGCTTTTGATGTGCTTGATATTAATTTGTTGTTTTATACGGGGGAATAGTTGCGTCTGGATTGAGTTGTTTTTGAAAGATCGTGGCCAAAGAGTTGTGCTTAGAAGTGATATTTCTGTGATTAGATCCTCATCTAAAGAACCGCACCGGTGGTGTCCACAGGGAAGCATACCGGGACCTTTATTATTTATAATATTTATTAATGATATATCTGATTCTTTCCCAGACAATTATGTTTCCTTATATGCAGATGATACTACTGTGGCGGTGTCATCTAGGAGTCTGGAAAATCTCACGTCCTTGGCCACCAGGGCAGTAAATGGTATGACCCGATATTGTGAGCGTAACTGTATTTGTTTGAACGACACAAAGGCTGAGATGATGTTTTCGCTTAGAGATTTGAACAAGAGCTTATTGGTTAGAATGCAGGATAAATCGATTAATCAGACTAACGTTGTCAAGTATTTGGGCTTGTTCATAGACATTAATTTGTCCCGGACAGGCCAAATTGACTACGTATTAAAGAAAATGGCTATGTATACTTTTGTTATTTGGAGACTGCGGTCGAGTGTGGATCTTTAGCTTTTACAATTGCATTATTTCGGATATGTTCAATCTTGCTTATCTTACGCTATTATATGCTGGAGAAACTCTTCCAGAGCTAGTGAAGTTTTTGTTCAACAAAAACGTATTGTTCGAACAATGTTGGGAAAGTCTCGTAGTCACTCTTCTAGAACCCTGTTCCGAAAATTTAATATTTTTAACGTTTCCCTCTCCCTTTATATTAAATAGCATAATTTACATAAAGAGTAATCTAACTAATTATTGCATGACCAGAATTGATGGAGAATACAATCTTAATTTGCAGGTGCCAAGTCATAAGTTAGCCAAACTAGCTAACAGCCCCAATGATTTTACCAATAAAACTTTATAATAAGTTGCCTTTGTACTATTTATTTAAGCAAAAATTAAAGCTCACTTTGAATAAGAACGTTTTATTTTTTATTTTTTATTTTATTATTATTATTATTATTATTATTATTACTATTAATAGAAAAAATTAAAAAACTTAACATCCATACAAATATGAAAATGAAAGGAATTATGTCTTATACAAAGCTCCCAAGATAATTACAAAAATAATTCTATGTCTAACACTTCCAGACATCGCAAACAATAATTTTCTTATTTAAATTCTTGACATGTGGGTGGATGCACCAAATAAAAAGATATGAAATTCGAAGTTCAAAAAAGTAATTTTTCGCCTTCTGTACAGTAGCCACCAACTGGGATAGGAATTTTAATAAAACAAGAATAATATAGAGATTTAAAAAAAACGTGAAATCAAGACAAAAAGGAGACAACTTCTAACTAATTTAACCAGTGGCGTAACATGATTTTATTATTACCTATTGCTCTTATTCTATGGTACAACTAATGGGTGTCGTTCACGCGGTGCCAAAAATAGTTTCCATTCGAATATCCATTTGTATCCCATATTTTATTACGCCGCATATGTAGCACTCATTATTGGCGCACCAATAAATAAATCCAAAATTTAATGATTAAATTCGGTCGACCCAGATGTCCCGCCGGACCGCGAGTGTGTGTATGTGTATGCGAGTTCCAGACAGCCATCCCGACGACCCACTGACCTTCGGAAGGCGCGCGCAGTGGCGTAGTAATTCGGACATTCCAGTTACCATTATTAAATTAGTTCTAAATAGTTAATTCCACCTTTAAACGTTAAAAAACAAACACTTAAAACTATAAAAACTGAATCTTTGTGTGGAATTAAATAATCTTTTTGGTGTCTGAGTCAACATGCCCGTTCATAGTATAAACCCGAGCGAGGACCAATTCTGGGATGTCTTCTTCACTAGGATTTTACAGCTGCGAGCGTCTGTTATGATTTCTAAAAACAAGACAACCTTTTGTGCTTAGAATATCACCATTCCTATAAAGGTAGCAGGATATGCATTTTCGAATATTCAGACTTAGCGCAATTGAAAGGGGGCCTAATTATTTGTGTATAAAGTTGTTTAACAAAATGCCAGGATAGTTATGTGAAGAGTGTCGAATAAATAAATTGTTTCAAATAATCATTTTTCTTCCAGCAATTTTAGTTGTTTAATTATCATTTGGCGAACAAAAGTAAAATCAAACTAAACGGAGAGATCCGTTAAATTCGTCTACAGATATAAAGAAACAGTCCAACATTCTATGCCTCTTCTGAGAATCCAAACTACTGTTAAAACTTTGTACGCGGAGTATACAACCAATTAAAGGTTTTTTTTTTCTCACTTTTTAAGAAATGACTTAATTTGCTCAGCGATTCAACAACTGAGTTGAGTTCAATTTTACTCACGATCCTACAGAAACAGTTTAGGTGTGAGAGATCCACTCGGGGAACTTTTTTGTTATTCAACACACAAAACCACCTTTAGCCCGACCTAATCCTAACACAGCCCGCAGATGCAAGTTTTTCGAATATAAGCGGATAAAACTTGTGCATTTGGATGCATAATGCATTGAAGCAGCCAAAGTTAAATTATGACAGATGAACTGAGAATTATTTTAGAACAACCACATTTTTTTACTATTTTTTAATTACCTTAATGTGTCTACATAGTGCCCCACTGTTGAACTGAAATTTTAAACAGAATTGGCAAGGTTTGTGTACTTTTAGATTATTTATAAAACACTATGATAATTATTGCCATAGTAAGCAAGTGACCTGGAGGAAAGCCAAATAACACACGCGGAATTAAATATCACATAAAATGTTGCGTGTCCGTTTCCCGAGGTAGAGTATTTTCTCTATTTCTCTAATTCCAAACTATATCGTGATCTGAAAATTGAGAACATTCTGATTTTTAATTGTTTTTTTTTTCTCGGAAACCGGTAACAATTAGACTTGAAGTACTAATTATGAAATTTGTTTCTATAAGGAATCTAAATATGCACTCAAATACATTAAAATGTCTATGTGCATTTAAGTAAATAAGTTAGTAAAGGAAATAGCAAAATCACAGAATTTGGTTAGTTTATATAAAATTTATTTATTTTTATTAAAATATTTATTAAAATATAATCTAGCCGAAACCTGATAGCTTTAAGGTATTATGCAACTAAACATATGATCCCTAACAACTAAATGTTCGAACGATGTAGAAAATGATAAAGTTTTTTTTCTTTGTCGATTGAATAATCAATTTACGCACATTACGATAGCACAGAAAGTGCTATCGTAATGAATTATTTTTTATTTCGCATGAATTACATAGCAAAATAACGGAAACATACCAAATTTGCTGATAAATAAATATTCGGACGCGAATGTTTATTGACCAAGAAATCAAGGCTACCCATGCATTGATGGTAAAATGTAGTGTATAATAGTTGATAAGAAAATGACGCCTGGTGTTGCAACAAACAAAAAAGTGCGAGAAATTATCATATCTCAGTACTGCAGAGGTAAATCAATGCAAAAAAATTCAAATGACTTGAGTTTTGCAAAATCAACAGTCTGGGATATTATAAAAAAGTATGGAGAGACAGCTAGTGTTAGCGTCCGTGGTAAAAGGTCAGGCCGACCTCGTAAAATCACTGAAAGAGATCGTCGTATTCTGGTCAAGATTTGTAAAACTAGCAGACGAAGCGTCTTACGACAAATTCAAGCCCAATGGAATCACGAGGCAAACTTAAATGTCTCCAGAGAATGTTGTAGGTCGACAATGGATGCGTAAGTCTGGTTCGAGTTTTTAGAAGGTAAGTTTACATTTTTTCCTGTTTCAATATAAAAATTATTAATATTCTATGATCTACTTTTGTTAAAACGCAAGGAAACCCCATTATTAACGTCTATTCAGAAGAAAAAACATTTGGATTGGGCAAAATCTAAAATATTCTGGACAACCGAAACGTAGAGTAACGTTATCTTCAGCGACGAATCAAAATTTAATGTGTGTAGGCGATTTTCGAAAAAGGGTGATTCGTACAAAATCAGAAAGAAGCCTTTCACAAAGATTGTCTAAAGCGCACGGTGAAATTTCCCCATGATATGGGGGTGTATGAGTGGTAAAGGGGTTGGCAACTATGAGTTCATTGATGGTACTGTAAATACAGAAAAATACCAACAAATTTTATCAAGAAGTTTGATTCCATCAATAGAACACTTGGAACACTTTCACCCCCGAATATTACAAGACTTTGGTAGATTCTATGCCAAAACGCATAAAAGCTGTTATTGCCGCGAAAGGTGATGTTACTTCTTATAAATGTTCGATTTAAAGTAAAAGATTTAAATGCGTCCGAATATTTATTTGTCAGCAAATTCGGTATGTTTAATATTTTGTTATGTAATTTATGTGAAATAAAAAAATAATTCATTACGATAGCACTTTTTGGTGTAAAAATAAGTGCGTGATTAATTTTTCAATCGAAAAGACAAAAAAAATCAATTTAAAATAAGTATAAATATGTTTTCTTCTTATTTCGTACATCGTCCGAACAATTAGTTGTTAGGGCTTGTAAAACTACCATATATAACTAACATCCCATTTAACCTACCAAAAAAAATATTATATATATATATATATATATATATATATATATATATATATATATATATATATATATATATATATATATATATATATATATATATATATATATATATATATATATATATATATATATATATATATATATATATATATATATATATATATATATATATATATATATATATATATATATATATATATATATATATATATATATATATATATATATATATATATATATATATATATACTAACGTCGTTATTTAATAGTAACTAATGACGCGAACTAAAAAAAATGCGCCACGCAGAAAACTTACAATAGGTGGCGGTGGTCAGCCTGTCGATCGTGTCCTGCTTCAGCTTCGAGTTCTTCTTGCCCATGGTCGTGCCACTGCTGATAAAAAGCGGACTCGAAAAAGTTTCGGCGGACGCGCGGCACCTCTCAACAAAACGCGTCGTCGGACTAGGGAATTCTTTTGGCGCGGGACGGATCATCACTCCCCCCAAAGGGTTGCCCCGACGCGTGCGCCCTTGATGCCGCGTGAAATCCTCTCCTTCAGCGCGGCGGACCTTTTGATCGCGCAGGGAGTGTTACCTTAATAGAGATTGCGTGCAACGGCGGCAACAGATTCCCTTTTATCATTTACGGCAACAGATCGCGAGTATTTTGTTTTCGTCGCTTAGATAAACGATTCGATTATCTTATTATCGATCGGCGTTAAATAAAACGACTTGTTTGGCTAGTTTTGATCTATATTTTACACTTTCGCGATTCACTACAGAGTAATTTGAAATTTCGTTTTAACGAATCATAAGTGTCACTTCAAAGTCAAAATATGCGCAGATCTGGTTAAATGTTCTGGGGAAACGAGTTATGGGGCTGAAATAAGAAAGCAAATGGGACAAATTGCAGGTTAGTGCTCATCAATTTTTAGCATACTAGGGGCACTATATTATCTAATTATTATATATTGCTGCTCCAGTTACGTCACCTGGCTCACGCACATTGTCCTTAAATAATTTCAAGAATTACCGTTGAAGGTTTTATAAGCCACTTAAGGTAAGGTAACTTAATCATACAGGGTGCGCGTACGGTATTTGAGGACATCCATATATGCGGCTGTAATTTATGGAGAACATTTTTTTTTTCTGAGATGTCGAACTATAAAGTAACGCAACAAATGAAGAGACATGCAGTTATCGGGGCTATATGCGCGTCACACACCGATTTAGAAATGTCCAAATTTCTCAACTGCGCCTCATCATTCGTACATAAGGTTGGTCGTGAATTAGAAGCATTACCTGGCGATATAGAAACTGTTGCAAAACGCAAAAGACATGAGGAACGTTTGGACACTACTAGAAATCACAATATGTGCAAGAGATCGTTCACGGAATCCCTTTAAACTCCATAAGGGCCATTGCGAGGGAGCTTAATGTCTCTGAGATGAAGAGCATTTGACTTTGGCATGCAGTCATTTCCGATCTCGGATTAAGTCCGTTATTACCGGCAATGGGTATTATAGAGTCTTAGGCTAATGTTATATAAAAATTTCATGGAATTATAATAAATTTTGCAATAAACATGAATAAATAAATCTTAATATCAATTTGTCCTCAAATATTGTGTGCGCTCTGTATCTGCATAATAGCATTTAACAAGGTAAATTAAACTTTATAATTATTAGAGTGAAGACTCTTATGTTAAAACTAAACCCTTTAACTGGTTTATAAAGCGACAAACAGGAAACCTTAACCCTGGTTTATTAACGCATTTTTTTTATAGGAAAGAAGTGACGTGGATATATAAAAATTATTCTATCTGTGGTGTTGATACAGAAACAACAAAAAGGTTTTATTAATGTAAAAATATTTCATTTAACAACAGTGTTTTATGCCAATAGAGGCTGTTCTGAATAGACTTGGCACTTTTACGACATCCTGAAATAAAATAATGAGATGCTGTTAAAAATGTGGACCCAATCAATGTTGAACTCACCCTTCGATAAGACTCGCCCTCATCGCCGACGTTATCTGCGAAGGCTCCGCGTCATTGAGCCGGAAAACTGATTCCATCACAGACAGTTCGGTCGACGTGGTATCCATGCCCGCAAACGCCACCCAATCGTTGACAACCGCACCTGCGCCGACAAGAGGGCTCCCTCGATTCACTGTGCCGGCCTACAAGTCATGGTTATAGAGCCCCAGCTTACATCAACATATCTGCTTACAACTAGGGGCACTTGGAGTAACGACGACAACTCTTCCTGGTCAACAATACTCGTTTGAGGATGTACCAAGCAGCCGCGATTGTTCAGGACGCAGTATGATCCGACAAGAACATTACTAGCTATTGTGTGCCTGAATACTTCCACTTTTAATGTGTCTGCTATAATTTCTTCAGTTTCCTAAAAGTAAAAACGTTTTTATGGAATTAAAGAACACGGGGAGCTCACCCTATCTAAATCTGGATGGACCAGTGCAACAT
Organism: Cylas formicarius; assembly: GCF_029955315.1. Classification (NCBI taxonomy): domain Eukaryota; kingdom Metazoa; phylum Arthropoda; class Insecta; order Coleoptera; family Brentidae; genus Cylas; species Cylas formicarius. The sequence goes on along the minus strand of NW_026844319.1, from coordinate 17,417,351 downwards.
AATCATTGCAGGCTATTACATTTCCTAAGGCAGAGAGTCTTTCTTCAATTCTTTGGACTTTCACTGAATCTGGTAACGCGTTACGGATATGCTGTAATTCTGTGTCGAAAGTGGTGCTAGGTACAAGCAAACCGTTTTTATTTCCGACACACAGCCGGCCGATAATTCGGCAGCCCGATAGGGACGCATGAACTATCGGGATAGTTTCGCCCAACTCAGCTTCGAAACAACTAGAAAAAGAGCTCATTTGTAAAAGGTAATAACCCCTTCCTTTCTGTGTTCTTGAAATATTTCTTTAAAATTCAATATTGCGCAATAACAGAAACTACCTGTAAAAAACTTCCGACCCTCCTATACCTACTAAACAATAGGCATTTGTTAACCGCGAGAACACTCCCACTTCGTTATTATTTTCAAAATGCGTTCTTACCGCCATTATTACTTTTTATTATTTATGATAACCCTCGATTGCCGCAATAATTATACCCCGTCAATAATACCTTTACTTAAGAGCAGAACGATAAACACGCTTTTATCACCTAAAGAAAAGCCTTCTTATTGACTTTTTCACTAATTGTATCAAGATCATTTGGCCACCGAAAAAGTAAGGGAAAACTAACCTTGATATTCTGTGGTGTCAACAATATTACTGATCCGTGAGTAATCAGTGGTATTAGTTTTTGTTGATCTGTAATATAAGATGTGGTAATTTTTGTGTAATTGTAATTGTCATCCTTATATTTATATATATATATAGATAGCTTGATGCCAATTAAGGATCCCTGTAAAGTGTTTGCTTGTAGAATTCAAGAGTGCTTAAGAGGTACGACAAAAAAATAGTTAACCTACAAACTTTAAATTACATAACCCAGTCCTTTTCAGCAAATAACTATCAGGAAGAGGCTTGCCGAGGTGCGATCGAAGAGTTGCGCAATTGCTGTCGAAAATGGAAACATAAAAGTTTCGTCTGCGGTGGTATAGATACCGGAAAAGCCCAGGAAAGTAAATCATGAAGAAGGACAATTACTTAGACTATCAGAAACAATTGGTAACCAAAGATAGGGGAATAATTTTCAGACATCCGAAATTATTTGTAGCCGTAAGTTCGGGCGCGTTATTGCTGCTTCTTTTCTCGAAACCTATTTACGACGTGTTCTTTAATAAAAAGGGGAGAGAGATTGGCGAATTGGAATTGAGGGATTATCAGAACAAACGTGAATTGAGGAGATGAAGTATGGATTCTGTTAAGAAAGCCAAGCAGAGGTTTAGAAATTATCCGTTAGTTTTCGGCAAATGCCGCAAGGAAGCCAGCGTGTACGCGCAGTGTGTGTTGAAGCTGGACAATGTAAACAAAAACAGCTGCAGTGAAGAATTTATAGTGTTCACGACTTGTTTGCGTAAGGCGGCGGCTTCCATGAACACCCGTTTGTAGTGTTTTGCTTTTTTTTACATAAGATGCTTTCAAGTTTGCTGGCATTGGACTATAAAGTCCATTTGGTAATATCATTGGTGACTCGGTTGGTTTTGATTTGTTATGGCGAGTATCACGATAAAATATCAGAAGTTCCCTACACGGATATAGATTATAAGGTTTTTACGGACGCGTCGAGGCATGTCCTGGCTGGGAATTCTCCTTATTCGAGGCACACGTTCCGTTACTCCCCTTTGTTGGCTTTGATTTTAATACCCAATGTAATGTGGCACCGCGCGTTCGGCAAGATTCTGTTTTGCATGGTAGACGTATTGGTCGGGCTGCTCATTAGGATAATTGTGAAAAACTCTATTCAAGCTTACCAACCATATGAAGGTCCTAAAAAATACGGGCCGGATGGCAAACAAATTTCTCGCAGGAATAAACCGGTAAAGACAAAAATACATAGATCGAACGATGCGGAAGAATGGGCGGACTATAGCATGTTGAGTTGGTTGTATAATCCCATGACCCTCGCGATATCAACCAGAGGTAACTGCGATTCTTTAGCTTGCCTCTTGATTTTAACGACTGTTTATTTTCTGCAATACCGAAGAGCATACTTTGTCGCAGGACTGTTGCACGGGTTGTCTATACACTTCCGGTTGTTTCCTGTCATATACAGCCTGACTTATTTCATGTTTCTCAGCAGTTATTCCTATTATGGCGACGCCGATTTAGACTCGCGCAAAGGTGGCACTGGATGTGACTCGCCACAGAATAGCGTCGCAAACACGGACCCATACGGCCGTACCAACACCATTTTTAAAAAGAAGTATTTGCTGTACTTCATGCCAAACAAGAATCAATGGATGTTGGTATGCGGTTGTTGCCTTTCGCTGACCGCACTTACTGGCGTTTTTTACTCTCTTTACGGTTACGAATTTTTATATCAAACGTACATATACCATTTTGTCAGGTCGGACCCGAGGCACAGCTTTTCTTTGTATTTTTATCAGCAGTACCTTACTGCCTGGATTGAGAACGTCGGTTTGTGGCAAAAAATTTTAACGGTTTTACCTCAAATTGTGTTGCTTTTCGTTTTCTCCGTGAGGTACGGTCTAAACAGGTTGGCGTTGAATTTCGCCATTTTAACGCAGACCATAGTGATGGTTATCTACAACAGAGTGATTACATCGCAGTATTTCGTCTGGATCATGGGAATACTTCCGCTTTGTATTTGGCAACTGAAAATGTCGAGAAAACTGACGCTCGCGTTGACCACTGTGTGGTTCTTGGCGCAGGGAGCGTGGCTATTGCCGGCCTATTTTCTCGAGTACCGTGGACAGAACACGTTTATGCTCATCTGGTTACAGGGCGTGTCGTTTTTTTGTGTAAACGTGGCCATTTTGGGGCGCATGGTAACTTATTTTATGACGGTACGAGCGAAAACCACTTAATCCTGTCACATTTTGTAGTTAAATTTGTATGAATTGTATAAAATAATCATATTGACATCTGTACTTTTTTTTCCGCTCTCCCTTCGCACTCTCAAAAGTTCATTTTCGAACTTTCTTTTCAGTGTTTTATTTAGCGCTCATAGCTTAGTGGTGCACTAAACAAAACACGCTGGATTCTAAAAATAGTTATCATAAACAGAGTGCTCCTCAGTTTCAAAGTAACTACAACCCACTCAATCTGAAATAGAGATTTGCCTTTCAAGTACTTTTACTTTAAGGTGGTATAAGTCAGGTTGTGTTATTCATGCATAGTGCACGGAAATTAGTCAACTAAATAATTAAAACTTCTTTTATACCAATCATACACGTTTATGCACATTCTAGCGTTATTAGCAAACGTGTGACTGCTTTATCAATTTTGTATGGATTGTTTCTAATTTGCTTACATGAGCTCTGACCTAAAGAAGGGTGGGTTATAAATAAACGAAATACATCATTTGTGGATTCTTTAATTACTTTGTTAAAATTTATAAATAAATTTTAGAAGACAAAAAGGACACGAAAACTAGGATTTACTTTTACTTGCGGTGTCCCCGTTTTTGTTATTGTTGTCCGAGATACAAAGTATTATCGTGTGTTGTCCCCCGCTTGATACCTTGAACACTTTTTCGTGAGCAAGCTGTTTGCCTTTGATGAGTGTAGGCTCTAAGCAGTCCTCCTCCTCTCCGAGACCCAATTGCCCGCTTGTGCCCATACCCCACCCATACAAGTCACCTGTGACAGGAGCAGAAATATAAAAACTAAGTTTTTCAAAACAACTTCCACAGTTAACTATTTATAAGTCTTCTGGATTCCTCCTGAATGGGTTGTTGATGAATTGAACTTTTTTATTATTATTATTATTATACTGTTGGGCTGCAAAGCCGGTAAAACTGCAATTTACTATATGTATATTATGTATAAAATAACCAAATCTATTCTTAAAGCTATTCAGGGTAGGTGCAGTCACAATACTATCTGGTAAACTGTGCCACTCATTTACAACACGGTTTGTCATAAATTTTTGGCGTGAAAGTTGTGACGGAGTTCAGTCGTGGTATTTTAGTGAATGGCCCCTTAGGTTATTGTCATTTCGATGAAAAAAGTCAATATCACATGAGTAGTGGCCATGCAGGATTTTGTAGCATTCAATTAAGCCCCCCTTCTTCTCCTTTCGTTTAAGGTGGTTAAGCGAAGACATTTTAATTAATCTTCATATGGGAGTTTCCCTAAAGATGGTGGGATTTTTGTTGCTCGTCTCTGAACCCATTCCAGAAGTAAAAAGACCACCCCATTACAGAATGTTCCAGGATTGGTCTGAGGAAACTTTTATAGCCTCGAAGAAAAGATTCTTGAGACGTGTCCTTGAAAACACGTCATATGTAGATTAAGGTGTTGCAAGTTTTACTACCTTTGTAACCTGACTCTCCCATTTTAGGGTTTAAGATATTAAATTAAAATTGTGTGGGGTTGTGCATTTGTACAGTTCCTTGTCCATCTCTCCAGTTTAGCTAAATCTTCAACTAGGTCTCCATGTTGTAAAGTTGAGTCGCCAAAAATCTTAGTGTCGTCAGCATACATACTAACATTGCACATTGTGTGCTCAGCAAGGTCAGAGATATATATTACGAACAATATGGTTCCCAGCACTGATCCCTAAGGCACTCTACTCAAAAGCTCAAACTCTGAAGAGAGGCTGCTATTTATCCTCACCTGGAATGTTCTACATGGAAGGTAGTCCTCGATCCATCCCAGCAGTTTACCTCTTATCCCATAGTGCTGTAGTTTGTAAACAAATCTTGCTTGGTGGACTGAGTCAAAAGCTGTTTCAAAATCCAGGTATATTATATCTACTGAATATCTCTTATCCTGGGCCAAATTGGCAATTAAATTTAAATTAACAGAGTTTGAGGTATAAAGCCATGCTGGTTGGCAAGGAAGTCCTGATGATTAGAAATTCAGTGAGTTCACAAGCAAATATCTTCTCCATAACTTTGAAGGCAATAGAAGTTAGACTGATTGATCGATAGTAGTTTACCAAATATTTATTGCCTTTCTTGTGTATGTGAATAACAATTTGCCTTTTTTCAAGTGGGGGTAATTTCATTTCGTCTATGGATTTGTTCATCATTTGAGACATCAATCTGCTGGACAATCAGAACAGTTTTTTAGAAAAACTGGGGACACATAATCAGAACCAGGACAAGCATGAAACTTAAGCTGGCTGAGAGCTTTTAGAACTCTTTCTTTGGTGAAGTTTATTTTTGCAATTGATGCCTCACTAATAGTTTCTAAACACTAGAATTGTTCAGGAAATAGTCCTGCAATCTTAGTCGATTCAGTTTCTAACTCACCAGAGCTGTCAAGCAAGGAAAAATTAACATGCTTTGATTCAAATGAGTTGTTAATGTATTGGTAAAACTTTCTGGGTGCCTGTTTTGTAAGGTTGTTTTCAAATTTGACTCGTGTTTCTCTCATCTGGCTTGTAACTTGATTTTTCGTGTTGTTATATAATGCCTCATTTCTTTCTCTGTCCACTTCACTTTTGCTGTTGTGCCAAAGTCGTTTTTGGTTTATTAGTTTCAGGTGTCTCTCTGTAGTCCATGGTTTCTTAAGAACTTTTTTGTAGTGCTGCATGGGAATATAATGGTTTGATACTGGTTCTCTCTGTCAGGGTTATTCATTCAGATTATCATAGTCTACTTTCCAGAAGTTTTTTTGTCGCATTTTAATGTCAGGTGTGTAATCCAAACGTCTCAATTTTAGCCAGGACAACTACGTGATCACTTTTCCCTACATCCACAACTAAATTCTTATCAGAAACCAGCAGCAGGTTCAGCAGTGAGGGGTCGGTGTTTGAGCGGTATTGTGTTGGGAAATTTATCAGTTGATGTAGATTAGAGTTATGGTATGCAGTATGCATGCTGACGCTGCTGAAACTGAAGCTGGGCCGATTCAGTTAAGAAGTCAACAGGATGATTGGCGAAACGTCAGACATTTCAAAAAGCCATCAACTGACACAGCAAAAATTCAGAAGATTTGTAAATAGTAAAACTTGGCTAGTTTCGGTTGTCATATGGACGGACTCATAGTAGAGTTAAGTTTAGCATTCCCAAACACAATTTTACCTTCGACGGTGACAGCAAAGGAGGTGCACGATCCGGACGACACATCGACAACCTTTTTGTCCGCAAGACTGGTCACTTGCGTCAGCACTTGGGCGTCCTCGCATCCGCTACCCAAACCTAACCGACCATACTCTTTGCGTCCGATTGCGTATACTTTGCCATCCTCAGTCAACGCGATTGTGTGATGCTGGCTGCAACATATCTGCTCCCACTTGTACTTGGAAAATTCGGGAGACAGTTTGGGCAAAAATTCCGCCCCGGACGATTTCAATCCTGAAATTAGAAGCCATAAAGTCAAGACATTTATAATCGCCTGGGATACGAACCAATTTGATGGTAATTGTTTAAGCCGCAAACGTAGATGTCGTCCTTGTCCGCGACTTTGGCAAACGTGCAGTAGGCTCCCGCCCAAATGTTATCGAAGTGGAGCTTCAAGCTGGGTTTTAAGCTCAGTCGCGCCGGCTCTAATAATTTTGCTGCAATTGCGGAAGTTATGTTGCACCCAATACCATTAACACATTCACATTTAACTTTTATCTTTTTTTGCATTGTTTAAGCTTCACTAGGTCGAAGCTGGCATATAATTTAAGAAAATGGGTCGTACCTATTTGTCCCTTACCAATACTGTTCCTGGCATTTCTGGAGCTTCCCCGCTCGGTAGTTCGACCCAACTGTCCCTGCTCCCCACAACCACAAGTCCAAACCTCACCAAAATTGTTGAGGAATACAATATGATCCGCCCCCGATGCTATTTTAACAATATTCTGCGATTTGATTATTTCGAAAGGCAATTTTTCATTCCCCTTAAGGGTCATACCCATATTACCATGAGAATCCTACACGAAAATGTCATTTTATTAACAAGCACCTTCTGTTTATCAACAATTTTTACCCTAAAAGTACCCCACGCGAATACCCTTCCGTCAATTAACAAAGCAGCAGTGTGGGAGTCTCCAGCAGATATTTGGATGGTTTTTGCCGGCAACTCCACAACCCCAGCAGTAAATTCAGCATCCTCTTTGCCGTCCGTCACTCTACCCAAAGCACCTTCATCATTACACCCAAAAGTTAAAACCTACAAATTCACTTCAGTTGACATTTTTCTTTTATTCTTTTACTACCTTTCCGTCCTTTGTTAAACACACAGTATGCATTCCCCCTGCGCATATGTCTACAATGTTGTGCTCTAACTTAAGCAGAGTCGGTCGCGATTTCTCCAAAACATCCGGACCTAACCCTAATTGCCCAACATCACCGGCACCTGTGACGAGAACAAATCCCTCTCTGGTAATTTCAGGTAGCTTTACATAATCCAAAGTGTCTGGAAGAAATAAACTCTATGAAAAAGCTTCTTGTTATGATCTTATTTGTATAATATAATGTAATATCTGATAAATACCTACATTTCGTCCTTTTCAACCTCATATGTTCGGTTGTACTGTTGTCCACAGATTTCCTTTTACGTGCCATTTGGTGTAAGCTATTACAAATAAACTGTTGTTTAATAAATTCTAGGTTAGATATTGGTAAACCTTTTACACAACCTGAGACGAATCACTTATATAACTTATCATGCAACAAATCGCTTAACACACTTATATTCAATTTAAAAATAAACACAAAAGATAAATGCTAGGAAACGACAATAACATTTTATGGAAACTGGCGCGAAATCAGTGAATAGCACAAGAAAACTGAAAAGACGAAAATCCAAATTGAACTATGGACCATGTCCACCGTTCTTCTTCTTCAGTACGATGTAAAATGAATTTTATTGTCATCGATGAAAAATATCGTTTTCCTAACAAAACAGGAGTTACTGGCTGACGATAAGTAATAATACATATGCCTGTAAATAAAAAAAAATCGAATCGAGTACATAAGTTTTTAAGTTTATGTAACTGTATTCTGTGACGAAGCTGTCCCCTTACGAATTGACCAATCGAAAACGTATTTCTAACCTTAAACTTAAATTTGACATTTTCGTTTTCATAAACCAAAATATATGTATTAAAATGGTAAGGAAGCGAACGAGGGCTTCACGATACGCACGTAAATCCTACGACAGCGATGAAAACGATAGCGATATTGATCTAGATTTCGACACTGTTTCGTCAACTCCAGCCCCAAAACGGTACGGTCTAAGAGAGCGTAAACGGCCCCTCTTTTGCGAAGATTTTGATTACGAAGAAGACGAAAATGGTTCAGTGAAACCCAATTCGGACGACGAAGAATACAATGTGGAAGAAGATATACAGGAAAAGCTTTCTGACTTTGTTAATAATCTAGATTATGTCACACAGTCTAAACAGGTTTCTTCTGAGGAGCCTTTAGTAGACTTTGAAGATATGATCAGAGCCGATGTGGTCGTGAATAAGCAGAGGCTTGATTATGACAATCTAATCAATAAAAGTGAAATAAAAGTCATAACACCTAATCAGCCGCAACCAGTAAAAGGTCGAAGGGGGAGAAAGCCAAAGGTGAAAATGGAAGTTTCAGCAAATGAATCAGAAACAGAAACTGTTATAAATAAATTTGAAGATGCGCTGGAGGTGCAATTAAATCCAGAAGACCTTCTTCAAACTGAGTTTAGTGAAGGCTGTGGTACAGTGATTGGTAATGGAACATTAACTACCAAAGAACCTTTAGTTGAACAGAGTAAAATAACCGCAAGTGATAATATCAGTGCAGATCAAAAAGTGACAAATGGTTTGACATCACAGAGTGATGTTCATTGTGAACCAGATTACATTGATGAAAAGGATAAAGAAATAAAACTGAGCAATGAATATTTGCTGGCAAATTCATTTGATTTAAACTCTGAGGATTTCCTTAAAAGACAAGAAGAGATGAAAAACACAGTTGAAGAAGAAGAGGAAATTCCATTGGTTAATTTCGATGAAGATGATGACAGTAATGACGTAATAATAATTGAAGAAAAACCTAATATTATTGTTTTAGATGATGACTAATTTTAGTCATTTTGGAGATTGTTTAGACTGATTTATGTTGTTTTAAAGTTGTGTGTGAATACAATTGGCAAGCTGTACATTTAGCTACTTTATGAAATTCCCATCCAGGGATTTTTGATTTTGTTATTTTTCAAGTAGAACTTGCAAAAACGTAAGACCAGAAACACTTAAGGGTTTTTTATTCTGGTCGAACTCCTATTCAGAAAAATCTGTATGGAAAATGTAATTAATTGTGATATATTTGTATAAAAAATCAAAGCGGCAGTTGTCATAGCTTAAGCAAGAGTCCTTGCAGGTTTGCAAACCAGTGTTTTTTGTAATTAAATAAATTCTTTATTTGGCAAAACATTACCCCTATTTTTGTTCTGGTAAATGTAAGGATAGTGTTTACCCACAGACTAATTGTGGCTATGCTTAGGAATTTTGGACTTCGGGAAAAAAAAAAATCTGAAGGGTGATAAAAATAAAAATGTATTAAAGTAAAATACAAAATTAAAAAAGAGGAAACAAGATTTCTAATTACATTTTATGTGTACTATCTAGCTTGCTCTATTCATTACATAAATAAAAAATAAAGTACAAGTATTTAATGTTAATAAAAATTGGTGTTTAACTCTTTTGTCTACACAGCTATTTACTTTTTAAAGATATAAATATTATTCAGTAAACAACGGAATCCATAGCAGCTTTGACGTTTCTCGGACTAAATTAATTAATTACAATTTACAATTGTTATTGAAAGTATACCTGACTAGGACACCTAGTCAAATTTGATTTTTCTCTATGTACAAAATAATAATTATTAAACATTCAGTGTACATATTTGGTAACTTGTCACGAAACGCACGTGATAATATAATATTTCTTTAATAAAGGCCGTTAGGGCAAATATATACTCTATAAAAAAAATCACATTATAGTCAGGGGTAAATACATAAGAGTTAAAAAATGGCAATGTCAGAATTACAGTTTTGAAACAAATTTACAAAACAGCCGGCGCCATGCTAGCGCTCGCTCTACCCTAGCGTATAAATTACATAACAAATATGTCACAACCAGAAACTTATACAATTTACAAAATATATAAAACAAAATATAACTTCCGACTCGGCGTGATATTAAAACGGAATCGATCCATTTAATCATGAACATTGGCCGCGATAGATATGGTAAAAAATAAATATTTTTTATTAGTCAATGACATTTGACATTTCGTAGTTCAAGAATAAAACCTAATTTCTTCTACGAAAAAATCACAAGTGAAAATACCGTTCAACCTAGTACTAACTAGTAGGGTTACAGGTGCAAACAGTTGAAAGTATATGACAAAAGCAGGATGGCTACAACACTTTTTTTTACGAAATGGCGTCATACTTTCCTATTTTATTTCAACCGCTCTTCCGAACCCCTAGTCAAACGAAGCGTAAAAACCTATAAAATTCTTTAAAACCGTATTAAAAATACAAATCTTTAAGTACACCATAAAAGGGCCCTACGTTTCTAAAAGAAAACGCAATTTTCTACTTCTCGCACGCTACCCGCTCGGGTAGTATCACGGTCCTTTACGTCAATTGAGATCCACACGGCCACGTCGCGACGGCGCAGGCGCGCACGCAAAATTAACTACAGATTGAGGTTGGAATGTTTGGCCGCGCGCGCGCCTCTATAAATATTACGGTAAAAATATGGAAATTCTTTCTAAAGCTATCGCCGCGTCTCATTTTGCGGTCTTCGGCAAGTGACGCTTCATGTGGAGTGCGAGATGATCAGAACGCGCGAATGATCTCTCGCACACGCCGCATTTGAACGGTTTCGCCCCCGTGTGTTTCCTGTAATGGCGGGTGAGCTCGTCCGACCGCGCGAATCTCCACTCGCACTCTGGCCACTGGCACTGGTAGGGTTTCTCTCCTGGAATACAGACCATTCGTAAATTTTTGCACATTTAAGTCGCAGTAGGCGGGGACGTAATCTGTGGTCAACGTCTAGTACGGCTCATACACAAACTACTTTTACTGGCGTTTTGACGGTTAGCGTTGTTGCTAGCAATGAGAACGCCTTTCCAATTTCGCCTAACACCAGCGTCTTAATATTTTGCGATTCATTGGCAAATAATGTATCTTTAAGCAGACAAGACTGGCAAGTGCACTAATTATTATTGATGCAAACAAAGGTTCAAAAAAAGCGTCGTATATGAATGAAAGGGTGGTTTGTCAGTTAAAAGAATCAACTATCTCTTAAAAGAATTAAAGCTTTTTCCAGATAATTTTAATAATGAGATGCAGAAGAGAAACTTATTGTTACCCTATTCCTTACGAGACGTTCTTTGGTTGTAACGAAGCTTTATTTGTAATAATTCTATTTGAGTATCCTTTCCTTTTTATCAGCCATAAACATGTTTTCTGTTTGAAGTACCGATAGAAGAAGAAATAAATCGTTCTGATTGCCTAAAATGATTCATTTCTGCGTACACACGTTTTCTAGAAGTTTCTGTGGATTTAGGACTGACCTCGGTGTCCGTCGTCGCCGTCTGCATAGTAGAAAATATTCATACGTGGCCGTTTTTGCCTCGACTTTTGAGCAATTTGGTCGCTAGCGACGACGCTGTCAAAACGCCGCGGAAATATGGGTATGGACCGCATTCGGGTTTGAATAACGGCGGTAAATTTTATAACCCCTTGATTCTAGACCTTAAGGAGCGTAAAAACAAAGCTGAACTTAGTAGGAGAGTCCTTAGAGCCCCCCCCCCCCCCCCCCCCAGGAGTGTGTATCCTTAAAGACTGTATTTATAACGCAGTCTAGCGTATCTTCGAAAGCGCTGTCTAGTGGGCGACGGTTGAACAAATAATTACGCAATAACTTTTGGTCGAAGTTTCTTTAAATTTATGTGAAAATCCAAAATGTGAGGAAATCGAGGTGCGATTTCCTGAAAAGTGCGGAAAGTAAGTTTCTTTTTAGCATGAAATTAAAACATTGACCGTCAGCCGCAGAGAGGAATCCCAATCCCAAAGGTAAGTGGACCTACTTTTGCAAATTTCCATGTTTATGAAATATTATGTATGGAATTTACCTGTATGAATCCTTTGATGCGCCTTCAGATGTGAGCTTTTGGTGTAGACTTTAGTACAACCTGAAACGAAAGAATAGATTATTAATAAAATAGCGAGGTTGGATGGAAAAGCAGTGCCAAACCGAATCCATCTTCTTCGTTAAGTGCGAATCGTTTAGTTGCCACTCGAACGCCGGGTAGAGTAGAAAAACAAAACGCGCGACTATGAATATTAAGGCGTAATGGAGATTTTCAAATGTCAACAAACGTTAATGACACGGAATTGTGCAAATTGTTATTGTAATGGTGTTTTGCCGCGTGTGGTAACGGAACGGCAGATTCTTATAAACTCGCTTAACAGAACTCGCGTTAAATGTCCACCACCCTATTTGTTCACGGGTTTCGTTAAATACCTAAGACGTAAATTTCACGTTTCTCTGTATGGAACTTCATTAAAACTTTTTTTAATGTAGATTTTTATCTTTAGTTATATAAAACATGTTTATATTTCTGATTTACTTTCGGGATTCTATTCGGTGGGTGTGATTATAAATGAATAATAAAGAATGCTTTATTGGCAAAAAGAATAACCACTATAACGTGTGAAACATTTTGCAAAATGGATCAGAAAAAAAATTTAAAAAAGATCAAGGTTCTGGCTATGTGGACTAGTTTATAATTATATATTATAGTGTTATAGGAAAATAATTTTTCAAACAGTTTTATCTTATGGCGAGAACGGAATATAAGATCTTCAATTTAAATTAGGTATTTTTAATAGATGTTCGGAACACTATACAACATCTTCAAATTGAGACTTGAATCTTAAACTTTTACGACTGTTTTTAATTTTTCGATTTTTGCAATCAAATTATTTTCCAACTCTTTTGCATTTCTATGAAAAGTTCATAGACTCCATTAAGTAGAATTTATTTTAAGTTTCAAGTGTTTATCTGACTATTCCACCTTTCAAATTCAGATCGTAATTGTAATTGTACATTGTAGATGCATATGTAAAAATGTTGAGTATCAAAACTTGTGCAATGCATGATTGGTACTGAGAAGTTAACAATAAACTAAACTAAATTCAAATCTATTATAATTTCGAGTTCTTCGTAATTCTCGGCATCAAATACATGCAAAAGCTGCTTGTTATTTGCATAGGAATGAGCAGAGCAAAACTCTAAGCAACGTACTGATATTGATTAATTAGATGGTGCTAAGTGATAAGGCTATTGCAACATAACAAAAGAAAAACAAATTTGAGAGTACATATAATATACTTTATTATATATAGAATGCATAAATCAAAACTAAAAATTTAAGAAAATTTGGTCAAAAGTTTTCCGTGTCATGATTTTGTAGACACCCTGTACATCGCAGAAGTTATTTTTTCTAAAGAGAACTAGTAGCCTGACACAATTCAAATTGGCTAAATTTTCAACTACACCGAAAATAGAGGGAGCAGCAAATTGTTACGTTTTGTTTTTCTCAAACGTCCAATGTTCCATCAACAGTAAGACACCATGTACAGCTAATTTTTAAGATCGATATTTCCGTGGCATTTAACCAAGGATTCTAACAGTTACATTATTTCCATAGTATAAAATTTAATAGCACACAGCCCACATTTTCCGCGAACTAATCGTTTAATTAAACATAAAGGTTTCGCGGGCATTTTTTTTCTTTTAATAATGGCGCTTTTTCCAGACGAGGTTGCCATATTTCGTTTTACCTACACACATTTATCTCCCTTTTCTGGAGGGGTGTCGTTGCGCCCTCTTGACGTTATCGATCGAACAAAGAGTCTCCTTTTCGGAGCAACGGAGCTCCTCCTCAACTTACCAATAAAATCGCAATGGTGTATCCGCCTTTTCTCCAATTCCGGGTTGTTTCGCCTATTGTATTTTACCCCCACGGATATTCGGGGTACAGTGCTCGCGGGCGGCGGGGGCTGTTGTTGGGGAGGCGGGCAACCGGGGGCGGGGTATGGAGGCGGTGGCGTCCGCCGGGGCAGCGCGCCGCCAGGCGAACCCGGTTCCGAATTGGGCGGCGTTAAGGGGGACACATACATCAGCCTGGACATGGGGTAGAGGGCGTTACCTGAAATTTATCGAACGGAATGGTAAACGACATTATTATTGTTAACTTATTAATTTTGGAACTAATAAACCGCGTCTGCGATGAAGTTTTATAGTATGTTAGTGTTCAAGGGAGAAGAAAACGTCTACTTTGCTAATGGAATGAGTTTTTGATTGTCTTCTTCTAGAAAATTATTATCAACTTTGACAAGTCATGTACAAACTTGATGATTTATTGATAAAGTTTATTTGTATTCAGAATTTTTTAATTTATTGATTTAGTGATAAACAGACTAATCGATTTGCGCTCGTAGTTAGTTAAAATTAAAAACACGTGTTCCCATTTAGTGACTTTCATTTTCTGTTTTGCGTGCATAACTTTGCCAAACTTGGCAGATAAAACTTTAATACAGCATAAAAGTTTATAGTATTATGCGTTTCATACAGCTCGACATTAAGTACGCAGATAAAGTCCACCTATATCTGTAATAATGAGGCTCTAGTTCAAAGAGATACATGAATAGTGAGATAGAAGCCCTTTGAAATAGGAGCGGTAAATTATCACCAGTGAAGTGAAAGGTCTAGCGATTGAAAAATCTCTTTGGTTAAAGTACGATTGACACTATCCTATCCTATACTATCCTTGAGAATTACATAATTGTGTCGCTTCGAAAGTATAGCAAGGAAAACTTCAATTCAAGATTAACGACCAAACATTTAATTTAGTAACCATGATTTACAAACAATTCTACCTTTTTGAAGTTCTATGCCCGAAACTTTCACGCGAATCTAGTACGAAGGAAATACTGGGTCGCATGAATAAAGTACATTCTTGGGTGGTATAGACCTTAGACTACATACCATCTAGAGGACCCTTGTTTATGTCTAGTTAAGAGTTCCATTCTAAATGCCTGATTGGACACTTTTTTCACATCTATAACTATTAATTCCAGTTAAATTAACATTAAAATTGCAGTTAATTCTGTTTTACACTTTAATTTATTTTTTATTTATTTAGTTATTCTCAATCTTAATATTGGTTCAATTTTATATCATCGCTTAGAATTATTGCAACCAAATGGTTACGGTTTTTTTTTTATTTATTTATTTAGAGATAGATATACGGACTAAAAGTGGACTACTTCGGCGCAAAAGAAATTTGTAGTAATAGTATCTTTGTTTTTATTCATCCGGCTCAATGTATCGAATCACTGTTTTAGGTGTTTGGACCATAAGCCGCGCATGCATGAATCGGAATAAGACATTTTACCCATTTTCATTTTACGTTCGTTTGTAAACACGTTCGATAAATTAACCTTTCATTAAATAACAAATTACCGGGAGCAGACGCTGGAACCACGTTGTTGTTATTGTTGTTAGTATATTTGTACTGTGGGTGTGTGTTGTTGTTGTTATGCGGATGGTGAACGGCCGGCTGTTGCTGATGGTAGTGCTGTTGCTGAGGTTGCTGCGTTTGGTGGGTAGGACTGTTGGTGGTGGTCGTGGTCGGCTGCTGACCGTAAGGACTGGCCGGCGTCGCCATCAAGTGCAGCGTGGGACCAGGAGGCTGCAAGACCTTCTCTGTCTTAATTTCGAGCGGCGACAGTAGGGGTGAGGGAGTCGGCTGACACGCGGCCGACAGTTCGTCCGCGGTCTCCATTTTGATATGACCGACGCCCAACATATTGGCGTTCTCTGGATCGATGTTTTGGATACTGCTGGCGATGTCCTCCCATAGCGGCGGCCTGCCGAACCAGCAGCGCAATGTTTATTGAATTAACTTATATACTCCATGAATTCATTGTATAATATTTAATTAAATTAATTAAAGTTGATTTACATTGCTTAATCCTATTAACCAAAATGGAAGTGGATATATAACAGAGATACGGGCAGCACAGAGAATATACGCAACCAATTTATTACAATTCATTAAAGTTAATAAGTGTAATTTTTTAAAATTAATTACTTAGAAGTAATTGGATAAAAAAAATGGAGAAACATTCATTTATTATAAAGGTTCTCAGGAGAGATGCAAGCATATTTTTGGATGGCTTATTTTTCTTTTTTTTATCCGGTAACAAGCCAATCATTCAAAATTAATGGATAATTTTTGCGAATTTACTAATTTAACAAACCTTATATTTTTTTCACCAATTTGGTTGAAATTTCTAAATATTGATATATGAATTTCGTATAGAAATCATTTTCTCAATGCATAAATATAATGTAATATGTACCTGAGGAAGACGTCGTCGTCGGTCCCGGGCAAGGTGCGCATCGAAACGTAACTCATGCCTCCCTGCTGCTGATGGCGCCCGTGGTGGATCGTGATTCCCGCCGCTGCCGGATCGAAAAAATCGTCTATCTGCGACGCGGACTCGCGCCGCGGCTTCTCCAGCTCCTCCTCGAGCCGCCGTTCCCATTCTTGCTTGCAGAGGAAATTGTCCAGGTCGCTGGTCTGCAACGGGAGGAAATTTTTTTAGTTCGATCTCATTCTAAAACGCGCAGTTTTCAAAAACATCCTATATATAGTCTATCAACGTCTCACACCTGTTTGTTAACCAACAGGCACACCAAATTGAAGTGGGTGTTTTCTTGTTATGTCGGACATCATCCGATACTTTTGTATAAAAGTCGATGAGAATAAGTATGATTGATATTGCTATTGTCCTGGTTCGGGTCTAAAGTTCGCAGTCGGTTGAAATTGGTTGTTGGAAGCAATTGCAACCGACGTCGGCCTTTAGACCCGATCCAGGACAACAGTTCATCAACTGGCCGCGAAAGCCGCAACCATTTTGTCATTATTCATATAATTATTAAGAAAAAACGTTTTTTTTTGCAATTAGATCAATATATGTTCATTGTCTATTAAAAAAGTCTCGAATGCAGGGCACGTTTCATTAACACCCGAATACGAAAAAGTTGCAGTTGTTGTCCCCAACAGTGAAAAATAAAATAGAATTTCTTCTTGTTGACAAAACTACTCATGCAAAACTTGTTCAACTAACTTTATTAGATAAACCTAGAGCAATACGGGCTAGTCGAAGCATAAGTAATTAATATGGGTGTAATACAATATATTATGCAATAAGTTTCATAAACGAGCCTTTAGTCACGAGTTGGATTTGGCAACGAGTGACCGAAGAATTTTGTCAATGTGTTGCATACTATACTTTTTCTAGGACCGTTAATCTTTGGATATAATTTTACAAAAGAGCAGTGATGTGTGACGTGAAAATACCATCAATGTTTACCAAAAACACAGCCTCCAGACAGTGCTTAACGAAATTGAGGTTACTTTTAAATTTTGCGAATATGTCCATTTTAAATCTCCTTAGGGGTAAATAATGCTTGAAATCTGATGTGTTAGCTCTATGAAATCCGTGAAATATTTGTAAAATCGTCACGTATTTCCTTAGCGTTTTGAGCACTTGTCATTAATTACAGCAAATTTGAATAAAATAAAATTTGAAAATAAAAAAAAACAGTATGTAATTATTAAATATATATTTTTAAGTTAACATTAGATTTGATTGGACCATAATTACTTTAGACAAATACGATTATTAAATTCAACGAACTTTGTTGGTGAAATCTTTAATTTACATTTTTTTGAGTATTCAGTTAACCCAATGTTAAAAATTATGTCCTGTTGTCATTGTAGTTTTTCATCAGTATATATTAATAATTATTAAAATTACTAAATGTCTTAAACATGCCCTTT
The DNA here is from genome assembly GCF_029955315.1 of Cylas formicarius. Taxonomy (NCBI): domain Eukaryota; kingdom Metazoa; phylum Arthropoda; class Insecta; order Coleoptera; family Brentidae; genus Cylas; species Cylas formicarius. Next base: position 17,399,487 of record NW_026844319.1, on the reverse strand, counting down.
TCCATAAAGAAAAATACGTAATTAAAGTTCTAAAAATAATTTAATGTAGGAAAATTGTTCTATTTAAAATAAGCAAGCTGGCACTAAAAATATCATGCGGACGGACCCATTACAGTAAAACCTCAAATTTTATGTTATGTTATGTGTATGTTAGTTATAATTGATATATCAGATGGACATTTATGGTGAAACAACCTGTATATGATGGGATAATTTTTGTGTGATGTATATAAAGGAACATACATAATTTACTAATAAAAGTGTTTTTTTATTTATTTAACTTCTGAAGTGAAAGAAAAATATTAAATTTGAATTTATGGATTTATTTTTATAACCCTAAGACCACTTATGCTAATTTTTGAAAAGAGGTTTTAAAAAAGCGTTTATTTATATATTTTTAATTTTAAATTTTAATTTACGAATTATTTTTGAAAATCAGTCAAATTTGCCAAATTATTTAAAAATCCATAAAATATCCTTGAAGTCTGAAATTAAATGAAATCTGAGACATTCTATGGTTGTATGAAATCGGGTATATCAGTTTAGTATATTGATTTGCCCCTCACAGATTTCTAATCTGTTTTGTCAATAAAGCGATTCGTCTCTAAGTTTGCTCCAATACAAAATCTCTAATCGTTTTCGAAGTAATTTAGAATTTGGAATTGAGCATCGAAGAGATTGTCAATTATTAATCCAGAATTCAATGCATTGCTAGAACAGTGTTTTAGCTAAAATATCTCAAAGACTTTACTTCACCTAAATGTATACGTGTGTGTTACTGAACTTTAATGAATATCGATGCATTGGGAAGACCTCTTGATCAAAGAAGACATTTTAATCAAATTGAAGTAGTGAGGGTAGTAATATTATAGCAAGAACGCTTTTCCATTAGAAGTATCGCAGACTTCAAACCAGTCATTCAGTAATATCTAGACTTTCTAGCAGATATCAAGAGTTTGGCAAGATAATAGCACTCGAAAATCGTAATTTGGTGAGATATGCTGTTCAAGATATAGCAAGAATGGTGCGCAACATTGTTGATATTCATTTTAATGCCACAGGAAGACGAACATGTACACATACAGTACGAAATAGACTCCACGCAGCTGGTTTGCGGTCAAGAGTTAGAGCTGTGAGATCACTGTTAACGGGAGCACATCCAAGAGCCCGATTAAATTTTACCGCGATCATTTATACTGGAATGTGGATCAGTGGGGGACACTTATTGGTTACTGATGACTCTAGATTTAGACTTAGTAATACTGATGCAGGCACGTGTGGGGGCTTGGAGACGAGCGATGGAAACATATCATGAGCAAACTGTTCTATTATGGTTTGGGGCGGTACCTATTTCATTGACAGGGCGCTCGTCATTATTTGAAGGACATTGTACAACCCTATATATTGATATGTTCCAACGAATAAGGTCCAGAATTTACACTACGATGTGATAATGTGCGACCCCACACTGCCAGCATAGTAACTGAATTCCTCGAAGAGCAAAAATATCGGGATTTTGAAGTGACTAGTAAACTCTCCAGACCTTAATCGTATTCAACACATCTGGGATTATCTTAAAAGGAGGATTATAAATCGTCAACCCTCCCAAAATTTAGAGCAGCTTCAAGGCATGCTCCAGGAAGAGTGTTTTTAATATTAGGAGGGAGAAAATTAGTAATTTAATTGAATCTATGCCCTGTCAGTGTACAGAAGTCGTACGAACTATAACAGACTAACTACCATTACAGTAAAAGTAATTGCTATCACTACAATTAGCAATTGTTTAATTTTTTAGAAGAAATACATTATTTTTTTTTAACTTTAAAAAGAATAAATTTTAGTTTTTGGTATTTACAGAATTACAGTGTGATTTTCAGTAGTTTATTTTTACAATTTATAAGCCATTGAACAATCCGAATAATTAACTTTCAAAATGTAAAGACCCCAAACAATAAAATTATAAGAATTTAAAAAAGGAACATGAAAACACTTCTCCTGAGACAGCACTCCGCCAATCCTAGAATTCGTTTTACGGCGTTAGAACTGATCAAAAACAATTCTGGAATACTGTTGAAACGGCAAACTTAAAGTTCCAAATCGTCTCGAACTGGAAATAAATTTCCTTGTAACGCTTTTTTTGCTAATGCGCATACTAAGTACAATTCAAAATTAGCTTAGCCGTAGTTTCCGTTTTGCGCCGTAGTCGGAACGCTGTCAGCGCCTTCGTCGCCCCAACGTACGCCCCGCAGAGGTCGCCCCGATTTCTCGCGCGTCATCAATAATCGTTACTTTATAATAAAACGCGCGTCGCTGTCGACACCTCCCGGGATAAATTGAGAGACGGCAAACAACAAAACGGTGACTTATGTGGCGTTATGGGAAGCGGGCAGGGGGGAGGTTCGCGCGGGAACAACAACAATCGCGCGCGCACGAAAAAAAAAATGAAGGCGCACAAACTGACAAAACACGGTCGGACGCGACGGGAGGCGGTGCCGTTTACTTCGTCTACCGGTCGTCTTCGCGCCGACGTGTCCGACAAATTTGACGGATCTGGCGTGGTCGAAAAATCCATGTCCGACAGTTTTTGGACCTATTCTTTAAAATCTCCGGACGTAGTTTAAAGCATGACCGAAAAAAAAAACAAAGGTTCGATGTGTTGGTGGCGTGTTTCTTTTGACCCAACCGAGAATTAAATAAATCAATTTTCTAAAATCAAAGGCTTATTTGAAACCAAAAAGAAATAATATAATATCAAAAACCGAATAACGTCCCTGTGCGAGTACATTTTGTATTAATTTTATGTTTTCTGTATAAATTAATTTAAAACGTCGTAAATTGTGTATCGATCGTAGCGCACAAAAGTTAAAAAAGAAGCATTCTTCGCCATCAAAGCGATCGCAAACCAAAAACATTATATCCAAAGAAGACAATACAATTTATCCATAAAATGAGTCGAAACATTTATAAATGATTGTGGCTATAGAATGGATCTTATACGATTTAGTTCAGGCAATTGCTTTCTACGCTTGGAAATATCAAAGCTATCAGCCTCGCTTTCAGCTTATGCTGCGAGATGGCGCCATAGATGGATGAAAACTGAAGTTAGAATGATTGCAATTGATTGTTCTACACACTTAAGTAACATTCTAAGTAACTCTTTAGTTAAACGAAACACTTCGCAATTTGCAAAAATCACCAAAAGCAAACAACTAAATTCGGCTCCAATGTCAATATTCCCAAAGCATTTACGCCAATGATAATCACGCGTAGTTATGCCAAAAAGATTCTATCCACAGAAGACATGACATTTCATTCATAAAGTGAGTATAAATAGGCAGCCATAAACATACATTCACGTTCTATGCTTGGAAGCTCTCAGGTTATGCTGTGTGGTGTAGGTGCTTATTTATGAAAATAAAGTAAGGATTATCGTTATTAATAATCAGAAACAACACACTTCTCAAATTGCAAAAATGGCAAAATCAACACAATAAAATCAAATCGTGTTGTTTTGCAAAAATGATAATATCTCACACTTTCTTCAATCACTCATTTATTAAACACTCAAACGTCAAACTCGTGACGAAAGTGGTTTCTACTAAACTTGTACTATGTACCATTTCCAGAGACAATTTTTAAAAATGTGTTGCATTGCATTGCACTAATGTGGTAGTGTTTGTCTTTAATAATATCAACACTATTCCATGCAATGTTTCGTGATGAAAAAAATATCAACTAAAATTTGGTTAAATATTTCCCCAGAGGATTGTATGGTTGTATTTATTCTTGGGTGGAGGATTCATAGTTCATAACATTTGTTTCCTATTTTCTTTTTACATTAATTTTGTTTATAGTGAAAGAGTATTTTGTTGTGTAGAAAGATGTCCTCCTCTGAAAATAATTTGCATCTGATGTTTATTTGTTTAATTTCAAGATTGATAAGTTGATTTGGGCACGATTTATGTGAAAAATAACTTAGTTGTTTATATCAATAATGGTGAGGAATGTTTCTCTTTTTAGGGTCCCGATGCTTCCTATCACCAATATTACATGTTACACCTTTTCCATGAAATCGATATATGCAGCCCCCTTCTAGTCGCTAGGTGGCACCACAGCTTTAAAGCAGAGCCAAAAAACTGTGGAATAACTAGCATACATGGCATGCTCGCCATCTATGGTCTTAACCTCATTCCTCATTTTGTGCCTTGATGGCACATGTTCATTTTTATTCGGCGTCGGTTTTTTCAGTTTTTTTTGGCGTTTTTGATAGTTAAGAAGTACAAACGAGATGTTACATTCTTCCTCATCGGGCAAGGGAAAAATCGAAAACATAACGTTGTCTGGTTCGTCTGATGCCTGTTAGCTGTTAGAATTCGCTTAGTCTAACGCAAGTATGTTTATGATGCCCTTCAATTAATTCTGAAGTCATAGTTGAGCCCCTCAACGCCTCGAACTGTTTGATTTAACCACAATAACAGGAAAGTGTCCATTTTTATCTTTGTTATTGTTATTAAACAAGTAAGCAAAGTATGGTTTTACTTTCTATACTTGTTATTTGGATCCTTTCCGGCGCAAGGGACCAGTGATACGTTTTAGTATCCTCGTTAACCGTGGAAAAATTGATATTTTTTTAATCAGTCAAAATCTGCCATCTGCCTGACTTTCAGTATTGCATCAGACGGTACACATTTCAAAATAATACCCCCGCCAGATCAGATTAAATTGCCTATTAAAATTCGGTTTACGAAAAAGAACGGCCAAAACTGGTTTTGGCCATTTATTAAGTTTAGTATTAGATCGTATCCGCCGCGGTGGTTTGGCCGATGCTAATCTCGTCTGACTAATAGGCGAGATTTTTTCTTCCCGAGCTTATAAATATTATAATACGTTCTACATATTGCCACTTCCTCTCGATAGATAATTGAAATAGTCGCGGACGACTTTCGTCACACGTTGGCGCGATTATAAACTTTTTTAAATTTAATATTGATTTTATTTTTCTTTATAATACTGATATTTTCAATTTTAGGATAGATGTTTTCTATAGCGTTTTATATAGGACGCTATATTATTGTTCAGATGAATACTTTTCCTTTTCTTCAGGTCCGTAAGTGAAAACTCGGTTTTCCAAAAATGTTTTTCCAAGAGATTACAAAATCTCCACAAGCGACGAAAATGTCTGAAAATCGGGATGAGAAAAAACCTTGTCTTTGTTAGTCTCGTCACTTTTATAACATTTAGACGAGGTTGTTGTACTGGGTCAGCGTATTAGAAAGCGCAATTTTATGGCGTTTGTCTAAATAAATCAGAAATCGTTTAAATAAATTAGCGCCTTACCGAGTAATTAAAAAAACAACTTCATTTTTTTTGTTTTTCGCGTTCTCTACAGCTTTAAATGTAGAATACCCAGTAGAATACTCCATGAAGCTTAAGGATTTCCGACGATTTCATTGTGGTAATTTGCTATACACAGTAGTTGTAATTAGTATAAATTTTAGGTACATAAGTTGTAATTACAGGTTATTAGTGTAAGTATAGTTAGAATCGGTTGTTATTAGTGGTAGTGTAATAGTAATTAGTGGTTATAAGTGAAATTATAATGGTACTATTAGGTAATTTAGTGAAATTTTGTGGTAATAAGTCGTTGAGAACACGTCTGATTGTGAAGATATGTCGATAAATATCCGGTTCTCGGGTTGCGTAGGAATAGAATAGAAGGCAAATTTTTATCTTGGTTGATTGTGTACGATTGACCTCCCCGCGTGAGTCTACAGGTATATTTCGGGCACTTGCCTATTATCTATTTTTTGACTTGCTTGTTAGTTAAACGAGTTATATTTTGGCAGAAATTGTGGCTGTTGAATCTGTGTTCAATAGTTCTATGATTGTCCTACCTTTATGTCTAAGATAAGATTTTTTTTTTGGTTCTTTATGGTCAGGGCGCTGCATTCAGACCGTTCGACCCATTATGCCTGCCCAGTCTTTTCTTCTTTCCCTAGAAGAGCTCTGTACTCATGAGGAAGGGCAGTACCTCTATCACAGAGAGTTTGGATTGGTATTGGAGTAGTATTCTTAATCTGCTGCTCCCTAGTTGGGAGATGAATTGGAGTTTCCTTCTTATCTAAACAGTTTCTGCATGTGTTGTCGCCTATCAAATTTTTAGTTATATTTTATAAAAAGATTTTTTTAAAGAGGTCGTTTTGCGAGAAGGAAATGAATTTTGTTTCGATTGCACTTATTTTTAATGTGTTAATAAGTTATATGAAAATATTAAACATTTACTGGCTAAGGAAATTGGTGGTAATTTAAATCTATTGATAATTCTTGGGGTAATTTCTGCAATTTTGTAATGCGGGGTCAAAATTGAAATCGTTATTTTATAAATATCGTTTGGGATTCTGTTTAGATTATAGATTAGAACTAGGTTACAATTACTAATTCCAGTGGCGGTAAAGACTTTAAGCAAAGGTTTAAAAAAAACTCTTTAGGAGAACAAAAGCATTTCCCTTGCCTTATACGTTTGTCTTTTAGAAGCCTTTATGAAAATAAAAATTCAAACTTTTTTTTGCAGATTAAAATTGATGCGCGTTTTGAATTCTAAATGTTTTTCTGATTTCAGAAGTGTCAAAAATTAAACTAATTTTGTTTTTGGTTACGCTAAAGTTTGACGTGATTTAAATCTTTAAATTTACAATAGAGCAAAACTAATAGTAATCGTTATTTTAAGCATTTATATAGTGTAAAAAATAGAGGATGGAACACTTTTTCCTTTTTTTATGTGTCTGTAAAATCTTCTAATGGGCAAAAATATATTTTTTTATAAAACTGACTTCGACTAGACGAAATTTTTCCCAGCAACACCCAGTATACAAAGTTTTCACTGAACGCGGGTTTCAATTAATTAATCACATGTTATTGCCGACAGTGTTTTCATCGCGGAAAATCGCTAATCGCGTCAATCTAATTTTTGACCTTTTCGGCTCGATAGAGTCATTTAGCGTTCAGAGTAATTGAAACGGCAGCATTACTAGCGATTATCGCTATAGATACTAATTTTCACGTCCGTCGACGCTATTCATTAGGCGGCCTCATGTTTTTTGTCGCGTTTACCTACCGGGTACAGAGAAAAAGCAATAGATTTCTTGTCTCGTCCGTTAAACGCTTTCGAAACACATATTGAACGTGCGTAAACGTTTCTGATCCGAAAACGACTAATTTCACATGGCGCGTGAAATCTGAATTGATTCCTATTTGTTAAGCAAAAAATTTTCATTTTCTATTCAGATTCAGATAATATTAAATAATTTTGTCCGAAATGGAAAATTTTCGGCCCGCAGTTTTGACTGCCAATATATTTATTACCCGAGTATAAATAAACTCCATTCAATCGCATCCTTAAAATAAATTATTGAAAAATAAATTAGGACGCACAAACAATATGTTTAGTTCTGTGCGGTATGCAACCCAATATACTCGGTTAGTTCCTTGCGCCGACCACAAGGGAGAGGGAGAAGCATGTTAGCGGTGAACGAATGTAGACCATGTTTTTGTTGAGTCTTGTTAGTATTATCTAATCCGCAGTAAACAGAATAAAGTTTTTATGTAGTGATAACGTTAGTGTTTTTGAACCAATGAAAATATAGTCCACCAATTACAAACGCAACATTTTGGTCCTTCGAGCCAGATTGTGGATCGGGCCGCAAAGCGTGATAAAATCACCGAGTAAAGAGGTGAGTCCTTTCCATGTTTTCCTTTTAGGCCTTTCCATGCAATTTAAACTGTCCTCAATTGGATCAATGAGTTTTACTAATCATATCGCATATAAGTTGTGAATTAACAATAATGGAACAGAAAAAACTCGTTAGAAAGAGAGGTGCAGTCAAAGCTAAACTTACTACTTTCGAGAAATATATTACAAATGTAGAAGAAACTTATGTTAATGGAATTTTTGACAATCAAAATATATTTTTTGAATTGAAACGACGTTTTGAAAGGGCATGTTACATCAGGGTTGTTCGGTGGTCTGTGGTGTTCATATATTCTATGGTCTTGAGAGATTAGAATGGGGGACTCTCGGCCTGGTATCTCGCGCGCTTATGTCCGAACCTCATGACAGATTAAATAAAGGACTTGTAGTGGAGTTCTCTTTTATTATAAAAAGCCTCCAATACGACAGGGCATGTAAAAATCATTGAAGAGTTTGACGAACTTCAAAGTGAAATAGAACCAGGTGCCGACAATTCTGAATATAAATTGAACATTCTATAGTGGAAGCTATTTCAAAATTTCCTGAGCCAACTTGCAAACGTGAATTACAACAATGACTGGGGATGGTCAATTTCGCAGGTAGATTCATTGCAAATAAATCGGAAATTTTAGCTCCTTTAAATGAATTACTAAAAAATAATATATTCTTCACTTGGAAATCGATTCAAAAAGAGGCTTTTCAGAAAATAATATCTCTACTGAAACAGGCACCTTGTTTAGCTTTTTACGATCCAAATAAAAAGATAATAGTCAGTTCAGATTCTCATTCTCATTCAGGCGGACGACTCGGGAAACAAAGAAATTGTGGCATATGCATCCAGAACTCTTACGCAGAGTGAGAAATTTAGGGAGTATATTTTGGGACTTCCAAAAATATATTTAGAAGCAGACCAGAAACCGTTAATTCAAATTTTGTCTACAAAAAGTTCAGACGATCTAACCCCCCGATTACAGCGTTTTAGAATTCGATTAATGCGATATACTTATACTGTTATCTATACACCGGGTAAAGATTTGACTGTGCCTGATGCGTTAAATCGCAATACTCTGAAGTATACCGAAGCAGATGAATTGCAAAGTGAAGTCGAGATACATGTTTCTATGATAATAAAAAAATTACCAATTAAAGACAAATTTTTAAAACTTATCGCGGAGGAACAAAGGAAAGATCCAGTTTGTAAAAAATTGATCGTGTACTCCTCTACGAGTTGGCCTGAAAAACATCAACTTTCACCCGATTTGACTTTTTATTATCAATATGGAAATGACATTTCCATGAATGAAAATTTCTTACTCAAGGGTGCCCGTATAATCGTTCCACCCATACTGCAAAAACAAGAGAGCAAACAAGAGAGAGAGCCAAAATGAGTGTTTGGTGGGTAGGCCTTTCTACACAAATCGAAATTTTAGTAAAAAATTGTCCAAATTGCATTGAAGAAAGAATTAATATTAAAGAACCGTATCAAAAAGATACAAATGTCGCGACTAGACCCTGGCAAAAAATTTGTGTTGATCTGTATAAATGTCACGAAGTTTGGTATTTAATTATAACAGATTATTATTCTTGCTTTTTTGAAATTAGTACTATTGGACAAAATATGACTTCACGAATAATAATTGGCAAAATAAAAGAGGTTTTTGCTCGCTATGGGATTGCTGAAGGTCCTCAATTTTCGAACGAATTTAAAGAGTTTGCTAATAAATATAATTTTAAACATATTATTTCGAGCCCTCGGTACCCACAATCCAATTTAAAAGTCGAGTCTACTGTCAAAATTGCAAAAAATATCATTAAGAAAAATAAAAATTCTTTTTTAGAAGCTTGGCTTTCATACAGATGTACTCCTCTTGGAAATGGTTTTACACCAGGAGAACTTTTAATGTCAAGAAAGTTGCGCTCAACTTTACCGATGTTGCCAAGCAAATATGAAAAATTAATTGACACACGATCATCCATTGAATTGGGGGAGGAAAGAAAGAGAAAAAAAAAGGAAAATTATGATAAGTGACATAGAGTTAAGGAATTATCTAAACACATTCCTGGTGATGGTCTCTGGATTACGGATCTAAAAAAATATGGGAAAATAATTAAAAAATTGGATGAACCGATATCTTATTTGATCCAAACAGATCAAGGCGAATTTAGGCGAAATCGATGGCACCTTGTTTTGGCGCCATATGTACAGTTTCAAAACTTTAATAAAAAACCGGTCCAGGTACCAATGCCAGAAACATCTAAAAGTGATGCAGAAGTTTGTGTTTCATCGCAGCCCGAAAATGAAGCTAGTGCGGTGTCGGAAACTAAAACAGAACAAAGTGCGCCCATAGAACAGTCGGTAGCAAATAGACGACCATTGCGCCAACAGAAAAAGCCCGCATTGCTAAAAGACTTTGTAATGCAATGTTATTTCATTTAAAAGGGAAAAGATGTTGCACCAGGGTTGTTCGGTGGTCTGTGGTGTTCATATATGCTATGGTCTTGAGAGGTTAGAATGTGGGACTCTCGGCCTGATATCTCGCGCGCTTATGTCCGAACCTCATGACGCAGATTAAATAAAGGACTTGTAGTGGAGTTCTCTTTTATTATAAAAAGCCTCCAATACGGCAGGGCATGTAAAAATCATTGACGAGTTTGACGAACTTCACAGTGAAATAGAACTAGGTGCCGATATTTCTGAAACGCAGATCAACGAACGTGAGTTATTTGAAGCGGTATTTTACGGCGCCACAGTGCGGGCTAAACGTTTAATTGATGCAAATTCTGAAAACGTTAATCATAACAGCGGCGGACCCTTCTAGTAGTTCTGTCTCGATCGAAATTCTTAGGGTCAACGCATTACAATCGGGTAGCGAAAACATTGGCGGAACAAAGCAACCGGCAATAGAAATAGCGCGTTTCAATGGCGAATATAATAAATGGTTGGAATTTCGCGATACATATGAGTCACTTATTCATAAAAACTGCACCTTGTCAAATATACAGAAATATTATTACTTGCGATCGTATTTAGGTCCAACCGTGTTAGAAATTATAGCTAGCTTAGAGTTTTGGGGATCGAATTATGAAAATGCTTGGGAATTAGTTTGCAACAGATTCAATAACAGTCGAATTTGAATTCAAAACCATGTCAAAGCTCTCTTTAGCGTAGAAAAAATTATCACTGAATCAGCGGGCGCGTTGAGAAAACTAATAGACAGCGTCGCCAAACATATTAGAGCTTTGAACACGTTAAACGAGCCGACAGACTGGTGGGATACATTACTTATATATTTAATAACCACAAAACTCGATGACGTCACTCTGAGGAAATGGGAACAGATTAAAGCTTCATATAAAACAGCTTCTCTAGAATTAAATAACTTTTTAAAGGAAAGAGCAGATCTTCTCGAATCTTTAGAACAAAATAAAGCGAATAACAAGCCGCAATGGAATAAGCGCGAAAGAATAGTTAAATCATTTGTTTCTGGTAATAGCCACGGCCAACCGAAGTGTACATTTTGTGCGAAGGAACATTACATTCAAAATTGTGCTGAATATTTGAAATTAAAGATCAACGAGAGATATGAACAAGCTTATGTTTGAATTGTTTAAGAGCGGGCACTTGATTAGGAAATGTTTTTGTGGACCGTGTAAAACTTGCCAAATGAAACATCATACGTTGCTGCATGCAGGCGACAATGATGACGGGACGAAAGGATCGGTTAAAAACATCAATGGTTCCAACCCAGAGAGCGGAAATCTTCCGTAGTGTCATAAATACTAACCAAGTACTTCTTGCAACGGCCTCGGTAAATATTTTAGATAGTAATAATAAACCTCACACTGCTCGCGCCTTACTTGATGTAGGTTCACAAAGCAGTTTCTTGACGGAAAAATTTTGTGCAAAACTTAAATTAGCAAAGGCGCCCATTGATATAAGGTCCACTGGACTTAACGAAACACTATCTGAATGTAAACACAAATGTATTGTACGAGTACAGTCGAAACTAAATAGTTTTTCAATAGAAATGTTTTGTTTAATCGTACCTCGAATTACAGGAAATTTGGCCAACTTTAAAGTTAACAGAAACGCTCTTAAAATTCCGCGCTAGATATGTTAATCGGAGCGGATTGTTTTTGGAAAGTAATATGCGTGGGTCAAATTAAATTTGATTAAAACGGTCCTTATTTACGAAAAACAAGGTTTGGATGGATCATATCAGGGCGGGTTTCGGAAAATTGTAATCGAGGTTTTGGGAGATTGAAGAGTTTCCTGCGGTCAAGCCATGGTCTATCGAAGAAAGTATCTGTGAAAATCATTTCGTGGAAACTGTTACCCGCGTTGCGAACGGTCGTTTTGTAGTAACTATTCCTTTGGCAGATAGCCCGGAAAAATTAGGTGAATCATATGAGGCCGGGGAAAAGCGTTTGACGACATTAGAGCGAAAATTTATACGTAATCAAACCTTTAAAACCCAAGACTTCAAATTCATGAGCCAGTACAGATCTTTAGGACATATGATTAAGATAAATGATCATTATAATTCCAAAATTAGTTACTGTATGTCGCATGACGGCGTCATTAATGAAAATAGCGTAACCGCAAGGCTCCGCACGGTGTTTGATGCATCACGTCCTACGACTACTGGGTATTCATTTAACGATTTACAAATGATTGGTCCCAATATCCAATCATACAGTTTCTCGATTCTCGTGCGATATCGAAAGCATAATTTTGTGTTTGCCTCGCATGTAGAAAAAATGTATAGGATGTGCCGCGTAAGCCCGGAACCCGTTTTCAACGCATTTTATAGAAAGATGATCCAAACAACTCTATAGATACTTACGAGCTGTAAACCATCACTTATGGTATGAAATCTGCATCATATTTGGCAACCAGATGTTATCAAATTGGCATAGAATGTGAAACAGAATGCGAAGACGGTTCGCAAGTTATCAAAAAAGATTTCTATGTTGATGGTATGCTGACTGGCGCTGATAGCGTGGAGATGAAGTCTTAGTCAAGCTCATTTGTGCAAAGTCAAAGGTGGCACCGTTAAGGGTTCAAACTATTCCAAGGCTGGAATTAATGGCTGCACTATTGTTAGCGAGATTGATGAGCAAGGTTGCGACGTCACTTAATATACAAGTTTTTGGTCTGATTTTACGGTAGTTTTAGGGTGGTTAAACAAACCGTCCAATTTTTTACAAGTTTTTGTGGCAAATCGCGTTTCGGAAATCCAAGAATTATCGAATGTAGGAAATTGGAGACACGTACCGACTCAAGAGAACCCGGTAGATTATGCGTCGCGAGGGGTTATACCATCGGATTTATTGTCGCTTGAAGTTTATCGGTCAGGGCCCGATTGGCTCAAACAGTTCGGAAGATTTTTCGCCTAAGACATGCAACACAGAAGAAATTTTACCATAATTAAGGAAAGTAGTTGTACAAACGCAAATATGCTCAATTCAAGATTCCATTGACTTTAAAAATTGTTCCAATTTATCCAAACTTAAACGTGTAATTGCCTATTGTTTTAGGTTTAAGGAAAATTCTTTTAAATCAAAGGAGTTTTGAAATGTTTTGACATATAAAGAAATTTGTAATGAAATTGTTCCAATTTATCCAAACTTAAACGTGTAATTGCCTATTGTTTTAGGTTTAAGGAAAATTCTTTTAAATCAAAGGAGTTTTGAAATGTTTTGACATATAAAGAAATTTGTAATGCTTAAAATTATCTAATCAAGCTTTCGCAAAACCAATCTTTTAGTAAAGAAATTTTCGCACTTGAGAGCAATTTAAAAATTGACAAATGCAGTAAGCTATTCAAGTTAAATCCCTTCCTCGAGTAGGTGGTAGGCTTACTAACTCAAATTTTGGTTTTGATAAAAAATATCCAATCGTTTTATCATCAAAGCACGAATTTACAAAATTGCTTTTTATACGTCAACATCAACAATTATTACATGCGGGTTCTCAAATTTTATTGTCTAGTATTCGCCAAAAATATTGGCCCATAGCTGGACGAAAGGTATATTATGAATGTATAAAATGTTTTAGAGCCAACCCAAGTTCAATCAGCCCGTTAATGGGAAATCTACCTAGTACATGCGTAAATCCAGCCCCTCAATTTTTTATAACCGCGGTAGATTACGCAGGACTATTTTCGATTCGCGACAGACAAGGGCGTGGTTTCAAGGTGACAATTTATATCTGTGCCTTTGTTTTACCACGCGTGCCATCCATCTAGAATTCGTATCAAATTTAACTACTGAAGATTTTGTGGCAGCCTTAAGACGCTTTGCATCACGTCGTGGAAAGCCTACTCAAATATACTCATATATCGGGAGTAATTTTATAGGAGCGAATCAACAGCTTATCCAACTTGGTTTATTTTTGAGAGAAAATAAAGAGCTTTTGACTGAATCTATAGAAAATGGCGGTATTTCTTGGTCATTCATTCCACCCCATTCATTTTGGTGGATTGTGAGAGGCCGGTGTTAAAGCAATTAAACTTCATCTGAAACGTGTCGCTAGTAACGCACTATTAACTTATGAACGATTTTATACTTTGTTGGTTCAGATTGAGGCTGTGCTAAATTCACGTCCTCTGTCACCCCTCTCTTGTGATCCATCAGATCTTTTAACACTTTCCCACTTCTTAATCGGTCGTCCGATGGTAGCAGTTCTGGATCCAGATCTCACCGAAGTTCCAGAGATTAGGTTGTCTCACTTCCAACAAGTTCGAGTATGTGTCGGAGCTACAACAAAGTGGCGAAAGAGCTATGATTTAATAAAGAAAAATAATCTAGTGCTGATCAAAGATGACAATCTTCCAGCCATGCAAATGGCTGCTGGGACGGATCGAAGATTTGCATCCAGGGAAGGATGGAATTTGCAGAGTAGCTACAATTAGGACCCGGAGAGGCTACTTAAAGCGCTCCTTTGCGAAGATTTGTAGATTAACCACAACTCAAAAATGTGTTTGAAAGGGTGTCCTTTCAAGGCCGGGGGTTTATGTTTAGTTTTGTGCGGTATGCAACCCAACATGCTCGGTTAGTTCCCTGCGCCGGCCACGAGGGAGAGGGAGAAGTATGTTAGCGGTGAACGAATGTAGAGACCATGTTTTTGTTGAGTCTTGTTAGTATTATCTAATCTGCAGTAAATAGAATAAAGTTTTTATGTAGTGATAACGTTAGTGTTTTTGAACCAACGAAAATACAGTCCACCAATTTCAAAAGCAACACAATACCTCCCCTAAAGAAAACATTTTTTTTGTTGTGACGCTTTAGTCATATATTTCATTGCATTGTTATATTCTCGTTTGGGCGAACATTTTTTAAAATTTAGACGGATTTTTTCTATCAGCAGCAAAGTCTTTCGTAAACGTTTTTCTAATTCCCAATATTCCATAAATATTTAAAATTGCCTTCTGGAGAGCTTTTTGTTTTTTACCAAATTAGCCAATTATAAATACCGATACTTTTGGCAGAACTACTTATGAAAATGTCAACATCATCATCCCAAACAACTTACAACAAACTACAAAAATGGATTTTGGGTGATCTATTACTATAATTTATTTATTTCAGATTTATATATGTGTATTTTAATTTGTACGTAATCTAGTGAAACAACAGAGGGACGCAGAACGAGGCGAATACCGAGAGAACGTCTGGGCCGGTAAAAAAGAAACGCCCGTTGTGTGTACGTGTTTCAATGTTTATACTTGGATAAAATTTTATCGTTCATTTTTTTCCGCTTAATCGAAATGTTACATCAATCTCGCAATATTAATCTCTACCGCTGCGTTACGTTTCAAAAAACTGGATCGCGAGTTCGATAGTTCTTGCGACCGAACCGCAGGTAATAATAAAGCTAGTTTTTGATCTTCTTTCGTGTTTACCGGTATCGAGAGGAAAATTGCAGCAAATGTGCGCTGGTATATTCCGACAACCGTATGAATACAGCCGCTCGTAGGTTTGTTAGGTCGGCCGCAGTCGCCAAGAAATGTTTGACTACGGAAATCATATAATAATCGGCGATCCACTGAATGAATTTTTATTTGCGAATTATTGCAAATAATAATTGCTGCAATTGGCAAACACTTAACTCACTTAATACTCAGGTGAAGCCATTAAGGCCTATATGAATTATGAACCACAAATATCGTTAGTATTTTAAGCTACATGAGGACTAGTTTTAGTAAGTTTTGAGTAAATACAATCCTTTAAAAGTAAAGTTTCAAATTAATTTTTATGTGTCATGTATAGATGTTTTACTGTCAATAAAATGTTATATTTTGTTATAACTGGTAAAAAAATTACTCTACGATGCGTCATATGTTAAGCACCTACGTTGACATTTCTTCGTTGTCTAAATAGTGGTGTGGTTTGTGTCATATATAAATAAACCTTATTAATTACATGTGGAAAGTCCATGACTTCATTTGTTTTTGGGAAGTATACCACAATACGTGCACAAAAGAAGAAAGGGCTTGTTCTGGCGACTGAGCGTTAGTTTTGTATTAAAATTGTATTAAATGCGCCATCAAGTCCTAAAATGAAAACAAAATTTTTCGTGAATCAAGATTACAATTGTGGAATTTACCGGTCAATTTTTTTTGTGTCAATTGGCCAAAATAATTTAAAAAATACCATGAAATTTATATTTATTTATTTATATTGTGCTTAACGTCGCTATCGCGTCGTTCTGGGAACCAAATGCAGTTGATATTACTATTGGGAATCCCCGAATCGCTAAGTATCGAATTCGGATATTACTTGAAGAGGGTTATAGGTAAATTGGACATCACAAACACATAATAATTTATTATAAAATACATATCATTATTAAATAATTTTAGATAACACTCTACAATTGGAAGATGTTATTTAAAACATTTTTTGACTGGCCAGTTAAGAAGTGCACAATTAAGAAGTGTCAATTGACGGTCAATTGATCAGTTCCAACACTAATTACAATAATTTCTTATAAAAAAATTACATTTGGCATTTATTCTGCAAAAATTAAGGGACGTTTATAATAAGGATACAAAACACAACTAGCCAAATTTATTTTTAAAAATTAATTGCATAAAAAGCAAAATAAAGAGAATTGCGGATAAGAACCGATCAGTAAATAAAAGAATTATATTAAATGGCCAAGAAAAATTTGATAACATATGAAATAGAAATAAGAATTCAATAAGTAACTCACCTAATTAAAAAAGTGCTAAAAGTGATGTTGGAATAAATTAGTAATGCGGTATGTATGTGCCGAATTCTCGATTCAGCTAGTATTATTGTATCAAGTTCGTTCTTGTCAATCAAATACTAAAATTTCTTCTTAAAACTCAAGTATCTGTTATAGGAAATGATATTTGACGATCTACCTTCTATTAGATAAATAACGACAAATAAAGGAAACTTTTTTAATATTTTTTAATAATAACGAAAATAATATCAACAAGATGAAAAATAATATCAAACACATTAAAAAAGGTGTTACATCTTATAGGACAGTAAGACGGACGGTGGAATGCAAATTCAGCAGCTAAAATCTTATTTAAACTTATTAAAATAAATTGTTTGAAGAAAAAAAATTATTTACTTTTACATAAGTAAATTAAGTCCGTACAATAGATAATAAATACATTTTTAAGTTCTTATAAGAAACCTTAAGAACTTTCAAACTATTAGGTTGTGTTTGTAGTATCCCTTGAAGAGGTCCAAACTTATTTAATATATTTATTTGAACCACGTCACTTTGTTTTGCCCAATTAAAAAAATCATACTGTTGACTGAAAAAAAAATAGATATTTAATTTTTTTTGAACGACTTGTTGCCATAAAATTTTTAATAATTATTTTTAAAAGTTATTTAAATTAACTAATATTACTATTATAATCGCATTCATGTAACTGTAAAATTATACTTTCACTAAATATTCCTTCTTAGTTTTGACTTATTTTTATTTTTTATGCCTTTATGGGATTAGACCAACTGCTTTCTGGGGCAAGCTATACGCAAAAAGAAGTGCGAAGGAATTGATACCACAGGTGGTTTTGAGGACAAACCCAGAAATTTGGTTAATATTATTTAAAAAATTCCTCTGACATTTCATCGCTGTAATTCATTTCTTTCTTTATTCGTTTAAATGCAAATTCGCACTCCCAATATTCGAACTTTTCAAATCCGAGACAAAAATCACCGACACATTACTCTCGTTTACGTGCAGATTCTTCTCACGCACCTCAACGCCGATTTACCGCCGTTATCTCTGAGTTGGTTGCTTTTTTTTATTTTAAACGCTCAGTACTTGACCCAAATAGGAGGCAGCCGCAAGTATGACCCACCGCCGAGCCATCGTGCGGATACTTTATTGTCATGGGAACCTGGGACGTAAATATATATATAAAGAGAAAACGCCTTTATAGATGAGGTTTACTTAAGATCATTATAGATCAATTAGATTTTTTGCCTCCGGTTCGGAATAGCTTTATCGGCGTTTCGCGACTCGTATATATTGATCTTCATCTTGTACTCGGAATATCGTTACCCGGAGATCGAAGAGATACGGATAGGTTCCGTATTAAGAGATTGATGCTCTCTATTGCCTCTATTCGGGTTTGTAGGCTCGTCCGGTAAACTATATTATCGATAATCGATATCTGCAGCTGGCCCGTATTAGGAGTAGATGCGAAATTAGTTTATGAAAGTTTTAGTTAGCTTACGAATCTGGAGAGGGCGTCAACGAGGCTTGGGGTTAAGGTAGGACGTTCGTTGGTGATGCCTTATCAGCGGACATTATTTTTAGTTATCTTTATGGCGTTACGCCGCTTATCCCTATTGTTAATTAACCTTTCAAAACAGCGATTCCAAAACGTTTAAATTGGTTTGAGTATTTTAGTCGTAGTATTTTTATAGTTAAATTTCGAGTTAAATTAATTAAGTTTAGTTAAATTACACGTGTATGTTCTATATCACACAGGGTTAAAAACTGAGTCAATAGAGTACTGAGTTTCCAACAATTGAATATAATCTGTGATCCAATTAATCGTTGCAATACTTTTATTTGTGCGCTCCCACTGAAAGTTAGTTCAAATGTAAGAATCCTTGAATTAAATTGTGCGTCTGTTCAATCGCCATTAAAAAATAAATAAGTAAACATTAAACCAAGAATTGATAAAAATGCTACCAATCTTGCACCAACGTCTGATGTAAAATTTTGATTTTGATACCAAATTTTTATTTAAAAGAAACTATGTGACGCAAAAAACTAACTTGTAAAAGTTTAAGATTTTCAAGCAAATATACAACTCAAACATTTTTTTTTGTTTTGAACTGACTATCTGAAAACTGTAATTCTAAGTTTCCAAGTGCTCTAAAGATATCTGATTGAATAGTGACGTCAACGACATTAATTTAAATTGCCAAGCTAATGCGATTTATTGTAAGATCAGTAAACAAGAAAATCTCACCGTCTGATTTTACAGTAATAATCCGAATGGCATTGGTATGGCTGCCGTCACTTTAAACTATATATGAAAATACTATTGTAAATAATGTGTTTTTATAGTGGGTTGGTCTACGGTGTATCTCCCTTAGTAATAAGGCAAGCGTGTTGCGGCTTTTGTGACCTAAGGCATTAAATTAATTTTTGCGATATTAGACTGGCATGGATAGGATGTTCTTTTTAATAATCGAACACCCAGTATGCCTTTCAATAATTTTATTAGGCCTGTTATTAGCTTTTCAAAAATATATATTAGTCATCTGTCAAAATAAACTTGTGTGTGCAATATTAAATGCGCATTTCTTATCGTCATATTTTGGGTTAACATTAGCCATTGCAAAAGGAAAAGGAGAAATAAATTGAAAAAATAATTCAGACATGTCATGTGCGTTTGACAACTGAAGTAAATGAGGAAAACGGGCATATTTTTTCGATTTCTTACTCGCAAAAAAAATTGATTTAAAGATAAATACCACATCTTACATATTTTTGAAGAGTTCAAAGTCTAATAAATTTATTAAAAGACTAAAGGATGTTCCATAAAAAGAAAACAAGTATTATTTGTATATCAAAACTTTTGGGTTTCAGAAGAAAATTGATTACGTCACCTTCATAAAAAAAACTCTTCAGATTAGTTTTGCCCTTTTGGATAAGTTTACGCATAAACCTGTGTCTAAAAATTTAAGATACCCGTGAGACTACTGATTGCGCCACCTTTCATTTAATAAGAAGCAGTCTTGGGTCAGCAAAGCAACAATACGCTAACTTTAATTAAGGGGGATACGACTTAAAACTCTCAAAAATGGGACACACCTTACACTTTCGTTCATGCTGGAACTCATTTAGTGTCAATAACGGTAAAATCATATTCATTATACTATAGCGTCCTTCAAGACACTCTTACTAATATTTTTGATATTTTTCGATTTTTCAAAGGCAACTAAAATTTGAATTTATGGTATACTGAGGTTTTTTCACAATTCTTTGTGTTGTTAATCGGAATCTGTACACGTCCTTTCTAGATCGTTTTAATTATGCTTAAATTCAGCGTATGATAAAACAATATAGTGCTTTCTGGAAGACTATATAGAAAACTTAAAGACCTGAAGTCCAATTCTCTCGTGGATGTAACTGGTTATTTAAAAAAAATATATGGCAAATATTAATATAATTCAATATTTCAAGACATTCATCCTTGTGGAAGTTTTTTTTTCGATTACCGTCAAGTTAACTTTATATAATATCCTTTAAACTGAGAAAACTGCATTTTGCGCCATTTTCTCACAGTGAGTTAGAAAGTCACCTCAGGTAGAGTTTGGTTTAAATTATCTATCGTTATTTAATTTAATTAGAGTCATGGTAAACTTTAATAGCAATTTTTGCTGAGTGTTTTCAATAAAGCGATAAGAAAAATGTCGATTAATAGAATTCTATGTGATGGTCGGTGCGGCCGACACGGAGCATTTTTCAAATTGTTATTTCGTCGCCCACGCAAACGTCGTCGCCATTTACGTTCGATTCGTACTGCAGCCGCCGGGCGTTCCAGAAATTTATCCGTGCGACCGATCTGGGCCCGACGGGTGAATAACTATGTCACGCGTGGTGACACCGTAATTAAATATCTGTCGCCCTAGACTCTCCGTATAGTATATTCGCACTGAAAATAACCATTTAAATTTACGAGCATCATTAGTGGACGGTATAGTGGGCAAAAACCCTGCCGCCGAATGCCCATAATGGGTTTATCTCTTTGTCTCGTTGGTGCTGGCAGTGTACCCGTGTCGGTTATTTATTAAATCGTTTCTTAATGTTGTTCCGCGCGTATTTCGTCACGCCACTGATTGTTGGATATCGACGAAAAAAATGAAATTATACGCCTCTGCTTTGGGCACTAACTAACCAATACTCAAAACTATGGATATTAGGTATGGCATAGTAATTAAATACCAGAGAGCGCCTGTGTCCAAGAGTTAAACTAAAAAGTATTATCAGTATAGTTATAAGAAAACAATAAAACTTTTAACGAACAGATATCTCCGCGGGACAGCCCACTGCTTCAAATTGCATTAATAAGTTAAATTGATCTGTGTTATGAGCGCCATCAGCTATAAATTTTCATTACTTTTGTACTCTCCTAAAATCCGGAACGGCTATATAGTTTATCCAAAGCTGAAGCTATAAAAGAATAATAAAAAGTTTGTGGCCATAGCTCGATTTATTTAGTTGTAACGCATTTACACATTAATTAATTAATTACACATCAAACGGTAGCATGTCCTATAACTGACGCGAAATTATGGTCACTTTGGATCATTTGGGATTTTTGAAATAAACATTTTATTGAATGAAGTTCTAGCCGAAATTTATTTGTGTTTTGTCGACTATAGCAAGGCATTTGACTGTGTAGAGTGGGGAAAAAAATGTATGATTATTTTGCTTGAAAATCTTTGCAATAGCTTTGGGACAGTCAACGTCAACGTCATGCTCTCTAAGTCTTTTAGTCCAAAGTGCGGTAAGATAGGGTTGCATTGTGTCACCGATATTCTTCAATATATGCTGGGAGTAGATAATGTGAAAAGTTCTACATGACTATGGAGGGGGATTAAGTATGGGAGAAAAACCTCAGATATGCAGACGACACTTTGATTCTACTAGCTTGTTCACAAGAGGTACTGACGAGAAATCATGAGAAAGTTGAACAGGATCAGCAGAGAACATGGCCTCAAGTTGAACAAAAGATGACGCTACCAATGTTACGTAGATCGATGGTTTTGAAGTAATCGAGCAATTTAAATACTTATTATAATTTACTACAAACAAAGGCGACTGTGACGAAGAAATTAAAGGCAGACTATCATGTAACTGAACAGAGCCTAAAAATTACTACAAGGCTATCAACCAAGAAACCAATATCTACGGTATTTATTAGACATTTCGAAAAATACGAATGGGCTGGAAAAACTTACTTATAGGGAAAGATCAATGACAAAGGAGTGAGAGGAAGGTGCATGAAACCAAAGAAATGAATGCTAAGGGTATGCAGAAAGCTTCTTTTGCGGTTCAAGACGTGAGACGTGATGTCATCATACTCTTTCGAGAATAAATGGATAAGGGAGAGGAATAATATATAAAAAATAATACTACTATATTCTAAAAGTGACATTTGACTTGCCGTTTTTATTTTTGTATTATATTTTAAATTTGGTATTTCTCGAATACTACGTGCTAGAACGAACAGCACTTATTTTGAGTGTCTTGCGTTATTACGTCTCAGCTCAGGAGCAAGTTTCAATTCTCTTCTAAGAACTTTGACAATAAAGCAACAACGATGAAAGATTTTGGTTTTGGTTAATTTTAAGTAAAAAATAAACCTTATTTGAGACTTTATTGTTATTTAAATAATAACACATATTACGCAAAATGTGCATTAACTCGAATATCAAATCACAAAAAACTCAGATAGTCTATATGTCGAAAGCGAATCCATTAACTAAATGTATTACTTTCTATAAAACTTCTGGATTCCTCCTACATCAGTTTTTGTTGAGTCGAACTTGCTAACGTTTCGCTAATTATCCTGTTGGCTTCTTCAGAGCTCGACTGAAAACTGTTCAACAACAACCGACGCAGGAGGAATCCAGAAGTTTTATAAAAAGTATTGCAGTAGCCTGTGGAGGTTTCTTTGAAAAATTAACTAAACGTATTATTTTTTAATTTAATATATTCGC
Source organism: Cylas formicarius (assembly GCF_029955315.1). Classification (NCBI taxonomy): domain Eukaryota; kingdom Metazoa; phylum Arthropoda; class Insecta; order Coleoptera; family Brentidae; genus Cylas; species Cylas formicarius. The sequence goes on along the minus strand of NW_026844319.1, from coordinate 17,376,494 downwards.
ATGGAATATTAGATAAGACGTCAGCAAACATATATTAATACGTTAAGTAGACAAGAAGTAAATTTTCTGATAAGTTAAAGAATATAGGGATCCATTTTAATGAATCAAGCCACTTAGAGGTCTCAGAAGATTTCATTAAATTTTATGGACAGCCGGTATAAGATGAGAAGGTATTGCAATATAAAATATGATTCACTTTAATTTAATCATCGGTTACTTCTTAAGTACTGGATAAATTAAAGCTTAAATATAGGTTACATTCAAATTATTTAAGAATATTTAAGTTGTCAAAATTTGTGTATGTTTCGAAAACCTTTTTCAATGCTACAATATACAGGCGGACAACTTAATTTGAAAGTAATTTTGAAAAGTAACTTGTATGTTGGCCATGCACAAAATATTACATAATAATACCGTCAAATCGTGCATTAAACTGATCCACCACGTAGGTGATTGCGCCCGCGTTTTTCCGACCGATATTATCGAAAATTCGAAACGTCTGGACTCGGGAGAGTTTCGTAATTCCTATGTAAACATAACATTACTCACGCGAGTGACATTTACAAATAAGATCCGTTAGATATTTTAATGAGCTTTGCGTGTAAACCGAATCGCGATAAGGGAACCTTCGAAAGTAAATTCATTTCGTTGCAAAATGTTAATGTTAATAATAATTATAAATACGTATAATAAATATTGACGTCGCGCGCGACTTCAAGGGCTTGCGCGCGCGTCAACCGCGTAAAGTGTCTTACGTTTGTGTCGGCGCAGCTTTTAAACTTTTCACCTGGGGGATATATGGAAAGGTTTGAGATAGGGCGTCAATTTTATTAAAATTAGTCACAAACTGTATATGCCCACTCGAAACAAGGCTTTCGAATTATTATTTTTGACTCTTGTTCGCCATCCACGCAACTTTAACCGTCTGTTTTATACTTGTGGTATATATAGATCTTAATGTTTAATTACGGGTACGGAAAATATAATAAAATTAGTTAACTTTCTGTATATCGCAAAAGTTAAGGTTTGTTGCTCTCTCAAAAATTTTGAGAAAAAACGAGCCCAAGACAAGAAGACACAAAAACCGAGAAATATTATTGAAGAGAAATACTTCAGATTAAAAAGAGCAAAGAAAAAATATCAAAACCAGTAATCATCAAGAAACGATAATATTTTAGAAGAAAGAATTTCGGTATGTTGGAATAGTTATTTTAAAATAGATGGTTTAATTAAAATCCAAATGCATTTTACTCTGGAGGTATTTATATCATTTTTTCTACTGCCTTCTGTGACTATTTCAAGATGAATGAGAATAATATCTTTTATCTTCCGTTGAAAAAACTTCATTAACGGAACGGGTGAAACAAGGGAAGGGAATTTTTTTCTCTCTATTTCCAGTAAAGTACAATTTCCTTCCCAATTTCTGAGTCAAAAATGTTATTTTATTAGATATTGTCATTTAGGACGGCAGCTTCATCAAACACTGTCGCTACTTCGGATATTTCCGGTACTTGAGTCTCGAGTTTGAAAACGACCATATGTTTTCGGTAAACCTAAGTCCCTGATGGTGGTTTATTCTGATGATCAAGCCGCAGGTCAGCAAATGCTGTTTTGCAAAAATGTACCCAAACGAACGTTTATTCAAAATTCGCTCTGCTCGTGGTTAAAATGGCGATTATTAAGCGTGCGGCCTAACATACTCTTAAGCTGGTTGTTTCATTCTTTCTTGAAATCACCTAAAGTTATACGAGTTTTAATCTTAAAATAAATATTTTGCGTTTAATTATCTGTTTACATATTAAAAACATATTTTTTAAATTTTATTTGAATCGGCACAATATTTTTCATCTTGCTATAAACTTAATTTTTCAAAGAAACTTCTACACGCTACTGTAATGCTTTTTACAAAACTTCTGGATTCCTCCTGCGTCGGTTTTTGCTTAGTCGAAATTGCAGACGTTTGGCCAATCATCCCGTTGGCTTCTTCAGAGCTTGACTGAAACTCAGTTTCAGTTTCAGTCAAGCTCTGAAGAAGTCAACGGGATGATTGGCGAAACGTCAGCAATTTCGACTTCTTCAGAGCTTGACTGAAACTCAGTTTCAGTCAGGCTCTGAAGAAGTCAACAGGATGATTGGCGAAACGTCAGCAATTTCGACTAAGCAAAAACCGACGCAGGAGGAATCCAGAAGTTTTGTAAAAATGCTATAAACTTTTTATAAAACTTCTTGATTCCTCCTGCGTCGGTTTTTGTTGTCTTAAACTTGCTAACGTTTCGCCAATCATCCTGCTGGCTTCTTCGGAGCTTAACTGAAACTGGAGCAAGTTCGAGTCAACAAAAACCGACGCAGGAAGAATCCAAAAAGTTTACAAAAAGTATTACAGTAGCCTGTGGAAGTTTCTTTGAAAAAATGTTATAAACTTGTTCAAATGGTTTGGAAATGTTTGGGCAAACGCAATGTTCCCCAAACAAACGGCAACATAGGAATCGCAAAAGACCTTGCGTTTTGCTATAGATTTCTAATATGAAATTTCAAATTCGAAAGTTGTTAGCTTGAATCGGCACGTATAGTAGGTAATACGCGAGCGCAACATTTTATTTATTTTGTTTATTTCCGAAGGAACTGGCGTTTTTCTCATCGAGATAAGGCGCGCAACCTATTTAACGGCAACCGGTATTCATTTGGTGAATATCAAACAGTCACGGCTGTAAATTATAAGATTTTGTAACTGTAAACGGTTTATATTGTTGAATTAAAATTCGACGACCGCCGCGGTCGCGGCTTTTAACGTTCTGTACATTTACTTATACGATATTTTTTTTACGATGATCGCTTCGGATTCCACACCTAATTTCCGATGCGTTAGATTCGATAAAACGCCATAAAACGTCGACAAACGATCGAAAGTTTGCTACAACCGCAGAAAAAAAATAAAACTATTTTACAAAAATTTTCAAACCACATCACTGTTAATATCGTTCTTAATTTTCCCTATATTTTTGTGCAACATTTAATGCTAATAATAAAATTGTTTTTTTTATTTGGAAAAAGTAAAGACAACTACAAATAAAGACAAGACAGAGTGTAAGTTTTGTCTCAAAATGTAAAAAAAGGGTTTAGATAATAAAAAATAAAAGATAGGTTTTGTTGGTGTTTTTTTTCAACTTCAACTTTTAACTTTTATTTATTTATTGTTTTGAACAGTTTTTTCTAAGTGAAAAAATATCGTACTCATAACAGGTATTTTTAAATCCTGCGAAACGCTTACCGACTTTGGAAGCTCATTTCAAAAATATTGAAATTGCCGAAAATTGTTTTACTATGTTCTAAAAGTTTAAAATAAATTTCCCCATGCCATTCTATATCTAACGTTCTAAAAAATGTTATTATTACCAATTTTTCCGGTTAGTTTTACGTTGCCAAAACAAAGAAAGAAAAAAAAAATTAAAACAAAGATTCCAAAAAAATATTAGTAATAACATCTTTCTCAATAATTACCGCAAGTATGTTGTGGAATTAACGCTTCAAATATAATTGAGGTCGACAATACTTACTTATTTATTGTAAGCCGACACCTTGTATTTTGAAAACAAAGTATTTCCGGCACCTCCTTAAGTTTGGTCACGTACTTAAAAGCACCCTGTATAATGCGATTTTGTATTGCAAACGCGTAGACGTGTCGAGTCACTCGAAGCGATGTACTTACACCGCAGTTAGTGATTTGTTTTTATTTTTCTATACTGGGCGCTCGCCACTCTGGAATATTAACGAGCGACAGAACGGTACGGAGATTTTCGTTATATTGACATTCCGCGCGTAGTACTACAGACAGCGCGAGCCAGAAAAAAAAACACGAACGCCGAACAAAAAAAAAAGATTAAAAACACGAAGAAGTTGTTATCGGTTAAAATTTTAATGTTAGGTGTATACAGCGAAAAGTTACAAAACAATTTGGGAGTGCCACAGGGTTTCATCCTTGGACTAGTGCTTTATTGTTACATATTTTCCGATGATATATGAATATACACAGTGCAAAACGAGAAGGAGTTAATAAAGATCTTAATAGATTACTTACATGACTGTACTCCAACAACACAAAACAAAAAAAAAACAAAATAAATATAGAGAAAATGAAGTTCTTAAACGAAAAATAAAATGGCGACAGCATTAATTTAGAAAAAGTACTATCTTTTAAATACTTGAGTCTAATTGGGGAATTGAAACTAGCAATTGCAAATGAATTAGTATATTCGTTTTATATGGCTGAAGAGACTGCACTTTAGTCTTAATGATAACCTTTTTCAAAATATTTACTTTTTCTAATACCATCATTAGTTTTTGGATACGTTTTTGAAAAACATCACGAATAAGTTTACTGAGTGATTTGTGAAGTAATGAGTAGAACTGACAAGCGTCAGTTCAGTCAGTGTTTTAAATATCAACCGAAAATATCAGATAGCTAACCCGTGACCAAAGTAACCGAAACGGTCGAAGTTTTTGGGCAAAGGTAAACATTGCATCAATGGGTATTTTTGAGTAAAGGGAGTATAAAAAAATATTAACAAAGAAACAAATATATACCTATGGAAAAACCAATTTCCCTGATATGCAATATATATATATATATATATATATATATATATATATATATATATATATATATATATATATATATATATATATATATATATATAATTCTTTATGTCAATGATTATCTTTCGATGTTTGGCATCAGGAAATGTATCCTAAAATGGAAAGTATATTGTAATTTGAACAATGCAAACTTGTAAATACAAAACTTAAGAACTTAGAAGAATCAAACAGAAACTTTCAATCAGTTATCGAAGGCACACAAGTTTATATCTAATACAGAGCAGAGCATCTAAATTTTTCATTAACTTAAGTGAGGGCATTAATTAAATTTACCAAATTTTATCAACTAATTGATAGAAGACATAAAATTAATATAAATTATTTTAAAAAAACATCAGCCAAACTTAGCATTAGTCAATAAAGCACTGTTACTTAGAAGATACCAGAGCTATCGAAACATTTATTTGAGTCAAAATGTCAAAAAAAAGAAAATATTTTTGTATTTATTTGAATAAAGTTGTTTAAAAAAAAGTTTTGCGGATCGGCTATGCTTTTTCCGGGACGACGTGTCGGGAAGTGCGCATTCCGCTTTTTAGACGTTCGTGCGCCCGCATTCCGCCATTTGGTTTCGCACGTTAAAAACGGGGAACTCGACGCAAACTCATCGCGTGTATCGACGGTTGCCGAGAAAACGAGAAAACGAGGGTTCGCCGCCTGCGCGATCATTGAAGTCTCCGCAAATGTGTCGATTTAAGGACGCGATGTTCTGAATTTGCTTGATGGTGAGGAAATAATACGTTCCATTGATGATACATTCTATTGGCTAAAATAATAGCACTTTACTTGTGTCAATTTCCATTTGAACGTTTTGTTTTCCATATTCAGGGTATCAAAGTACTTAGTAAAATGTGTATTTAATAATATTTCTCTTAATTAAATGAATTATAACTTAATCAATTTGTATTTCGATGTTAATTATTGTAATCATTGTTATAAAATCGTAACACAAAGTCAAATAGACGAAAAAAGTTAAATAAATTATCAACGTAACTACAAAAAATGTATAAATTCAAGTTAAAAATTTGGGTCAAAGGGTTAGTTAGCAGTTATTAAGCTATTTCAAGAGATTGTATAAATATAAATTGGAAAGTAAAAGTGACCATAGAAAAATAACGTTAATTGGTTTTTCTACAGAAATCTGCAATCTTATATCCCACAAGAACTGTGCACCCTTGTAAAATCTTTGATTACGGTTTGATTTTGATATTTTTGTGGTATTCGAAAGGTATACCGTAGATACTAACTAATTTTCTTAAACGACTAAGGAATGAATGATAAAACTCGGAAAAGTGAACAAGAACCTGTTGTCATTTTCTATTTTAAAATATTCTTAAAGTACCTCTCCATTGTCTCTTTCAAAAAATTGTGTCGGTTGGCCAGGATTTCAGTCGAAGCTATATGAAAAAGTAGTAGGATCTATCCAAGAAAAAAGAATGATCAAAAGTGAGCCATAAATAAACATTCTACAGAAGTACCGCTTAAGAGGCCTAAATTAGTATAGTTAGGGTTTAGGTAGTCCTTAATTAAATTGAACCATAAATAAAGATTTTACAAGAACACAATCGACGTTTTCTTAGGCAATTTATTAATTGGACAAATTACTTTTAACATCTGTACTTGTGTTCACAAAAAGTTACGAGCTTTTCAAAGTGAGAAAATGCAGTACAAGTAAGAGCTAACTTAAGAATAAACTAAAATTTGTTATATCAAAAAATTTTGGTTCACAAATCGGGGCATTATTTAAGGGCGTATGCAGAAAAAGCAGTATTAAAAAATAAAACTAAAACCACACGTCTATAGTATAAGACATGGTAGATGTTAAAAGTTATGGTGTTTAAATTGGTATCAAGTTCTTTTCTTAAAATGTGTAAACTATTATGAATAAAGTGGTACTAAAAATGTACAAAATTGACTCGTCTGTGTGGCAAGTAGGTCGGGTCGATATCTTCGCCAAAAGAAATCGCGAAATATTACGGCCCTATATAATTTGTTAATGCATAGGGACCGCTCAGATGTATATACGAGATGCGATAAATCAGGCGCGATATTATAACTTTCTCCTGGTTTTAATGGTGTGTTTGCTTTATCTTATTACCGGCGGCGACCAGTTCTCGTATCTCCGACGATAGCGTTTTATTTTTTCTCCTTTTTTTCGGAAAAAAACGCCAAACTGGTCGTGCGGCAATCAATTTGTTTTGACAACGTGGCGAAGACATAATCAACGAGGGTCTATAATGATACGGTTTACGGACGTCCCACCTATAAGCATTTTTTTAGGGAAGGGTCTAGCTAATTTCTTACCTTTTGTCACGAAAAAAATAAAAGACATATTGATTGCTAAGATTTTTCAAAAAAAGTCTCAAAAATAAGCGTTTTTCATCAAACCAAACAAATGTTTCGTTGTGTTATTTTTATTTTCGTATCGTCTAATTGCAAGCAAAAAAAAGTACTATTTGGAAAGTACAAAAAATATATAATTCCAGTAAAAAAAAACCTCTTCAGGGCATTTCTTAATGGCGTGGCCATACTAATCTCATTCTAAGAAAAAAACTTCACATCAATTGCGTCTTAAACGTTTTAAGTTTAGAGTTGACAAAATTTAATTAAAAAAAAAACACAAGACATACAAAAAAATAAGTTGATTTAAGAAATACAAATAACGTTTACAATCTGTAATTTATTACAGGCTAACCAGGTTTACATGTGCAAAAATTATAAGTTGTTAGTTATTATTACTCAATGTAACCCTGTAAATTTTATTATTTTAATTAATTTAATTATTTTAAATATGTGGCATACCAGCTTTTTCTTCAAAAATACATAATGAAAATCGTAGACGCATAGAAATTTAAGAAAGTGAAATGAAAAAAACTATTTTTTACGGAAACTTTATAATTATCTCCTTCACACATCATAACTGTATAAATACTAAGCTTTCACTTCATTGCTTCTGTCATATTGACTCCGGCAAAAATTTTTCTACGAAGAAATTTATAAAAAATGTATGTCATTTTCAAAGAAACTCGTGCGGAATTTCAATGGAGCCAGTTAACATGTTTTACGGTACCAAAAAATAAAAGAAAAACATGCGACGGATTTTTTTTTTAAAAAACGCGTTGGTACCGTTGTTTTAAACGCATTAAGGATTTTTCACGGTCCCTTATAATTGTCCTTGATTGCCCCTTATTTCGTCGGCCTCAGGCGGTAGGTAAACGATATAGTTTCGTTCAAATTACATACCGTTGACATTTTGAGTGACTTGAAACTCTAATTATCCCTTTGATCGTAAAATGAGCCATATTTATCACCGTTTTAAACTGATTTAATTGTTTTTTATTTTCGTCTCCGATTACTACACTTTAAATACAAATATGACATAAAAGTCTTATCAAATATTCCAAGCACTAAATTTATGTTAAAAAGTGATTTGTGTTTATATAGGTAAATATATTTATTGTAATCTGAACTTTTAATTATAACATTGTTTTTTTCATTATACATAGATATATATGCATACATATATACATAGAGGCTGTTTGTTCTTCTTAAGAATTTAAGAAGCAAGGTATACTTTGAACCAAACTATATTTTAGTCGTGGCTTTACTTTAAAAGCTGACTTTTAATTGTGGCGACGAACGCACCGAAGATATTTATCTGAAGTCGATCTTGGTGATCATTAATTATCCACGGCGTTTATTTCCCACCAGAAAAAAAAAAACACGCCCGATGCGATTTAACTGACCCAAGTCGCTCAATAAAATCTACCGCAGTGATAGATTAGGGATTTTTATTGGGTATTGCGGTCGTTATTCGATACCCTACGAACTCAGTCTATAAAAACAGTAGAGATTTTACACATAAATTTTTGTCAAATATTTTTCACATTTTTTGGATGTTAACATCTAACCGTCCTTATGGAGACTGCTTTCAAATTTAACATATTCGTTCTGAAAATGATATACATGGTTGGTTATTTATCATTTGTCGAAGAACAATTGTTATTGTTTGTCTACTTTTTGATGAGTATGTTAGCCTAATTTAAGGCATCATTAACGTCACAAAAAAAATTTTTTTAGTACACGCAGGTTTTAGCAATTCTGGTAAAATACGAAAAAAAAAAGAAATTATATACACAGGGAGTGGCGTGGTTACATCAAGTAACTGAAAATTTAATTTGTCGTATATTCCAATATTTCCAATTAATAAGAAAAGATACCTGTTTTTTAGGGTTGTGAGGAAGTGATTTTGGTTTAATAAAGAATAATACATAAATGTTTGAATGTAATTTTTAATTAAATTAACAGTCCAGATGTAGCTTTAAATCAATTTAGCCAGCAGCGTGCCATGCTTTCAATTAAAAAATTGTTTTTCTTTCTATATACACGCCACCGATTTTTTTTTTTATCAATATTAGATATGTATTTTGTAATTTGTGTAGACAAATTGTGATACGCCACTGTTACGAGAAGTGACAGTGGGTTTACATTCGTCAACCCGTTTCATTGTGCAGCTTATGAATGGAATGTTTTTTCTATACATTTTTAGATTCGTGTTGCAAAGGGTGATAGAGAGAGAGAGTGGCGGCGGGAAAACGATCGAAAAGGCAAAAGTCGATTTCCCTCTTCGGCGGTAAAAAATTTCACGGTAGGTATTTTTCCTGCGAGAGTGGATGCAGGCGCGTTAAGACAAGTAAAGTAATTAACGTAATTAGAGGTCTTTACGGGCACTAAACGATAAACCATACGGTCGCTCATTATTGTGAAGTGCCATTATGATTCCGACGTTTTTTTTTCTCTTTTTTTTTTTTGGACCAGAAGAGTGCGTCGAATTTCTCGCCAGCATAAAAACGGACGTCGCTGATATCGAGAAAAGGCCAAAAAAATCGCCAATTAATTATCGACAACCTCGTCGTTTTCGACCCCGGCACGTAATCAGATCAATTAAAATTGACGTTTCAGAACGCCGTACGTTTTCTAACGACTAATCTGTAACATCTAATTAAAAAAAAAATCCTTTCTACATTATTAAAATTCCGACATTCAAGGACACGCGTTTTATTTTACATTAATTTTAATAGATTATTGCCATATCGCGTATATACATGTATATGTATGTATGTACATATCGGAAAAACTTGCACAACTTTGAACGTTGACAGCGGGGCGATGAGGTAAGTATCGCGTTAAAACGGCAGATTTGCGCGGCCGTTAGGTGAACCCTTACGTTCGCGTCATCCAAATGAATTCTACGTTGCATTTTTGCAAAGGAATACTAATTGTATTAATTGGAATACATTTTCCTTTATGTAGAAATTAAGAAAGATGTAACACCTGCAGTCTAAAGCTCGTATTCAAATATCTAACAGATGGGGGGTGTAAATTAAAAATGCTTATAAAAATTTCCTATTCACTATTAAAAATAGTGGCACTGTTCAGAAACAGGCTTTTAAATCAAAAACCGTACAAATACTTTGCGTTAGAGGTCACGTGCAGTTAATTGCTAAGTTGAGTTATTATTTTTAGCAGAAGTGGATCAGTTACATTGTTTTTTTTTAATTTTTCTTCATTTATTTCATTAAACAGGTAATTGCCTTATATACTTCTTCAGCGAGTTGTGTAACCTAGCTCTATCTGACAGTTTCGAGCTGTTTCACCAACTGATTGCGATGGTGAATATCATTGCATACCATCAAGGTGATAAAAATTTTTCGGATGTTGGTGCATGTGAGCCTAAGTCTGTAAATGTGTAACTTAAAAACGATTTGTGGGAACAGTCGGGCCGTACCAAGAAAGACGATGGAAAACGGAAACTGGAAAAATGTTACTTACCCATCAGGATTGACAACACTAAGTAATACTAACATTTTTTGTTGAATAGTAACATTTCTGAAAATTGCTGGCAATTCACTGTGAAAAGAAAGTTAGCAGATTTTTCTACTTCAATGAGAACTAAGACGTATAGCGTCGACTTTCCTCATTGTATTGCAAAATTATGAACAAATAAATATCGATACGTATCCTTCAAGTTGAACTTCCATTTTCGAATCTGCGATCATCAGAACGTTGAAAAATCACATAACGAGCAGAGAAAAATTGAACTGGGCTTCTGGTTTCGAGTTATCAACTTTGTCGGACTTGGTGGTGTCTGTTTTATTCCATTTTTCTCGGAACGTTTTTTTTTCAAGTTGCAGAAGAACTTTGTGATAACCGTTACCGGAAATGAGCTCCGTAATAGGAATTCTAGCGACATGCTGTCAGAAACAATAAAAGTGAGCGAACATAAGCAGAAGTGATTAATTTTGACGAAGGTGACCCTCTGGTCAGTCAGCAGGTGAATGAGGATGCTGTGGTTAATTTTGCTCCAGTTTATAAGACATTTTTTTATCTAAGTGTCTGACAGGTTGATAACTTCGTAGGAGGGAAAGCCTGCCCAGGTTTTTGATTGGATCTTGATCGGCATCATGGGAGACTAGCTTCGAATCTAGCTACTATTTCTTCGAAATAGTAAATGACTTGAGCAAATATTAGGACAACTGCAGGAGGAGTTATTCATTCTACAGTAAATATGTGAATAGTGAATTTGTTCTATTGGTAGCTACTACAGGGAAAACATTATTTAGTTAGTTTTACCGTGAATAAGGCCTAAATTAGTGCAAGCAAGAAGGGCTAGAATTTTGCCGAGTAAAATGCGACTAGAAGTGATAAAAGGGAATGGTGGCCTTTTGGTGACAATTTTTTCGAAATGGCAATTAAAGTGAGTGAACATTCGCACATGGTCCGCTGGCAAGGATGCAAGAGAACGGAGATTTAGTTAGGGCGCGTTTAGTTTCATTGTAAAGGAACTCCGAAATCGTGAATCTGGGGACACTTTTCGTCTTCAGCGAATCAGACGATGCTTACTTACGTTTGAGGACAAGATCATCATAACTAAACGAAATCACTAGAGGACAGCGTCAAGCGCACAACAGTACAAACACCACTTACGAGGAACATGCCCACTGAAATCCAGCGCGCGTCGCACTAGTTTCTCGGCGGCGTCGGCGTCGGCACAAAATTCACGGCGTGCGGCGTCGTTTTTCGGGGGTACGACGAACGGGCGACGCTGAAATCACCTGAAAACCGACCCGGTTCGGTGCATGTGTTGCGTGCGTGCGTCGCTCGTAAAATGACCGCGCGACGTCTTGTACGCTGCTTGGCCCTGCGTACGAACGAGAGTCGAGTTTGCTACTAATTCAAGAGTCGCGCCGCCGTGAGCCTTCCAGTCACCGAATAACAAGAGCCCGGGCTTTGCGGACTCGACGCGCCGATGGTGGGGGCGTTTAGATAAATCGTACGGTTTTTTTCAGTCAGTGCCTCGCGCGCGCCGGTCACGTCGCGCAGTCCGCGTACGGAACGCGGCGGTGGCGGCGGCGCACATTGGGTCATATGGAGGATCCAGTAAAAAAATTTAATAGAAAAAAATCATATACGCATCCTTTTGTTGGATCCAAAGTGTGAAAAGTATTGTAGGAAAAAAAAATCAATGTATTTTTAAATAGAAAAATTGCCATCGTAAGCATCAGTTTTTTGGTATGAAGTGGGCACGGCCAGTAACTAATTTCCTAATTATAAACCTCCTTTATTTTTTTTAATGTATACAAGTTTATTTTCGCATCATTTTTTTGTATAGCTTACAAATAAAGCTTAGCAAAGCTCTCCCTCAGAAGGTGAGTGCTGCCACTAGCATTTTCAAATTAAGTTTTGATTAGTTAGTAGAAATTTTCCAAAATGTGTTAAAAAAGGCTCTTTTAAAACCCACTATTAATTGCAAAAACATTTTTGGTACTTGGAAAACCTCATTTGTAACCCTTTAGTTAAAAGCTTACAAAAAAAAAAACAAATGTTTGTACGTGGGTAGCTAGGAAGGAAGCCTTCTACTTACAAAAAATTAAAATTTTAAAACTTTAGGATGAAACTTTTTGTTTGATTGGTGTATTATCTTTATATTTACATTGAGGAATACAATAGTAATATATTTTATATATATAATTATGATATTTATGTCAGATAATCAGATTTCCAGAAAAACATATTGTATATAAAAACAATATTTTTAATATAAAATTTTCTTATTCAGGGTTCTTAACAAACATTGAAACAGAGGCATTTTGGGGTATTTAGGGAACCTTTTAAACTCGAAGTCGAACCCTGACGGCAGATTTACATTACCTTGGGGTTGAAACTTACCACTTGAATTCAGTGTTTTCTGAATATATGTTACTGAAAGTTCTTGTTTCAATTCGCAGTCTGTTTCGATTATAGAATAATACGATCAGTACAAAGTTAACACACAATCGAACGAAATACAATTTTCCTGGGTATTCGGCCATATAAAATTTTTATTCATTTAAACATTATCTACGTTTAGACCAAAATAAATCCATCTTTAGAGATACATAAGGGAACTTAGTTACAAAATTGATTTGCTGAATGTAATATATTATGAAAGTTAGATATGGAACGAACACCCATTCAGACTACGGACAATAACATCGTTTGTCGAAATACAACATAAAATTTTAGGTGCATCGTCTGATTTGGTATTTGTCCCTTATCGAATTGTTTCTATTTTTTAAAGTAATATTTTATATGAAGCAAATAAATTTTTAAACTAAGTTCTTTCATATACATATTTATATATATATATATATATATATATATATATATATATATATATATATATATATATATATATATATATATATATATATATATATATATATATATATATATATATATATATATATATATATATATATATATATATATATATATATATATATATATATATATATATATATATATATATACGTCCATAATGTTTCCCCAGGAACAAGTATACACCTAATTACAGAAAATACAGGTGTCCAAAGAATATTAAAGAAACAAAAAGGAAGGTAAGAAGACAAGAAAGCGGAAATAGAATAAATTATTCTTTAGTTAGCAATTTGATTAAACTTTCGGTACGTTTGATATATTGGTGATCTAAGCAGCATATTGCTCCTACCCTTTAAATTATATAAAAGTTCGGCACTGCGTGAATTGTAGCGTGGATTGACTAAAGGGATTCCGTCCATAGAATTATTATCGAGGTTATAGAATATAGCCATAGAGGAACAAATCCCCGTTTAAGAGACTCTATGTCAAACAGGAAGTGAGTACTCAAATAGTTGAAATATAAATATATAAACATAAACTAAAAGTGTGATTTTCGTAGATAGTTGACTATAATACAGATGAATATTCAAATTTGCTTTTTATAAACGTCGTGTAAAAAAGTTTAAGGTGACAGATTTCCGGCAGAGTTCGTTAGTTTCTAAGTCAGTAATTTGGACGCGTTTGCAAAGAAAGTAAAATTAGTATCAAGCATAACACCCAGGTCTCTAATATAAGTATATCACACCCAAGGGGAATGAGGGGTAATGAGGGGTAGTATATACCCGGGACGGTGTTTATACCCCTCATTAGCGCCCCCCTCAAACAATATATAAGCAGGTACAGAGTAAAATACGAGTCAGTTTCAGTCAAGCTCTGAAGCAACCAACAGGATGATTGGCGAAACGTCAGCAATTTCGACTCAGCAAAAACCGACAGGAGGAATCCGGAAGTTTTGTAAAAAGTAACCGAGCAAATATTTAGCTCCATCATATTTGATAAATTGGCTATTATAAAATCGGTATTCTATAAATTTTCATTATAAAACGTCAGTTAGTAAATCACAGATTTGGGAACAATGGGATGTTTTCGGTGGGTTTTAGCTACAGCTGATGGTATTTTGATGTTTGTCGATTCTGAAAGTCACGTAATACGTAGTTCAGTGAATGCTTTGCAAAAATGTACCTGAAAAGTAACGGTAGTGTATTTTACACCTTTCATAAAACCTAGAGTAATTTTGTTGAGTGGAATTTCTCTTTTTCAATTAATTTTCTAGTGCGACTATAATCTTGTATTACATGTCTGTTCAGATGTTTTCCTTTTTCGATAACCTTAACCGGTAAAAGAAAAAAGACCCCCCCCCCCCTATTTGCCCGCTATATAATGCAAAAAATACCAAAACCACAGTTACATAATGAATTTTTATTATTTATTTTTATCGAAAACTATTACATTTTTTTTTTACTGATGGTGGTGTTGTGTTTCGATCGTTTTAAATGCGAACTGACGTTCTTGTAAATCCTTTAATCGGACATCGAATAACAGCAGTAATCGGTGAGAGACCCTCCCTACCCCCTCGCTAGAAATTAAATCTCGCTCGTTAGCCGTTCGAATTTATAAACATTAAACTAGTGATCTATAAGCGCGATCTCGCGGTAGCCACGAAGTGAAAAAATCGGTTTGAAAATCGAGCGAAAATTGCGAACTTCTTATCGACCGGTTTTTGTCGACGCATTCCGTCGCCGGCCGCGATATATTAATGAAACGGCTTAAATGGCCGCCATTGACCACTTTTTCGTGCCGTTAAAACTTGCGCAAGCCGATGTGATATTTCCTTGACTTTATACTTTACGGTTAATTTTTTTTTATTACGAGGCTTTTACCACGCGGACCGAATTGTTTTGAGTTTTATTTTCATATATCGCGTCGAATCTCGAACGGCGAAAAGATCGCCAATAAGCCACAAATTTCCTCGAATCGAGATTTTCTTAAGCTGCGCCAACTGATGTTAGTTTCCTGTAACGATTCGGACGACCAAGCGACGTAAAAAATTAATATTGCTTAGTAAAACAATTATCTGCTTTGTCATTTTCTGATTCAATTTATTGTTTATGAACGATAGCTATCATGTTTTCGCAACAATTTTTTTATTCTTGCCTTGTCTCTGATCTTGGCGTTTTCTGACATAATCGCAAAGAAATTATAAATAAATAAAGAAATAAAAATAACAACATTAAAGAATAAAATAGTGAAACCCACATTTAAATATCGTTTTACTAACCGAAAATATGAATAAAATAATTTAAAACTATGAAAAAAGTTGCATATTTAATTTACCTAGCAACACAGTAATTTATTATTTAGTGTGACAAATTACATTTAACTTTTTTTTACAATACCCTCGAAAGGAACAAAATTATACCCAGTACGTTCTTCTTCTTCAAGTGTAATGTCCATATTGAACGTTGACGACTGCCATGTTCCATGTCCATTGTCTCAAGTTGTTTAGCCATGAAAGGCTCTTACGCCCAATCCACTTTTTCCTTCCATTTTTCGGTTAAGGATAAGTCGAAGAAAGTCATATGGAGGTCCTCTAATTATATGGCCTAGGTGTTCAAGTAGTTTGTTGTGTCCCAGTCTTTGAAGAATTTTTTCATTTCTGGTTCTTGTGGTCCAGGATATTTTAAGCATTCTCTTGTATGTCCACATTTCAAATCCTTTGATCTGATTGAGCATTTCTTTATTAAGCGTCCATGTTTCGCATCCATACATAGGAATCGACCATTTGTAACATTTATCAAACTTTTCTCTTGTTTTGAAAGCGACCTAAAATTCTGAAATGCATTTGTTGCTTATTCCATGCGGCATCTTATTTCATATGAAGGATTTATATCTTGATCAATTCAGCAGCCGAGATATTTAAACCTTGTCACTCTCTCCAACGGTTCTCTGTTTAAAAGTAATAGGCTTTCCCACATCCCAACACCTGGTTCCCTAGTTCCCATGCATCTTCTGAAACCAAATTGCTCCGAACTCATAGCTTTTTTTTGTAGAATGTGTAGGAGTAGCTTAAGCACATGACTTACCAAACTGATAAGCCTATGATCCGGACATTTTTTCGGCTTTTTAGGTATTGGGATGAATGCCGATTTTAGCCATTCTGGTGGAATATTACCAGTATCGTATATCTATATATCGTATTCCAGCAGTTCACTATGTATTTGATCTGATCCACTTGCCTTATTCTTTCTGGCTTGATTTATAGCCTTTTCTGCTTCAGATTTTAGAATAGATGGCCCTGTCTCTGGCATTATTACTGCGTAAATTTCTAAAACCATCTTAATACAGTACGTACCTAATTGCCCCTTCGAGTACACATGGTACATATGTTATTCTATTAATTTTGCGTATGCAGTGTCACCACTAAGTCATATGGGAACATTTTTTATGAATAAATTTTGGAAAATTTTAATACTGGGGATAACTTTTTATAAAGAATATAAAAAAGTTATATATTTTTTTGGAAATATAAAAAAGTTTTATTGGCGAAAGTTGTCTCTTTTTTGAGTTTTCTACAAATGTGCAAACTTTCAATAAAAATCTAGCTTTTTTTTGGTACACCCTAATTTAAAGAAATAAGAATCAAACTGCTTACACGACTAGACCTAGTAAATTTATCTTAAACCCTTGATTTAAAAGAAAATCCTCAAATGCTACCTTATAGAAATGATTCAACAAAGTAAATATGGTTCCAAAGTTTTACAACAAAACTATTTCACTTTTTTTTAACTTTTAAGTGAATAAATAAACAAGTCAATAACAAAAATAAAATAAAATAATACATAACAATGAATTTGTACAATTTCTAAACCAAAAATACATAACTTGTGGATAATTTGCGAGTCCCTGTTTGTAAAGAAAGTGAGAATTTGATGAAAGGTTTGTGAATTTGCACTTTTCTAAGGAAATGTTAAATTTGTTTTGTAATTTTGTAAAAAAATACGTGTGAATTGAAAAGTTTTTTACGAAATTTTGTGGCTCATCTACGCTTTTGGCAAAAAAACAAATTTCGCCACCTTTGATACGTTTATCAGTTTTTGAGATATTAGTACAATATACAATTCAGGATTTATCCAAGTTGGCTGTGGCTTGTGATAAAATGCAACGATTGTGCGTTTCGAGTGTCCAGCAGTTTAGTTTGTCGTAGAGAGCGGAGAATTAGTTAATCTCTACTACGACTTCACGTACGACAATTTTCAAGCGACTATTATTTACCCGAGTCGAGAAAGAGAGAGAGACCGATAACAATAATCGTCCTTTTTGCCTTGTACTCGAAGTTGTATCGTCTTCGTCATCGTATACGCCATCAATTAAACTTTGTATCGGTGTCGCTTATGACGGAGACGAAAAAACTGAAGATCCCGTGCCGGGATATAAACCGACTGACTTCGGTAGTTTCTTTTTTGACAGAGATCGATTCTATGACTCTGAGCCACACACGTAGACCAAAACGTAATTAATACCGCCGCGCAGGTAGTTTTCGCCTATTTATTATACATGCGTCTCTCTCGCGCACACGCAATCACGTCAACGGGGCTCGAACTTAAATGGTATATTCGGTTCCGTTTTTTCAGGTTGTTCACTAGTGAAAATTTGACGCAACAACGCTGACAACTCGACTTTTGCAGTTACCGTATCTGTAGGTTTTACGAGCCCTAACAACTAAATGTGCCGACGATGTAAAAAATGATAAAAAAGACATTTTTATTCCTATTTCATTTTTTTTTTGCTTTGTGGATTGAATAATCAATTTACGCACATTACGATAGCACAGAAAGTGCTATCGTATTGAATTATTTTTTATTTCGCATGAATTACATAGCAAAATAACGGAAACATACCAAATTTGCTGACAAATAAATATTCAGACGCGAATGTTTATTGCCCAAGAAATCAATGCTACCCATGATGGTAAAATGTAGTGTGCTTAGATAAATGAGATGTCAGTTTGGGTTGTATCTTTCAAGTTTGTATAATAGTTGATAAGAAAATGACGCGTGGTGTTGCAACAAACAAAAAAGTGCGAGAAATTATCATATCCCAGTACTGCAGAGGTAAATCAATGCAAAAAAATTCAAATGACTGGAGTATTGCAAAATCAACAGTTGGGGATATTATAAAAAAGTATGGAGAGACAGCTAGTGTTAGCGTTCGTGGTAAAAGTTTAGGCCGATCCCGTAAAATCACTGAAAAAGATCGTCGTATTCAGGTCAAAATTTGTAAAACCAGCAGACAAAGCGTCTTACGACAAATTCAAGCCCAATGGAATCACGAGGCAAACAAATGTCTCCAGGGAATGTTGTAGACGTCTGGTTTGAGTTTTTATAAGGTAAGTTTACAATTTTTCCTGTTTCAATATAAAAATTATTAATATTCTATGATCTACTTTTGTTAAAGGCAAAGGAAAAACCGTTATTAACGTCTATTCAGAAGAAAAAACGTTTGGATTGGGCAAAATCTAAAATATCCTGGACAACGGAAACGTGCAGTAACGTTATCTTCAGCGATGAATCAAAATTTGATGCGTGTGTAGGCGATTTTCGAAAAAGGGTGATTCGTACAAAATCAGAAGCCTTTCACAAAGATTATGTCAAGCGCACGGTAAAATTTTTTGGTATACAAATAACTGCGTGCTTTCATTTTTCAATCGAAAAGGCAAAAAAAATCATTTTAAAATAAGTATAAATATATTTTCTTATTATTTCGTACATCATCCGAACAATTAGTTGTTAGGTCTCGTATATATCTTCTGCTTCCTACTGTATGATTCCCTGTTTTTCTTCAAATCTTTGCCATCGTCCAGTCATTTGGGAGGTTGTCGCTCCACCTTTTCCTAGGTCTTCCAAGGCTTCTTCGTCCTGTTGGTGATTTGTCCCCCTATATTTTCACTGTTCGTTCTTCTGCCATACGATCAATGTATTCATTCCATTTTATCTCTCGATCCAACACCCAGTCATTGATGTAATCTACCACTTGCCTAATATCTTCACTTCTTTCCCTATTCATGGGCGTCTTTCCCGCTATTCTTCAAACTATTTTCATTTCCGTGGTCTCTAATATTCTTTCTGTTTTCGAGGTCTCATATCATGTATAGGTGAGTATAGATCTAATAGCAGTTTTATATATCCGGGCTTTTACTTCAGTTCGGATGTGTTTATTTCGTCAGATGGTATCGTTCAGATATGCTGCTGCCCTAGACGCTCTTGAAGCTTGGTTCCTTATTTCTGTCTTAACGTCTCCGTATCCAGATATTTCAATTCCTAAATATTTGACTTTCATTTCCTGTTGTATTATTTTGTAATGAAGTTTGCATCTGGTCGGTGACTTGGAAGTGACCATCGATTTTCTTTTTGCCGCTGATATAACCATATTAAATTTTTTGACTGTTTTATTGAACTGGTACAGAAGTCTTTGAAGATCATCTTAGTTCTCCATCACAAGAATCACGTCGCCTGTATAGCACAGAATTTTCACTTCTCGATTTCCCATTTTGTATCCTCTTACTTTGCGAATTTGTTTTATTATTTCATCCATTACGATGTTAAAAAGAAGCGGTCTTAAAGAGTCCCCTTACCGAGTGCCATTACCACCCTGTTTGTAGGCAGAAATGCATGATTCTTATCTAAAAACCACAAAATTTTCTCAAGTTTGATAATCCGTTTACTGAACGCTCCGGTCGGTTACGCTAGGATAAAGATATTGAAGGGCAGTTTTTACTGTAAAACATATTTCTTTTAAAGTTTAAGTCATAAAACGCCATGCTTGTCTCAGCTTGAAAACTTAACTTTTTGGTTATTATACGAAATTTTTGCAGAAAAGGGGTTTGGGCAGAGGGAAATTACTGCATTGAAAATGTTATACAGCAATGTAATAATACAGCAAAACTAAAGTGGGCAAAGCGATGAGACGATGGCCAATAGTAGGACCGGAGACAATGGAGGCTAGATGTTGGACAACGTCGACGCATGTTTTAAACCGAATTTAATTTTTTTTATTTTTTAAATTTAATTTCATTTAATATTGTAAGTTAATAAGTTCGCCGTTTATACTTCAAACCTTTTTATACATAATTTTGAGTGCTCTTGTATAAATATTGTGGCGTTTCAAGAGAGGCCGTTTGCCTCAATATCAGAAACACCCAACTGCAACACATGAAACAAAAACTTATTATATATTCCTATTTTGAGGTTGGCAAGCTGCGCAAGAAAGGCCCCCAATATATGGGTCTCAGACAGATAGCCAAAAATGTTTCAGAAAAAAAGATTTTTTGTCTTTATGCGCTTAAAGACTTTTTTAAATAGTTGTTTGTTGGAGTTTTGGTTCTTGCGTATTGATAATGATTAATTTATATATGTATAGTCGTGTTTTTTATCCTGCTTCGACTACCTATTAACGTAGCCTATTCTTGACATATTTCAACATTTTGTAAGTTTAAAGGTAAAAAATAAATCCATCAATCTATGCCTAACTTAAAAAGGGGATATTGGACAAATTTTTGTTGATTCTCTTCGAACGACGTAAAATACAAACAAGTTTCAAAAGCCAGCAATTTTCATTGCAATTGCTTTATGTAACTTTATGTGCGAGTGTACAATCTCACTCGTCCCATTTACACTCGCAAGTACAATGCAGCGTTGCCAGGTGTGCCGATTTATTTAGTCCACGGAAGTTTACTATCCACGAACGTTTTTGAAACGTCTGTCCTAATAAGGTTTAGTGGCTCTAAGTCACTTAATATTGCCGAAATTGTTTTAGTACTCCTGAGAAAAAAGCAGCCAGTTTGTTAGGTTACGGCGATCACTAAAAATATGGTGTAGCGGCCTCCTGTGAGATTCATTCGGCCTGCGTCTCACGTATATGCTTGTAAACCGTCAATGGTTTCATACAGAGAGATATCCGCACAGGACGTCGAAAGCCGATCTGAGATGGAAAAAAATATACATTAAATGCGGAATCCATTAAGCGTATATGTATGTACAGGCGAACGAACCATTAGTTTAGAATTAACGGAACGCGCTGATGGAATAGAGCAGAGACGTCAACCTAAATGTTAAATTCGTTAGAAAAATGGACAAAATGATTTCGCTTCCGTATTCCGGATTCGTCGCGGGTTCGTCTGTCGTAGCTGCGGTATAATTTATAACAATTAATATATGTGTTATTTTTGAACCAAAATAAATCAAAAATAGACAGAACAAAACAAATTCGTCCAGGCATTAACATGAACATTGGCAACAAAGATTACTTCTAAAATTTTTAAACATTTTTAATTGAAGATATTTACAGGAACAAATTCTTTTCGGCGCTATTTCCACTTTATCATAGTTTTGGCTTTTTTTTATCATTTCGCATCTGAATTTAAAAAAAATGTTTTTGGTTTTCCTTTTTTTAAATTTTGTCTTTTTTGCGTCTTTTCGGGGTTATTGTGCCGTTGATATCCAACAATTTCATACATTGAGGTTTTGTACACGCCGTTTACCTTGTCCAACTTTTGTGCTGCAAAAATATTGATTATCTAACAGGCAAATTAAGTTTGCAGTGTTTTCTACTAAATGGAAATAAATATTTCATACTCTTGTGTGGGATATTTTTAAAAATGCAATTTTTTGACATTTCTTGTCTCGATGTATTTATTCTGATAATGTTTAAAAAATCACAAGAAAAGTATTATTAAGAGTTGTAAAAACACGCACGAAGTACATGGCAAACTTAACAAAATATATTAAACTGATTTTTACGAAATAAAAATGACTCTTTGGCAGTGTTTGAGATAAAAATGTGGATTAAGATTTGATTGGGTTTGATCATCAATTTACAATATTTACAATTTTTTAATTTATTCTTTTACTCTGTATGTATAAAAATGTTTCCTAAGGTATTATTCTGGGTTAAATTTTGGGAAATTTGGAGTTATCTTTTTAGGGAATCTCACAATGGCATTGTCTAATTTTGTTATTCAGAGGAACTCACTGATAGGAGCTCTTCTGGACTTTTTTTTATTATTTTTTTAAAAATGAATAGCAGGATCTAAGTGACTAAGCATTTGGAATGGAATGATGATTAAAGTAAACAAAAATACATACATTGAACGCAAAAATCCGGATAAAGCTGAATCGGAAATTGATGCATTTTGACATTAAACGGACGAAAAACAAAAATGGAAGAACGTTTTTTTAATAGATGAAACGGAATGAGGTGAAAGGGGGCCACTTTCCGATGAATCTCCCGACACACTGCGTAACGAGTGTTTTTGAATGATCATTATCCAATTAAGCGTCTCGTTTCACGCGTTTAATAAATTTAAACCCGATATCCGCGACGACTTTCACACGTGCGGCTGCCAGCCAATATTTTTTTGCGGCTCTGGAAATATTTAATCTAGAATTAAGTGATTGAGCATTTTTGCTCGAAACCAATGGCAACATTGGTATTTTAAACTACGCTATACCAAGTAGGAACAGCACCAGTTTAGTCAATAAACTTAACGTAAAAGCTAATAAAACTCAATTGATTAAAAAAAAAACATTCGTTATCTAAGAATGCTCTGGAACAACGCAGATATATATTAGGCAAGAGTTTGAGAAAGATTTTACTCCGTTTTGTTTGTGAGTTGCTTAAGTTTGATCATATTTCACATCTTTACCTAGACATTAATTGGTTGAAAATGGATAGTTTTTTAATAAAAATCTCTACTGCTCGCGAGCGCTTAATTTTTTGTTACAATGTTCATAATCGTAATATTAGAGATACAGTGAGAATGCCTCACTACTAGGGTGCCATGTTTCTTGATTTTTTTAAACACAGTGCGTTGTTATAATTACAATACCCGCACATTAACCTTAATATTAAAAAAAAAATGTTTTCAGTTATATACTTATTTGATTATTTTGCTTCTAACCGAAACTGTTTTGAGTATCTTAAGTAGGCAATTAGTTGGTAAATATTTAATATTTTTTATTTTGTAAATGTGTCGAATGTATTTATTTTTTTGTTAAAGATGTCAATGTCTGGTTGAGTAGAGCAAGTAGATCAGCTGTTAAGCTAGATTTGTCATGAATTACTAATAATTAAAAGAAAGATGGGCCAGCTCTCTCGACGAAATTATCGGTTAACTTCAAATAACCGAATTAAAGAAGACGTGAATCACACTGTATATATAATTCGAGAAACTTCCACCGTGTGGCGCCACCGAAAAATCCCAATCGGGAGTCGGATCGCATATTTGCATAGACATTATAGCTCTGGCATAATCGCCGCTGAATTATGCATTTTATTTTCTCGTGAATCCCCGTTTTCTAAAAATCCACCAGAAATACCGATGAGGAAGGTTACGAATACGTAACCCGGTTTTTACAGCTTTTAATAACAATATGTAAACAATAATCGCAATAACAGATGCAACAGCGCTAATTATTTATTAACAGACGCGAGTCTTACAATGTTGTACAGTTTTTTTCGTCGTCGTAAATTAATTTAAACAAATACGCTCGGCGAATCGGCCGTTGTAATTATACAACGTTTCTCTGCCTTGTTTTAGCGTCTTAAATCGGCCGCGAAACACGCATTACAAATATTGTGAATAATGGGTGTCCAATAAATAAAGACAAAGGCATTTCGCGCGAGAGGTGAATAATTATAAGGACACGTTGCCGGTCCCCAGTGACGTGCCGGCCGTATTAGCCCCGTAGGTGCCCTTTTGCCTACTAGATAACAGGTACCGGTTACCGTCGAAGAAAGACAAATTACGATCAATCCACAAAGGGGATAATAATATGATGACAAAATCTAGATTCGGTTTCATTTTAAATAAATAAAATCTTATAAATCCCCTAAACATCACGTTCAATTTTATACTAATCACATTTTTAGGTTCAACGATATGTAAAGGTTGGCAATAATTTCATATAAATGAGATTTCGATTTATCAAACTATAATCTATATTCGCTTTTAATTGAAAAAAACTGTATAAATGCGTGCAAACTTCCAACAATTCCATTTACACATTTGTTTCCAACAATGCAGAATCTATGTTTGTTTTTAACCAATAACTCCTTATAAATGACCATCAATTCCCTTAGTTCCTCAAGAATACCATCATCAATCTAGAATTTATGTTCAATGTCAATTTTGTTAAATCATCCACATTACCTACCTTATAAATCACCATTAAAAAGTTAGATATCTCCGCGTATTCCCTTAAATCTTCAATAATTTCCTATAATTTAGAATCATTTTTTACGAAAAGTTGAGGGAAGTTTTTTTCGAGGAAATAAACTAAAAGAATCAGCGTAATTCGTCAATAATAAATAAGTGTAAATTGCATTAATTCCTTTAAGTCGCGGGTTCAGGTTTTGATGGTTAAAATTTCAGGCACAGCTACCAGTTTAACGAATCGAAGCGTTTTTGTAAATAATAGAATATGGAGAAAATAATCTATACCGAACCAGTTTTTATTATTCTATTGAAACGGAGATTTAAAAGACGTAATTAAAACTTAAAATTAAGAGCTGGTATCATTTTTTTCGGATATAACCCGATTGTATTTAGATGTGGGAGAGTGTTAGACTGATCATGTGTGCAACCGAGCGCGGGATGAAGTTGTTTGCCCCGCTCGCCCCGCCCATGCCACGCAGCCCATATGTAAAGCGTTAGTCACGGCATCGCACAACACAATATATTTTTTGTTATTATTGCTCGAAGTGGTACGTGAGGGAATTTTTGAAAAAATATAATGCAAGATAAAGTGCGCGAGGTGCGCGATGAATACGGAATCGCGCGCACAGCCGATCGTCGTTCAACGACATTTCGGCCAAGTCGGCGAAGTTCAAGTCTCCGGAGATTTAACCGG
Organism: Cylas formicarius; assembly: GCF_029955315.1. Taxonomy (NCBI): domain Eukaryota; kingdom Metazoa; phylum Arthropoda; class Insecta; order Coleoptera; family Brentidae; genus Cylas; species Cylas formicarius. Next base: position 17,351,238 of record NW_026844319.1, on the reverse strand, counting down.
CGCCCGTTAGATGGCGTCTGCGTTAAACTTAACTGTTGGCATTACGTATTTTATATATACGATAATTTTTGCTTGAGTTCACGGCACGCCACTGAATATATTTTATTTTTCGAACTTATTATATAGGGTTATTAAGTGTAAAACAATTCAGGTGGTGATAATATTGTTAAAACCAATAAAAAACAAATGAATTTATTAAAAAATCAAGGGTGGCATAATTTAATGGCTAAATGGTTAAATTAAAACAAATTTTCAACGTCGGCGTTAGGAGTTGTTTTTTTTACAAGACGCGTTCGATTTACAGAAACTGTTTTTTGTGATGATCAATAATATATAGATCCAATTTTCTATGGTCGTGTTCAACCGATAAACAATAATCCACCCATCCTTTACTTAATGTTCCATTTTTAACTTTCAATAGATAAAACTATAATAAATCCGCGCAAATTTACATTTACAAATACAATAGTGGCCCTGCTACGGTAAAAATTGATTCGCCTCAGGAGACTACGATATTTACGTGGGGAAGGGGAATCGATTTTCCGCACATGTCTCGATATTGCACCGCTCTCCTATAAGATTTTCAATCTTGCGCATGCATGGACCTTCTAACTTTTTTTCCATAGATGTTTTCATAAGCTATGGTATTTTCAGCATTACGTAAGGCATCTAATATCTATATGTTTTCAACCAATAAAAGCCAAAATTCATCAATACATTAGAGATCACAAATGAAAAGCTATGAATTTCCGCATATTTCCTTACATTTTAAATTATTTCCTATAAATTATATTTTTTGCGAAAAATCGGCTTCCAGAGCTGTTTTTTTTTTGGCTGAGGCTAAACCAAAGGAATCAGTCGCAAGCGTCATAGCGATTAGGATTTTCAATTCGTCAATAAATCAATATAAATCGCAGTAATTGCTTCAAGTCGCAGGTTCAAGGCCAAATTTTTTTATACACCCTGTATAATTGATTTATTTGTTCATTATGTATTTTTTTTGTTTTTTTGTATTTTATTGGTTGACTTTAATTTTATTATTGATTATAAAAAAATGCATGTGGTCATAATATTTTAAAAACCATTAGAAAACGTTTCTCTAAGCATAGAATGAAAAATCCAATTTGAAGGAGTGGGGGTATTAAACATTTATTTAATTTGTTTAAATTGTCGGTTTAAACAATTAAAGCTGGCATTAATCAAGGTCAACAAAATTTTGTCAGTGTTGCGGTCGGGGCTTGTTCTTTTCATAAAGCAAGGTTTATTTCTTGCAAGTGTGTGAAGGCAACGATTTTCGAAAAAATTAAGTAAAATTTATTCAATTGGTCGCAACCACTTTTATCTAATCCACATCGTCAAACCCATTCTATCGCCAAATGAAGCGGGAATACGAGAAGTTCTCATGCTGGCTGTAGGATTCTGGGTCGGTAATGGAACCGGGCATCGTTTTCTTTTTTTCAGAGACCCGTTAGTTACGACCTTGAATGAAAACTAATCGAGTTTTCATTCAATTAAACTCGTCTTTATTGCCGTCGGCTCCGAGCGATAGCGATTTCAGGTATTCGCTCAGTATATCGCTCACGTATCGGCACATAACGAATAAATTTATTGAAGCGATTACATTATCAATAATTATTCCCTTAAACGTTGGTGTAATTGAATCGACACCGGTCGGTTCGTCGTCCCTTTCCGACGCTGCCTCGGCGGCCGTATTGATTTTTCCACCACCAAAGCCGAGGGAGGCGTCGCCCGGGGGGCCGTAAGCGATACCACACGCACAAGGGTGTGGCCGCTGAGGGACGTAACAAATCTGGCGTAATTTCTGCGAAGTAATAGGGTCGTGGGGACGCGAGCTAGTTGGACGGGGCTACTAGTTGCTTCGAAATGAATATTTGGTGCTTTGATGCTATAATTAAACAAAGGTTATTGACACTTCGTCGAAAATCGTCGCTAAAACACTATAAACCACTGTAAATCCGTTCAAATCCTACGAAGTGGTCAAAATCGCCCTAAATCGCCAATAAATCTATATAAATCACTATAGATCTAAAAAAAAATATCGAAAAATGTATGGGCTGACTCATTTTGGGTGAGCATATATCCATAACCTCTTAAATTGCATATATATATATATATATATATATATATATATATATATATATATATATATATATATATATATATATATATATATATATATATATATATATATATATATATATATATATATATATATATATATATATATATATATATATATATATATATATATATATATATATATATATATATATATATATATATATATATATATATATATATATATATATATATATATATATATATATATATATATATATATATATATATATATATATATATATATATATATATAATATATATATATATATATATATATATATATATATATATATATATATATATATATATATATATATATATATATATACACTGCGCGATGCCAAGTGAGATTTTGGCGAAACGTCTGCAGGATTCCAGTCGGATGCAGGATTTGCAGGATTCCAGTCGGATGCAGGATTCCAGTCGGAGTTCAACGAGCGAACGGATGATATCCCGGAATATAGTGTCATCACATTTTTCCATCCGTGAATCAATACGTGAGAATATATATATATATATATATATATATATATATATATATATATATATATATATATATATATATATATATATATATATATATATATATATATATATATATATATATATATATATATATATATATATATATATATATATTATATACGAAGGCATATAGAAATATTACAAAATCATCTACAGGTTGTTACATAGTTAGTATTTCGTAAGAATGTAAATTCTTGTAATGTAAACAATTTCTAGATTTTTTTGTTGCGCTAGTGAGATTAAGTCACAATGTTCTGTGTACATTTTTACATGAAGACACAATCAAACGTCTTATAGAAATATTTTGCTAACCTACTTGAACTTTTTTCCTATTTAGAATTTTTTTCACTTTTGTAACAACCCACTTCGATCCAATATATTTCGATAGGGGTTGCTCTTAGCGATTTCATATATAAATGATTGAGGAATTAATTTTTTAACCAAAAATTTAATACAAATGTCACAAAATTGAAAAAGGACATAGAGGTAAAGCCCCTTACGAGTACGAGCTAGATTACGAACAAATTCAAGTCTCGGGTACCAACAGGATACATTTTGGAATGTATTCCGTAGTTTATTTGCACACTACCCGAAGTAAGTGGTAAGTACACAAAAATTCGGCAAAATCTAAGCAAGCGGCTATTTGATTTTAAACTTGAAGTATAAGTATTCAAGTCGAACTGCTAAATTACAGGCACTTCTATCGATATAAAAGTACGTGCAAAATCTGAGTTTCTCATACGCAACCGGCCGTGGCCGCTTTGGAGAAGTCTCCAAGAATTGCAACTGTATTGATTTATTATTAATCTCAGCCAGTTTTGTGCATAAGAAATCATAAACAAACCTTTCAAAGAAATTAGTTTGAGGCATTTCCGGCTCAATAGATCATCGGAAATCCTCAATACATCAAGTAAATCTCCAATAAACTAATATTAAGCAGTATAAATCCTGGAAAGCCGTCAATAAGTTGTCTCAAATCGTCAATGTGCCACTGTAAATAATTCCTATAAAAGTACATATGTTTTACCAAACTTAAAACCTTAACTGATAATGCGTTGTTTCTTTTTCTCAGGCAAGATATTGAAACGCAAGAGGCACAACGAAAACGCCAAATAGTCGGTTATAATTCCTATACTTACCGCCCGCCTCCTCAGCCGGTATATCCGAATAGCGTTCCCCCAGTAAAATAAATTAAAGGGCAATAAAATCGAAATTTAAGGACGGCGTATTACGTATTAAGTTGTGCGACACATTTAAGTGCCGTGTCGTAAACGGCACGGCGTTTGTCAAACCGGGACGGTTTTAAATTTCGTGTTTTATTATTGGCTGTCCTCTTCTATATAGCTGTTCCGACGCGTTGCTCCTCACCGTGTGTCCCCCTAACTCCTCGTTATTCGAAATTATGTAAGTAGCGTTTATTTCTCTTAAATTTCCTATAAAGTGCAGTGTAGCGGTAGCTGCCTTTAAATGGTCATATTCACAAAATTCCGTGTGGGATTTTGTGAATATGACGTGTGGGATTTTGTGTAAATTACAAAAGTAATAGATGGACGGACGGACGGAGTTCGAATGGAAACAACCGCTTGTGAGTGCGGTCTTCATTTTCATAGTCTCTTATAGAAGGGATTTCAGTAATAGTTGCATATTTCGAATGGAGAACACTTTATTGTCAAAAGTTTAATAAAGTTCTAGTGTTCGAGCAAAACTTATCACGCTGTCATAAGCTTGTCTTTAGTTTTTGAAGATATTCGATATAAAATCGTCAGAGGAAAAACATTATCCAAGACCAAAATCTTTCCACGGGCAGTTGCCGTTTGGATGGATCTCCCGTGTTTCCTGGTATCTGAATTTTATTAATAGAGTAAGTGGTTTTCAAGAAAATATTTCTGAAACCATGCGGTACGTGGTAATAATAAGTGACGTCATCGCGCTTACCTTGAGATCGAGAAATGGTGTTTTTCATTTGGATTTTTTCAAATATCTCGAACAGCGTACGTGATAGACGATGTGACCTATAACCCGCCCATGTTTTTCACGAATATTGATTCACGGCTAATAATTTAACAAAGATAATAACGATTTTCAGGGTCTTTTATATTTTTGTCTCTAATTGAAAAACCCTGTATATAATGGAAAAAATGCCTGAAATAAAAGTTACGGTCTCGGATCTACCGCATTTCCTGGTTCCCAAATTTTGCCGATCGGGATAATACTTTTCGAGAAAATAATTTTTTTCTGGAAGTCAAAAAAAAATTTCAAAAATTTTTAGAAAATACTTTGCCAGATTTGAGTCCTTTTTCAATAGATGAAATGCGGGTGTGGACTTCTACCCTTCAGCCAAACCTGACATCGATAGCCCCAAATTTAGCATTTAATATCTTGAACACTCTACAACAGGTGAACACCTTATAAACAAAAGTTTTAGCTGTTTATACGGGCTATATTGCTAAGAAAAATGAACTGACATCCGAAGCACAATCTTTCAGTTTTAGCCAATTTTCAGTAATAGGGGGACACATTTTTCAGTTTTTTTCAATTTACCGTACCCTGTATATTTTTGAAAAATTTTCAGGAATGAGGTTTTATGGAGCCGAATCCTCTGTGTGACCCTTGTAAACACGATTTTAATTTTTTAAAAATATTTCCCGACCCCAAGCCCCCCAACCCCTCCCATTTCAATAGGTTTCGTCACGGAGCAAAGCTGTATATATGTGTCGATTGCTTCACATTTCGGATACTTATCGTGTTTCATAGCAATGCCCAAAAAACAGTCGGAAATAGAGAAAAAAAGATAGATACCAGCGTCAGATCGAGGCCGTAAATCTCGTTTTCGTAGCCCAAACGGTTATAAAGTTATGCCGAAAAAACCAAAACACGAGAACGGAGAACAGAGAACGTCTAACAGGCTAAAAAAATCTTTTTTTTTTCATTTCTGTACCAACGACAGTCTCCTAGAACCGAGATATAAATTTTTTATACGAGCGTAGATACTTTCGAAAAATTCGATTTCATCGATTTTCGAAAGTAACAAGAAAAAATTTAGGGCAACAGGAATAAAAAAAAAAACAAAGCTCAACAAAATTAGAAATGAGTAAATCAGAAGCAAATATAGAGACAATAGAGGCGAAACGATTCAACCCCAGGTCTGAATACAGGTGACCAAAGAAGAAAAAGGGGCAGAAATAATATTTAAATGACTGTGACCAGCACAATATGAAATATTCAATATAGACAATTATGGAGACTGAGACGTGGAAAATGTTGTCAGATATAGTTAATTTAGGCAAGGGTTTACAAGTTCAGCAAACCACATACAAACATCGGTTATAGAAAAAAGAAAAGAATTGCGTATATTAAAACTGTAAAAGAGAAGTACGCCACTGAGTTTTTGCAATTTTTGTTGTTTACTCTTGGCAAGTTAATAACAGTACAACTGTTTGGACTAACTTAGTAATTTTTGGTTTCGTGTGAACAAATGAACAAATAAAAATAAGTAAAATTGATATAACGCTTTTTTATAAACATTTATTTAGGACTACGGAAAATAATGAAAATGACCACCATCGGTTTCCTTGCAGGCCTACGACGTATAGATTTTCGCTGTTACAACAGCCTTTTTTATATATTTGAAACCTCAAATCTTGGAGCAATAAGCATTTTTTTAAGGACGAATCTCCAGTTGAACGTTGGCGTATGTTGGAAACGCCAATTATAAAGTAAAAGTAAATGTGTCTTCGTATCTCATTTCTAATTTCAATTTAATGAATTCTGTTCAATCACAGACGTTTTTTCTTTTTTTTTATTCTTCTAGCAGGTAGTTATCGCAGCACATACCCTCTAAAAATACCCCAAATTCTAATTGCACAGCCGGGAGGTTGTAATACTCTCTTGTCCCTTTCGTTCGCAAAATATAATCACTAAAATCACATGAAATTATTTTAACGTAAGGCCAAAGCAACCTTATAAAAATCTTCATCCAAAGTTTGTCAGGCAAAGTGTTGATTATAATTAGTTAAATCTTCATTGGAATTTTTAAAATGCTGCATGTATAAGCTTGTACTGATCCTATTTTCTACTGTTTAATAAAAAGGAAAATATAACCTTTGGTCGTCTTTTACCGGAGTTATTCGGGAAAATCTGTATGCCAAACCATGCGTCAAAATCGAACACAAAAATACGTTTAATTCATTTCTCGAATCTGAAATAGATAATTAAAATTTCGGCGCCGTTGACCAGATATTGGTCAACGACACCACAAGTTCATCAGCTTTTATAGACATACACCAAATACAGTTTTAAATTTGCTCACCAATATTGATTAGTTTTCTTAACGTTACTTAACATTAAAAAAAAAATAAGTCGTCAAGCATTAACTATTATACTTAGCACAGAAGTATAACATATTTTTTCGAAAAAAACAAAAACAAAAAACTGTTATTTTAAATTAAAATAATCCTGTATTCTTGTGTTATTTTTTACAACATACAATAAGTTCTGCAATTTTATAAATTTATTCTTTTTAAAACAAATGCACAAAAAAACAATTAAATGTTTATTAGTTTTTGCATTGTTATTTGTAAATACGTTGATCGGAGATAAGAAAATGATCAATAGAGGTGCATAATTTGCGAATTTTTTAGTTGCCATTGGTGTTTCATTAATATATTTTATAATATATATACTCATATAAATAGGGGAAAAAGTGATGCTTAACTATAAAATTAGATTTCAGTATTATTGGCTAAATTTAAATTGGAAGCTTTATATTTCCTGTAAACTCTTATTTAAATCTATATAAAATAATTTCTTCTAACAACTAATGAATGCTGCTAATATCTGCTGGTTTTTTTAGTTACGCCTGCGCATTCTTTTCTATTTCAATTTTATAATTGAGCACAAGCTACTGAAGCTGGTAGGGTGTTCATACACCAAAACATGCCTTCGAGGCACCAGGGCAACACCGTAAAATACTGATAGTGACGAATCAAATTAATGATTCAAAAATTGAGAACGAGGATTAGCAGACTCTGATAAATCATCAATAAACACATCAAATTACAGAGTTGACCCTTGAGGTACGCCAGATGTTGAAATGTAAATATTCGATTCAAACCATTTAGTGCGTTATCCGCGAAGAAAACCGCAGAGAGAAGAGTGTTAATTGCGTATACATAATTCATTGAAATTCATCGAAATTCTTTCCTCAGAATTCTTCGCGGAATTGAATTCTTGCTCCTTTACTCCTCAATGTTATGTAAAAGGATATTTTAACTGATAGTGTAGTTTAGTATATTATGACGAACAAATATTGTATTGGGCCCTGCGACTCTTTCGTACGTAGAATCTATCGTTATTTTCCCGAGTTAAATCCGGAAACGCTCTGTATAGTATAACGTCCGCTCAAATCGCGATGCCAGTTTGATTAGTTAATCGAGATACACGAGGACGCGATATACCAGTTATTAAACCGAACTCGTTTTCTAGTTACAGATGTAACACGCTTTCATAAATAAACAGTTAACATTATTTCTTTTACGGGGCCTTATCGCGCGACAAGCACGCGCAACATTTTGTTTTTACCGTTCCCCGCGTTTTGCGTACAATGTCGCGACGCGTCGAAGACGCGGCAAAAACTTGCGTTTTAACCATTATTATTAAAAGGCCGCCGTATTTGATTAATGTCTTTACGGCTTTACGACTTTGCGCGTTGTTTTCCCGCGTGTCCGCGATTATTATTATCGTTAATTGTTTACTGCGCGAGAGTTCTTCCGTGACGAAAACAAAAATAACCACGATTTCGCGCTACTGTTTATTACACTCGATCGCTGTCCGATGCAACCAAACGGGCTTGACTTAAAGCGTGACTTCGAGTAGGTGGATTTATTCGGTTGTGGAACACTCCAGCACCTTTTCGCAATTTTTGCGTAATCGGCTGAAGTCACTGTCCGTCACTGCGACCCAGAGGATCTATTGTGACTCTCTCCATAGCTATAGAGCTTTATCCAGGTTCGTCTCTCTAACCAGACTCCACAACTTCGATAATGGCTCCCTCGTATAGCTCTCTGCCTCTGGTTTGGTATCGCCCGGCAGATGGAAACGCACTCTCGCTAAGCCTTCGCAGTGGCATAGTACGTGTGCGGCTGTTTCCTCCTCTTCCTGATAGAATCTACATTCTGTGTTTTCTTCCACTTCCATCGGGCTTAGATGTCTCTTAAGCCTGCAGTGGCCCGTCAGCAGACCTACCATTATCCTTACGGCTTTCCTATTGTAGCTTAGTAGGTCCGCTGTAAAATTGGACGATGGGCCCCTTAGGAATTCCTTGGCCTGTCTTTGTCCCGGCATGTCCCTCCACCATCGTCGGGATTCTCGGTCCATCCAATCCCTGATGCAACGGGTTTGGCCACCCCACAAAGGGATTCTGGTCCAATCAGGCGCAATGACGACCCTTCGCGGGCTGTGTCGTCCGCGCCTTCATTACCTTTATGCCCTCCGTGCCCCGGTACACATGATGAGTGCCATGCTCTGGCTTGCTATCTCGTTTAATGCCTTATAGCAGTCCAGAACTAACTTGGATCTTATTTTATTAGCCTTTATAGCCGCTTGACTATCGGTGTAAATTGCAATTGATTTGTTACGGATCTTCCTCGCTTTTATTTCTCTTGCACATTGTTCTAGTGTAGTGATCTCTGCTTGGAATACTGTTGTTACTTACCCATTGGAATAGAGATTTTCCTTTTCGTCCTGGGTTCATCTATTCCGGCTCCTACTCCTTCTTGAGTTTTTGAGCCATCAGCATACCAGGTTATTTCTGCCTTGATTGGTGGCCCGTTTTCCCAGTCTTTTCTGGCAGGGATTTGAGTCCTGTAGTGGTTAACGAAGCAATACTTAGGTGTTGTGCTGTCCGTAGGCAGCCCTAGGACATTGTCAGCCCTTACCTCCAAGTAAAGCTTGTTATGTTTCGTGCTATGTCCACCAATAATTGGGGTCTGGCCTTGCAGTAATCTATATACTGCGGATCTTGCACACAGCGCCCCCCCCTGCACGGTTCTTGTCCACCAGACAATCGCCCCATACGCTAACATTGGTCTCACTACTGCTAGATACAACCAAAGTGTCATTTTTGGGTTTAAACCCCAGTTATTTCCACACATCCTACTGCATCTACTTAGTTGTTGCCCTAAGCGTGATCTTCTGAATGTGCGCTCTTCAGGTAAGTTTTTAGTCAAATATGACTCCTAAATATTTTACCTCCCTGGAGAAGTGTAGCCTTGTTCCATCTACCGCCTGCGGTTTCAGTCCTGTGAGGATTCTCTTATTGGTAAATGCAACGACTGTCGTTTTCTTCGGGTTAACTCGTTTTGGCACCAGTTTTCCATGATTTTAATAGCCTCCTGACTTCTCTCTGACAGAGTGTTGGTAAATTTTCCTCGTACCACAATCACTACGTTTTCTGCATATCCTAGGCAGTAGAAGTCCTTTGCAGATAGTTTTTGCAGTAGATCATCCACCAATATGGCCCATAGCAGAGGAGAGAGTACTCCTCCTTGTGGACATCCCCTCCCCATTGCTGGCTTTATGGTGGTCAGTCATTGTGTGCAGTCGAATCGTAACTGACGGTTCACTACAAAAAAAAAACGATTGTATATAAAGTACCATTCTTTTCACAGTTGACTTCCCAACGACAGGATTAACGTTGAGCGTTTATATTTAAACAACAGCGATATCACTACAACACAAATTAGTGGTTTTACACCTACCACTGAACTCTAATCAAATTCGTTTATCTAATTTTATGTGTATGTGTTTGTGCGTGGCAAAATTTGTTGGTTGAATATTTTTATCCTATGTTAATAAAGTCACTTTACAATAAGTTTTGTCGAGTGCCTCAAGCTGCCCCACTTAGTGAACTTGGAAGTGTTTGAGATTATGTTACGAGACTTAGCTTCTGGGTAGATTTTAGAAATATTGTTCTTTCATCACTCTGATGCAAAACGAAACATGAGTGTATTCGTTTTTCTTCTTTTTCGACCCATCTGAATAATATTTCGAAGTATGACAATAGACTTTTAAAAACTAGCAGAGTTTTTTATGAGCACGCTTGTCAACCAACTCAAAATTCCGTGTTTACCTCAAATTACCTAGAAGAAGACGCCGTCAAACATTGGCCATTTTCCTACTTGTATGTGTGGCACTTATAATTTTAAAGCTTGACTACTTGATTCATATAATTAAATACTCTTGAAATCGGTCATTTTTGCTTGATAAATGTCGCACTACATATTAGAAAATCGAGAAGCAGAAGCCGGAATGTAGTATGTACTATTTATATACCATGTACTATATGTATAATAAATATAAAAAGTCGGAAGGTGACGGTATCGTATGTATCAGGTAATAAATAAATCGATTAAAAGAGCATTCGGACAAGATGGACATTCAAGGAATTTGTTAAAAATCCATGAGCGAAATTCAAAGTAGCTCAATTAAACTGTGGAGATGCCGATTTTGACGGTACGTAATGGGTGTTTTTTTTTTCGATGTATTGAATTTTAAGTTGGCATTACTGTTCAAGATGGCGACCGATTTAACAGCTGTCAAGTGATTTATTCTCAGCTTGGTTTGGCAATTCATCATGAATAGACTCACGCCTGAACAACGCTAGCAAATAGTGCAATTTTATTTCGAAAATAATGGTTCTGTGCGGAATACGTATCGCGCACTACGTCCATTTTATCGTCGACAAAATCGTCCATCAGAGCAGTTAGTTTGATTAACCATGGAACGTTAACGCAGCACGTTTACTCTAATTGATAACTCGCATCCCCAGAGACTTCGTACGGTGCGTACAGAAGAAGCTATTCTGCTGTAGAGTGTAGCATTGAGGTGGACCCGAATTAATCCATCCGCCATCGATCACAGGAATTGGATCTGTGTCCATCCACTTTACGGAACATTTTGCGTAGGGATCTTGGTTTACGTGCTTACAAAATCCAACTCATGCAAGAATTGGAGCCAAACGATCATCAAGTAAGGCGTAGATTCGTCGAAGGGGCCCAAAGCGAGATTGCCGTTGTTCCCGATTTTCATAAGCGAATTTTGTTTAGCGATGAAGCGCACTTCTGGTTGAATGGCTACGTCAAGAAACAAAACTGCCGCATTTGGAGCGAAGCTAATCTTCAAGTGTATGTCGAAACACCGCTACATCCAGAAAACTGACTGTTTGGTGCGCTTTATGGGCTGGTGGAATCATTAGTCCGTACTTCTTCAAAAACGAAGATGACCAGAACGTTACAGTCAATGGTGATCGGTATAGAGCTATGATTACTAACTCTTTCATTCCTGAATTGAATAACCATGATGTCCAGGACATGTGGTTTCAACAAGACGGCGCAACATGTCACACAGCTCGTGCCACAATCGATTTATTGAAAGACACGTTTGGTGACCGCCTAATTTTACGTTTTGGACCTGTGAATTAGCCTCCAATATCTTGTGATTTAACACCGTCAGACTACTTTCTGCGGGGCTATGTAAAGTCATTGGTCTATGCGGATAAGCCACAAACGCTTGACCATTTGGAAGACAACATTCGCCGTGTTATTGCCGATATACAACCATAAATGTTAGAAAAAGTCGTCGAAAATTGGACGTCCAGATTGGAATACATCTGCGCCAGCCGTGGCGGTCATATGCCAGAAATCATATTTAAAATATAATGCCACAAGATTATCTTTCGGATAAATAAAAAAAATCATGTCGTTGTTTTATTGCAACTTAAAGTTCTATACATCGAAAAAAAACACCCCTTATATTGACATTCCACTACGGGCTAACTTTTATAAAAGACATCAGCATTTATTCATTCTTGGTCCTCTCTTGCTTGTTAATTTAATTTCTTGACATAGGTTACCTCTCTCATTTCACATCATTTCGAGTATTCAAATACATTTGAACCGTGTGTGCTCGTTTCGAAATATTTTGTTGAAAGCTCCAAAAGAGCAGTGTTCACGGAAGGCACTGGCCCTTTAGGGTTACGTACGTTTATGTATTTACGTATTTATATGTACGGTTATGTACCAGCAGTATATTGTTATATATTAAGTTAATTTTAAAGATCGCGCAAGGTCGTTTCCCTTCGACCACTACTAACACTTTAGAGACGACCTTGAATGGAAGAGGAGGACGAGACGGTCATAATATACGAGCTGTACCAAACAGCTGTTATCGAAGCTGTTTATACGAACCTTAAAAGATAGAGCTCCCTTTTGCAATTATTACGATTTAAAAGTTATTTTTTTGAATAATAGTTCACCGGTTTCGTCATGCAGCGAGCGAAGTAGTATTCGAAACCAATCCCAAAACGCATTTTTCATCGTGGAAAGTTTCCCGCCAGTGGTTCTCTTTCTCTCTCGGCAATACTAAAGCCATTTATTATTTCCTTAAATATCACAAATAATTTTATTCATCGTGCCTTCCCGAATTTTTACGTCTCCCGCTTAACCGTTCCGCATTTGCTGTTAAAAATTAACTCTCATTGTAAACGATCACCGTGAGAATTGAGAAGTCGAAGCCGTCCACCCCCTTCGCGCGGGCAGCGACGGGGTATACACCCACGAAACGCGCATTCCCATTCGGTCTTATCTCGGACGCGATCGTTCGTCCCGCCGTTTTTGCGCAACAATTAAACAATTAAGTTGATGCCGCGCGATTCAAATCACGAATCTAATATTATTTCAGATATGTATACGGGGGCGATGGCCGCGAGGAGACAATTGTTACGAGGGTCGTTTAATAAGTTTTAAGGAAAAAGTAGTACAATTTTTTTTCAACATAATATTTCAATTCTATAAATTTGTCTAAGCTTCTGAAAACAAGCATTTTTTTTGACGATTACTTCCTTGTTAGACGTACAATTTTGTCTATTATGTCTTAAAGTCTGAAAACAAGAAATGTCATCACTGGTCAAATTTGTTGAATACGATGGATGTTGTAATAATTGGAATTTTTCTCCTCGTGCATTGTCTTGATGGCACAGGATCGTTTTCTATTTCAGATGAAAAGGTTTTTCCTTGTTTTCTTTGCTTGGCTGGATAATACAGTCGCCGCAGTCTCCAATGTATAGGAACCGTCAAATCGAATTTAACTAAATAAATACCGATACCATCATGGTTCACTAAAGAAATAATCGTAAATATATTTGCCTATACCGATTTTGTTCATCGTGCTGAGTTAAGCATACATGATATTCCTATCAATTTCTGGTCATTTATTCATTAGCAGATCCGAGCCACGGTATTCTATTCTGTCGCAGTTTTTGCAAAGTACTTTGGTAGCATTTACACGATACCCCAGCCAAATCCATATTCATCTTCAATCGTGTCCGTTACCTCCGATCTAGTCAAAATACCCAACCTTACCATCCAAGATGTGTTTTCAGCAAGAAAAGCATTTAAAAACAAAATGACTGCCGGTTCTGACGGCATACCAAGTTTTATCGTGAGAGACTGCTCCTACGCACTGTGTGCTCATTTGTGTCACATTTTCAACTTGGTACTTGAAACCGGTGTTTATGCAGAACCTCGGAAAATTGCCAAAGTTCATCCTATTCTCAAAAAAGGAGATACTTCCACCGTTGAAAATTACCGACCTATTTCGATCTTACGCAATTTTTCAAAAATATTGGAGATTATATTACATAAATTTATCTTCCCTCCCATTCAAAATAAGCTCTCTACGGAACAACATGGTTTTTATGCCAAAAAAAAATCATCTATCACTAAGTTATGTTCCCTGTCTTCTTATGTCTGTGACTCTCTGAACAATCAAGGCCAAATTGACGTTGAATAAACTGACTTCTACAAAGCGTTTGACCAGAGAGATCATCACTTGCTGATTGAAAAAGCGTCTTCAAAATTTTATTTCTCCCGTTCGTTTAGATTGAGGCTTTAGATCAGTTGCTTTTGTTCCAACTTCTGGTGTGTCTCCAGGTTCTAACCTTGAATCACTTCTGTTCAATATATTTATAGACGATCTCATCTTCGATCATCTGCTACAATCTTGCCTATGCGGATGACTTAAAACTATATCACCGCATTGAAACATCAATAGTGTCAGTCAGCTATGTACTAAGAATAAATTGCATCTTAACATCAGCAAGTGTAATGTGGTTTCTTACCACCGCACAAAAACTCCTATAGTCTTTAATTATAGAATGGATGGTACTACCCTGACTAGACCTGGCACTATAAAGAATCTGGGGATTTTATTTGTATCTCACATTACTAAAATGGTTTCCAGTGCAACGCAAACTGTAGGATTCGTAATAAGAAATTGGAGGCATTTTTGTAGCTCAGCTATTATTAAATTGTTATTTTAACTGTTACGTTATGTCCAAGCTTGACTATGGCTCGGTGGTATGGTCACCAATATATAACTGCCACGTTCAGAACATTAAGAGAGTGCAGAGAAAATTACTGAAGTATCTAATGTTCAGAGAGGAGGATTTCTATCCCGAGAGGGGAGTTGATCATCATCTTATACTGAGAAGGTTCGCTGTACTGCCTCTTACGCAGAGACTTGCATTCTGTATCATTTCTCTACAAGTTAGTTCATTAAGGAATCGACTGTCCGTTTCTTTTGGAACAATTACGGTTTCATGTGCCGCGGCTGGAAGGGAGACATCAGTCAACTTTCTTACCACAGTTACCTAGATCCAATATCCATGTTCGAAACCCTATCAACCTTTAACAAACTATCGTACTGTGATTTATATTATGATGGTCTCCAGGCGATACCTAGCCAACTTCGATTGGCGTCGGGTTACCCGTACTGACAAGTGTTATTCTTTTCTGTCTTCTTTTCTTTTTTTTTAGTTATAATATAAGTAGATGTAAGACTAGATTTTACGTACTCTAAATATTTCATATGCTTTATATTTAATGTTTCCTGTAAATGGGTCATGTTACCTGTCGGAAATAAAGTGCTATTATTAATTTTTTTTTCCAAGGGATAACGCTAGGAATCTTACATCAGCCAAACACCAGCTCTAGCGTGCTGACTGTCCCATAAATTGGGAAGACCCCGACGGGGATGCGCACCCGTCGGGAGTGCCGCATTCTTACCGGCTAAACCCAGCAAACCCTTCGTCTTCACCACCTAGCTGGGAACTGTTGTTCACATTACTTCCAGCTAGGGGGCGTGTCTGTGCCACGTGGCGTTCGTATCTGTCATTCCTGTATTTCTCCGTGCAGTATCAGTCCACACGTCACGTGTTGTCTCGTTAGTTTTCTAGGCAGCCGTCTGCCTTCTTTCTTAATAGTATGTCCTTTATAAATCGGTCCAGTTAACGTCTTGAGTCTTTGTCTTTCTACCGTCCATCGTGAGCAGTCGAAAAACGTATGTTCCGCGTTGTCAGTTTCTCCGCAGTACTTACAGCATGGGCTCGTTACCTTACCCATGCGGCAGAGGTAATGCCGGAAGTATCCATGTCCGGAGAGGAACTGAGTGAGGTAAAAATTCACCTCACAACCGTCCCTCTCCTTCCACCGTCGCACGTCTCTGATTAGTCTCCTCGTCCAAGTGGAGTCCGTGCCGTTAGTCCATCGGGTCTGCCAGTCGTCCATCGTCACGTTGCGTACTTCTTTGGACGCCCTTGCCCTGCCCAGTTTCATATTACGCTCGTAGACACTCTTTCGCTCAAGAGCTAAGAGGTCTATGGGAATCACTCCGGCGATTATTAATATTATTTTTATCATTATTATCATTGTAATCATTATTATTATTATTATTATTATTATTATTATTATTATTATTAATATTAATATTATTAATATTATTATGATAATTATTATTATTATTATTAAATAAACTTATCAATAGGCTTGATTGTCTTTGCGTCCTTTGGAGCCTGTTCGTCTTCAAAAATCCACTGTTTTGACTGTCCTTCTGTTTCTTTAAGGTACATCTGATTGCGTTAATTCTACACTGTCAGCACCCATCTTGCGAAAAGCCTATGGTGCCAACTATTTTGCGCACTTTGATTTGTCGATCACTTAAAATCCTATCCTGGATTTTTGAAATTTTTTTTGGGGAACCATTTATTTTTTGTTGAATACGTTTAAACTCATTCACCCAATGGTAAAAGCAAGCAAACATAAGAGCAGATGTGCTATAAATTTAGTTCAACTCAAGTATGATGTCTTTCGGCGTCAACTTAAGTGTTACTTAGTGTTAATGATACTTATTGTATCCATTTAACTAGACAATTAAACTATTGATTAGTGAGGAGTGACTAAGAACTTATTGAACGACCCTCGTATTACAAGCGATAATAAACTGGCGTATCCTGGTGCTATGAAAAATGTCGCTGTCAGTCGTTTCGATTGTTTCTATGATTTAAACGCGCGCCGATGCAACAAATCGGTTACCGTTGCTACGTTTTGCTTTTTTTAAGTGGGTTTTAGGAAGTAAGGTAAAAACCCCACCTGTCCAATATCTTATTTGTCCCATTGATGCGAAAAATTTCAAATTCACATCTCTTGTTAATTTTTCACATCTATTGTAATAAGAACATTAAAAAAAAATTAATTACATAATGAAATATGTGGCAGGAAATTCTTTAAATGTTTGAAATGCTGCAATCGAAGCAGGATTTTATGAACATCTAAAATTTTAGATATAAATATGCATTGAATAGATAGATAACTACTTAGGGCAGAATTCACAGTCATCTCTCAGGCCTTGAGAACGCCTCAAAAACTATAGAATGATGAATGTATGAATGAATTGTTCATGTTAAGACATATGAAGCTGAAACCTGGGACCCTACGGATCAAAATAAAAACAAAACACTGTTGTCACCTACAACTGTCAAGGTTTGAAAAATGAGGAAATTCAAAGAAGATCTAATATGCCCCATATAATGATGCAAAGTACATAGTCCCAAAGGACATAGAACTGGAGTCCAACGGAATGCCAAAGGAAAAGAGGAAGCCCCAGCATGGAACCAAGTCGTAAATTAAAAAGAAATTGAAAAATTTTTGAAGTCAAGTTCAATGCTCATATATGTCTTTTTCGTAACATCATAACTTACTACTGGATATAGCCTACTGAGCCTCTTTGATTAACCTGCGATTAGTTCCGCTTTTTTTTCTTTTAATCGCTTTTAAAAATAACAACATCTAAGCAATAAAATCTGCATAATAAAAAATAGGTACTGATTACTAATGCGACATTTTTCGCTTCATTTCATAAACATTAAGGTATATATTACATTATAATCGGACTATATAAAAATGACTCATTTAAACAGTTCGATGAAAAGAACGACAATCAATTTTATCATTTTAATGTTTCACCAGTTCGGATTTATTTGTAACATTTCATTGTTCACTTTTATTGTAAACTTCATTGTTCGCGATAGTTTAATCAAACTGGTGTGGCGAGGACAAATATTTTTTAGAGAATAAAAAAAATTAATTGTCAGATGTCATAGTAGTCGAATTTTTCCCCCATAAGTACTTCTCGTCCCTATTCAAAAGGCATATCTGTGGAAATGAGCTTTTAACAGCTGTTTTCCCTTCGATGACCACGTAACCGCACGGTCAATTACGGTAATGAGAACGTAATTCTTTCGGCAAACGTTCGGTGTCGGCTCTCGGACCCCATTCTAACCCCATTCCACCCCATTACCAAATTAGAGGCGGTGAGGTGGTGGACTTTCCGCACCAAAATCCGCTGCATTGATCGACAATAAGAGAAACAACAGAGAAAAAAAGGAAAACCAACGACGAGGGATGCAGACGCAGTTCTGTGAGACCTCTCAAAAGCCACAAAGCGGTGTGTCATAGGGCTCCATTTTGGGACCCTATATTGTATTTGGATTATATAATATGTCAGACTTAAGGCTCTATTATTGCCGTAGAATGAAGTTTGTTATAAAAGGACCATTAATTGATTTCATGTGAACCGTTAAATATTAAGCAGTCCACCAAAAGGAAACTTTCTCAATTTTATGCTAGCTGTTATGATATATTACTCGCTTTTTGGCGCTGGAAAAAGCTTTAAACTATCTTAACTGTAGCCATATTCATAATCAATTTTGGTACCGAAAATGATATAACCGTTGCGAGGTTTGAGCGGTAAATTTCTTTAAAAAATTGGATGATATAAGGACGATTAATCGTATATGGTTTTGGAAAAGTAAGCATGATTGCGGTCGAAAAATCCGCAAACGCTTTGAAATTCCCCACACGTTCTTATCTATGTGTTCGCGTAACTCAAGGTTAACTGTTCAAGAACCTGCAGAACGGTTGAATATTCCTGCTACTAACGAAAAAAGACATCGTTGTTTAATTTTATTTCTGTGTAAATTTTTGTATAGATTTCCTTTTATATTAGATTTAGATTTTTTTAAAATGCAAAATATTCCAAAATGAATGCGGTTGGGCCCTTAGTGGTCCTGTCAAGCTCAAGTTCTTAGTAATTCTTCCACTTGATAGGACCCAAACAGGGAAGGAAACGGGTCCATATATTCTGTCTTAGCACTATTAATTACATGTTACAAAAACTAAAAACTTTGGGCTCAAAATAACCTCACGAAAATTACATTACGCGTTAATAACCCATAAAATGGCATGAGCGTGAAGTTTCAAAAGAAATGCAAATAGTTTGATTGCTGCGGGCGGTCTTATCCCTATGGGTAGAGTTCAGTTTGCTCACCTTAACGCCCTCCTGTCGACTCATCTTTTACCTTGTGACTTTGCACCCTCGCAACTTAGGGGTCGAATAAAGGGGATTGAATTTATCACAACGGCTAACTGTTTTATTTTTTGAGTAATATTTTAACTCCGTCTCTCTGACAGTGGCGCGCTACTATTTAACCATTGCATATTATTAGATAATATAAAAAAATATGCCTTGACGCGAGACCAAGTCTGCTAGAATCTGCTATGCATCAGAGCCACATTTTTTCATATCATTCTGGCACCTAACTTTAGATTAGAGGAGGCTTTCTTTTGCAGGACTATTAAAACCGCCCCTAAGTTACTCTAGTTTTTTGTCTGTTCATAGATATAAGAAAGTGACCAATTGCTTTTGAATGGGATTATCCAAGGCTGGTCATTAAGATACAATGCAAGAAGATTATTACCTAAAGTTTCGGAATTTAAATTCAGGCAAAATTTGTAGTCCGTAATAGAAAATAATTTTATACCTACCTGTGTTTAATATTCTTTGGTTGGTATACTACTTAGTTTAAGTTTATTAGTAATCATTCTTATTTCGTGTGTTGAATCGTGTGCGAATTATGCAAAATATGTGCGAGTCTAGTGTATGTCACGAGATGCTCCCGGCCCAAATGTAGAAAACACTATTCCATTGAGACTAAGGAAATTATAAACAATCTTTATTTGGCTCTCATTGAACGTGGTGCCAGCAAGCAAGCATTTTTAGAAGAAACGGCCACATTGACAAAAATTCCAACATCAATTGTATGGAAAATTGTGAATAATCCCATTTCAGCGAGGAAAAAAAAGAAGCGATGCCGACATTTTCTCGAGTGTAGATGAAAGTGATCAAGAGATAATACGGCGTAAAATTTACCAGTTATATGAGGAATAAAGCTTGCCTACATCAGATATCTAAATTAGGAGGCTTGAAAAAGATGAAATCGGTGTTAAATATGGCAGAACTACCTTATGGAAGTGTATTCAACACATGGGTTTTAGATTTAAAAAAAATGACAAAAGGCAAGTTTTAATGGAATCTTTTAGAATTCGGAAATGGCGACTGGAATATCTAGAAAAAAATAGGATTTACATAGAACAGCAAAGGCCAATTATTTACTTGGATGAAACCTGGTTCGACACTTATGATACCCCGGAAAAAGGTGGGGTTGACTCAACTGATAAGTGTAAAACAAACGCGCCATCAAAAAGAGGTAAAAGAATAACTATTTTGCATGCTGGCTCTAAAGATGGTTGGATTCCAAATGGACTTTCTGTCTGCGAAAAATATTAAAGATTGTTCTGGGGATTACCATGAAGACACCACCGCTGATTTATTTGAAAGTTGGTTTAATAACAAACTAGTTCCAAACATTCCTCCTAATAGCGTAATTGTAATGGACAATGCAAGTTATCACAGTAGACAGTTGACTAAAACCCCTTCCTCATGTGTAGCAATTAATTGAGGTTCGACAAAGCTTGAACCTACAAAAGGACTACGTCTGTTTTAATTATGCAAATAATCTAGTCCTTTTAAGGCTCCCACCTTACCACTGTATATTTAATCCCATTGAACATGTTTGGCTCCAACTGAAATCTGCCATTCGTCGTAACAATGTTTTTCCCCGTGTTAACTGCAATGTCCTCAAACTTATAGAAACCGAAGTTTTTAACATCCCTCCATAAAGTTGGGCAAATTCTGTTAAACATATAGAAAAAGCAGAACAATCGCATATCCATATTGCAAGTAATCTAGAACAAATAATAATTAGAACAGGCGAT
The DNA here is from genome assembly GCF_029955315.1 of Cylas formicarius. Lineage (NCBI taxonomy): Eukaryota > Metazoa > Arthropoda > Insecta > Coleoptera > Brentidae > Cylas > Cylas formicarius. Next base: position 17,330,065 of record NW_026844319.1, on the reverse strand, counting down.
GATAGCGATAGAGATTCTGTTATATTATGTGAATAATTTTAAGTAATTTAAGTAGGTAATAAAAATAATTTGTAATTTTTTTTAGATTTAAACATAAATACATACATAAATAAATAAATATTGTTTAGCATCTTTCCTAACAAAACCCCAAATAATTAAATTCTAAGCAAAGTACGGACCTGCTCGGCCATATTTCATTCTTACAGCTGGCCCGGGTGTTTCCTTAATTCGTATCAGTTAGTCACTTTCTTATATCTATGAACAGACTTTACCGGTAACTTATGAATAAAATTAATGAATACGAAACTGGAAGTTTTTGCGGATTACCTGATTACCACAGAACATCTTCAGAACAGATAGATCAACCCAAACAGCGATTTATTCATTTTCAGAGCACGCTATCAACTATATTGAGTCTGGCGAGCACCCTGCAGGGATAATTTGTGATCTTAGCAGGGCGTTTGACTGTATGAACCAGGAAATTCTTTTGAATAGGATGGAACAATACGGAATTCGTGGAATAGCTTTGAACTTTAACAAATCGTAGGCAGTAGGTTGAAATAAGGCAGGAAAAGACTTGTATCAAATTAAAAAATTTCAAGTGCAATCTTTCGATAGAGGCGCACTGCAAAGTTCAGTGCTTGGTCCTGCTTATCAATGCACTCACTGCCTACTTGCCTAGTTTGGGTATATCAGAGTTCGCTGACGACTGTTCAAGTTTAATCTCTTCACGCTGTTATCAAACTCTTGAAGACAGAATTAATTCAGCTCTTGTATTGTTAAATAGTTGGTTTAACACCAACGAACTCTTTTTTAATGTTTAAAAATCAAGTATACCGATAATCAAATGCCCACAAAACAAAAAAAAACTTTTCTGTGAATGTTCACTCGGCCGTTGAAATAAAAAAGCACGCTAAGTTTTTAGGACTAGAACTTGAGGAAACCTTATCTTGGGAAACTCAATGCCAATTACTTTCTGCACACTTATTGTGTCCTAATAAAAATTTTAAAACCTGTTTTGAAATGGGAATTGCATGATAAATTCCTGCTATGCTCACATCCATTCGAGATTACTTTATGATATTCCCTTTTGTGGAAATTCAAGTCATGCGATATCTGTTTTCAAGTCCCAAAAGAAAGTCCTAAAGTGTATCGCTGGAATGTCGCCGGATAGTTCGTGCAGACCCCTCTTCAGGGAGTTTAAAATACTGCCTTTAGCGTGTATATACATATTAGAAGTTTATCTGTGTATAAAAATAAAAATAACTTACAAAAAAAACGGAGATTTTCATGACTATAATACAAGTAACAAAGACTGTTTTCAAAAAAATATGTTGCGAACACCGGTGTTAAGAGTCTACAATAAAGTTTCCCCAGAGTTAAAAAGCAGAAGTAATATAAACATTTTTAAATCCAAACTAAATTTTTTTCCCCAACAAAACTGTTTTTATCACTGTATTGTTGAGCTTTGTCAGATATTTTCATTATATAAATTTTTAATGTGATTTTCTGCCTCATTTGTGGGATTTATATTATGTGGTATAATGAAGATTATTATTATTATTATTATTATTATTTATTATTATTATTATTATTATTATTATTATTGTTAATATTACTATTATTATTGTATTATTTTTATAAAAATAATAATAATAATTATTATTATTACTAATAGTATTATTATTGGTCTTAATTTCCACGAGACATTTTTTGAAATTTTCCTAAACAAGTTTTCTTCTTTAGATTTTCCGACTGACTTTTACAGATTCTGCAATTTTTTTATTTTTATGAGGCTGATTTAGTTGAGGGATGCGTAGATCTGAATGAGTTGGTTTCAGTTATCAGTATATATAACAAATACCATTACAATGTTCAATGTCTTAACTTGTTTTGTTTAAGACGCTTTATACCAATTTATTAATAAAATATTTTTTACAATGAATACCTCACACATTTTGCGTTAGGCAAAAAACATGAATTATTGGAAAAATAACAAAATACTAATATTTCTGATACTTTAAGACGTCAGCTCCAGACCCTAGTCCATTGTTGCCAAGTTGTTATGTGTCTCTTGCATGTACGCACTTTTAAATAATTAACTCAACAACAGAATAACAGAAACTAGCACTATTCATATACCAGCGTATTTTCACATGATTAAAATGCAGAAATCACGGTCAAACAAAAAATTGGGCTACCGTGGCCAATCGTGAGGCAGTTCTGACCTTTTCGGCATATTAGTCACTCGTTTATTAAGCACTCGTGGCCAAAATGACGTTTATCAAACTTGTTGCATAATATATTATTAAAGTCAAGATTCCGAACAACAAAATGCACTTTTGCAAGTACTTTGTTACATACCAGTTTATTTAAAAAAATTGCTGGCGGTTACCTATTTTAGTTACTGGTTTAAATTGTAGTGTTTTGGAGAAAACCACCAATTAATTATATAGATTTTACAAAATACATTAAGTATCCGATATTTATTCTCTTTTGCTTATAGGTCTTGATGAAGTTTAAACGTATAAAACGAAACGTTGGCCAAAAATCATTTAATTTGTTGTGCTAGAACCGATCACTACCATTCGAGTTACAAGTGAGAGACTCAATCGACAATAATTTTACAACTTCTTTCCTAGTTATTCCTCCTTTAGAAGCAGGTTGGCGACACTGACCGCAAGTGAAGCCGTTGTCGTCACGTGAGGGTACGTCTTTGTTTCGAGGGCGACATCAGTGACGTCATGCGCGGTAAACGCTCGCAAAATACGGCCGTTTGGTCCGCGTTAGATTGTTATTAGCGAATTTATTTGCATTTTCATGCGCCTCGCGTTATCGTTTAAATATGATAATGGCGACATTTAAACCGGGAGAGAAACGTCGCTTTCGCGCGCGTCGCATTAGATTCGACGCCGCGCCGCCTCGGACGAGTTTGTTATCGTTTTTATTTCCTAGTTTGCGACCGTAGTCGACCACTTTGGTATCTAAATATCATAAAGAGAGAAATCAGTGCGCGAGAGAACACAAACGCTTTCGACCAATTTATTTTCATTACGGCGGAAAATAAAACGAACGACGTGACGTGGTGCTACGGCCGGTAAAAAAAAAAAACTAGCGGGAAACGTAAATTAGTCGAGGAACCTGTCTGGAAATTTCAGCATCGTCTAATCACCCTAGACGCGTTTACAGGGTGTGTCGGTTTCTTGTCACAGCGACTTTGGCAGTCGATAGTGTTATTTAAATCAACAAATCTAGTTTTTTTTTATTTGTTTAACTATTTAACAACAAAGACAAAGACAAAATACGATAAGTAAAGATGTCAACTAACCAAAATTAACAAACAATAGTCGCAAATTTCAGAATAAGTAAAAACGTAGTCTATGAGGATCAGGCAATTTCTCTCATAGTTAATGATATGAAAAATTTTGATGGTTGATATTTGCAATTTCTTGTTGGAATGTTTAATGATTTTGAGCGATTGAAAAAGGTTGGCGTAGTATTCTTTTTCTACAGCCATTAATTTACCGAGTGACGTGACCGTCAGAATTACTGGAAACATCAGAAGCGGCTCGTGAAGACTAACATGGTGATACTTGTCGTTGAATATGTCGTTTTTGGAAAAACACTGTTAAAAAATATTCGTAGACCTTTTTGGCGATGTATCTATATTTAAAACTCTGTTATTAGGGAAGATACGAAGATGCTGTTTGCACTGGTCACTTTTTTGACACCTAAAAAATGATATACTTAAATTTTGAATGGTGGTTGCGATTCAAGTTAAGAGAAAAAATTGAAAAATCTCCCTCTCTTTTCATTGCAACTTTTTAATAGAAATAAAGTGGCGCATTTAAAATTTTTAGTTGCTGTTTTTACACTTTTTTATGTTTTCTAATATTCTTGAGAAATTTTTGTTTAAATGTTTTTAACTTACGGCCATTAGTTTCAACACCTAAATTGGGATTCTAAAGTATGTTTTACAATTATAAGAATGGGGTAATTGAGAGTTAAGTTCTTAACAACTTAAACTAGAAAATTATATTTTGCGACAATAAATAAGGATATGAGAAAAAATAAAATAAATAATTGCAAAAATTTGGAAGATATTTTTGAGGGTTAAACCATCGCGAAAATAAAATTTAGATGATGCAATCATAGGAACAATTTGAAATAAATGGCAAAAATATATTATTCTAATTCTAATGGCGATCCTAAAAAATCAACACTTTCTTTCTTTCTTATTAATCAACATTCCTTAGTAGCTCAGAAACTATAGGCGCTATTCCAAATCTCATTACATAATTGTTTAAGTTTTAAAAAAGGAAAGTAATGACCAAACATTTATCATCTTAATTTTCAATGATAAAACAATGGGGGCAGTATTCAAGAACCGCGTAGTTTCAGGTTATTTTTGAATGAAAATGGAGGTTTTAAATTTATGATCGTTAATAATTGAATTGCTCGTGAAAAATAAAAGTCCTAGCTCTTTATGGATATCCGGGAGTCTTTTGAACGAATATGTAATTTTTTTTACCCCTCTATGAAATTTGATTCGATTATGTTTAGCATTATGAGGCAAACTATAATATTTTCTACGAACATCAGGTACGATTCTGTTGTAGATATGCCCTCAAACTTCTTCACATTTTGTACATTCGCAAGCATAAAACCACAACTGTAAAGACTTCATCAATAAATATGTACTAGGGTTGAGCCGGGTATTCATACCTTCCTTGTTTGATCCTAGAGTCAATATACAAATACAAACAACAGTCATCAAACATTTGTAGTTTTGACTAGGTAGTAGTACTAGTTAGTTAGTAGAACGTTAATTTTTCGCAACAGGCGATATAGTTTTGAAATCCGATTCTAGAACTACCTTAAAACCAAACGGTGGATTTGGTTGGACTCGAAGGATATGACGCCTGCCGTTCAGTAATCAAACCACCCCTTTTATCCAATCAACTGTACTTTCGTAATACAATCAAGTGTACAGGGTTTACACTCGCCGCGCGGCGTTGCCACGTTGTTTCGCGTGTACGTTGTTTTTATGAATGACTTGTTGGGTCTCTCTCCGATGGTTTTAACGTCTCGGGAAGTAATCAATCGGCGTAAATTAAATCGCTATCCCCTGCGACGCGAAAGTACGATATAAACCGCTTAACATCGAATTAAGTTCTCTATAATTGAATAACGCTTAATTCAAACGGCCGTAAAAGCTGCATCTGTTCTTCGCGCGGACGCACACGTACACACAAAACGAGAGAAACAAAGAAGAGAGAGATACACATAATATTATACGCGGCAATTAATTTCGACTCGTAGTATAGTATTCTCAGCCGCAAGCCGCGGGGTGTAGGTCGAATTAAATTTATTTTGTCCTTTGCATCAGTCGGCGTTTTGTAATTCAAATTCGATATTGAACTGTATTGTTCATATTTTGCGTAACGATAGAATTTCTGTTGTCGATCAAAGCAAAAAAAAAAATAATGTCTCGCTTGGCAAATTGGTTCGCGTTGCCTCGGACCAAGGTGAGGAACGTAACGCAAAAATTCATAAATTTTACTTATTTAATTATTTATATATAAATTTATCCACCGTTATCTATAATAATTGTAAATTGTTAACTATTTTTATTGTTTATAATAAATTATTACGCGTCCAATTTACCAATGACCCTTTTCAAGGAATATCCGAATACGATACTTATTATTATAGTTATTATTTATTGTTTATCAGAAATTACGTTTCTACAACACGAAATCCGAATCAGACATTACATGAGCCTAAAAAAACAAAATAGTAAACTAATGTGATTGCAAATACACAGATACAAATTTATAACAAGACAAGCAAGACCCATGTGAGTTCAAAATTTTTGAAGCGGTTATAATGGTATTGTAAATACGGAGCAGATCTGATCGGGTTTAATTAAGTAAGGAGAATTTTAGAAAAATATGATTTGTTATTGTTAATAGTAATTCTTATAATGGTCATTGACAATTGAACTAGCTGGGCGGTAGATTAGAGAGTGCAAAGCTTGAGTAAAAATTCGTGCAGTGTTGCACTGCAATGTTGAGGCCTGCTTCAAAAAGTTGTCAGTATTAAGATGTCATTCGTCTTAAAGTTTTATGAATTAAGTTTGTGGAACCTGTTTCAAGGCGAAACAAAGCACTTGAAGTTTATTTAGGAAAAAAGATCTTCCAGAAATAAATAAATATAAATTTCATTGCATTATTAAAATTATTTTTAGAAATATAAATCTCATTTTACTTTAAGAATGATTTCGCTCTCTGGTTATTTTTGTATATTCCTCTTAAGTGGAATATTTCAAATAACAAGATTACTGGATTCACATTTTACTCAACGTATGAATAAAATAGAAAAAAAAAACAAGGTAAGTCAAGACAATATTTAAGTTTTAATGGTAAGTATCAGATTGAATAAAGTGATAATTCTTTTGTTTTATTTTCTATTTTAATTTTTTCCTCTTAACCAAGAGAAACTTTATGGTATAATCCAACACGAGGACTAATATTACTCGTGGGCGTTTCGCTTTGTTTTAGAAAGTGTTTTCTTTATCGCATCTCCTTATAAGCCGGGGGAGACAGGGGACCGATCTAGATCGCGCGTTTCATCGGCTCGCTTATTTAGAATTATCGTAACCTAACCGTATTTACTTAATTGTCTCGTTGTCCACGTTAATACGCCGGTCCTTATTTGCCGCTCGAAAGTTTCGTCTTTTACGCCAAAGTTTTTATTATTTATGAGATATTTAAGGCCACACGACATTTATTATTTATTGTTCATTGAATTTCTGCGCAACTTATGAATGATGCATTCGTTTTTTGTTCGATTTTTGCTTGAAGCCCGACGACGACGACAACTGATATACGTGTATGTGTGCCTTTTACGATTCGTAATAATTGTATCTGAAACCGTTCCGGGAACTCATTGACAATACCGATTGTGACAGCTCGCTGTTAATTGAAAACGGGAGTGTAAAATCTACAGGGAGTTTCGTTAGTAACGCGACGAAAAAACCGTTAAGAGGAATCATATATTAAAATTAATACAGGGTGTTTTCTAATTAAATGAAAATAATTACTGAGGCGATTTTTGGATCCATTTTCAAAACAAAAAACTTTTTAACTTTTGAGATAAAAGGTGGTAAAATTTTCAAAAATAAAACATATATTTTTAATATCTATAATATCATTTTGGATTTTGTAATGAAACTTTTCGCACGTGTGTACCACAATTTTTTAAAACTACACCAGTGGCTTGCCGAATTTCACCTGCCTATTTTGGCGGACATTGATGGTATGCCAGTGATTTCTCTTAAAATAAAAATTATTTTTACGATCTTCAAACATTTTTAAAGAAATTTAATTTCTTCACTGGCTTGTCGCTGATTGTTTGTGAACAAATAATATTTTGGTTAATTAGGTCGCCAGTGCGCTGGTTAAATGGAGAAGTTTTTTTGTAAAATTTAAAAGATTTATGAAAAACAATAAATCTGGTTTTCAGTTAAGTTAGTTAAGTTAAGTAGTTAATTGTTGATTGTGTTGATTCTTATTTTTAGTTTTACAGTTTTAATCGAATGATATAACATTCTACCAACAAGTAACAAACGATTCTTATTTATAAAAAAGTAGAACATAGAAACTAGATAAGTTGTTGAAAGTGTCCTCCACCTTGAAGGATACACGCTTCAGCTCTTATCCTCATATTGCCGCGCACTCTCAAGTATACCTTCAGTGTTTCTGGTTAAATCGCAGGAAGCTCTTATACAATCATTCGGCTGTTCTACAGTGTTAACTAGGCCCCTGGACTAAACTTTTAAGACTTTTAAGACTTTTTTAAGTGATAAGAAATAATTATAAAGGTTTCGAAAATACACCCAGGTACTTCATATTTATTTCTTCATCGATTTTTTGTAGTATTTTAATAAAACAGATGGATAATGCATTCAGAGAACAGGCGTTTTAATTTTTTAGGCGAAAACCGTACATCGGCTTCAAAACAATCAAGAAATTAAATGTCTTTAGAAATGATTGGAGATTGTAAAAATATTTTTTTAAGAGAAATCAGTTGCAGAAATACCTAAAGCGGTATTACAGATATTAAAAAAATATATTTTATTTTTGAAAACTTTACCAACCTGTATCTCAAAAGTTAAGACATTTGGGACATATGTTCATATGAACTTTTCTTTTTAAATTTTTAATTATTGACATTCAATTAGAAAACATCCTATATAAACTGCAGGACACTGACGAAAACAAAAATTGTGAACGAAAATCATAGTGTTCGCAGAATAAGGAACGAAACCGATAGGTTTTATTTAAGGCTGAAAGTTACGTCACACTCACAATTGATTTCAGAGTCAAGTTGACGCATGAGCGTTAAAAGAGAAGAATAAAAACTTGACTGTCAAAATTTTATTAATAAATAATTAACTATAGAGTTATCACATTGTCACAATGTTTTTTTTATTTTGGCAATGACTGACAGTCTTCTATAGCCCTTAAGCTGATTCTACACAAACAGTTAAAATGTTTTGAGAGTCAGATGCATAAATACTGAGAGATTTGAGACAGTCTACACCTTCAAGCAAAGTTAGATGTAATCTAAAGTCTTTTCTGGAATCGCAAGCTGCAAAACAGTCGCGTTTCAACTGCTCGTGCAAAACTACATTTTTTAAATTCTATAGATACTTATGCATTGTCCTAATATATTATGAATCAATATATAATGTATAAATAGATCCATACATTGATTTTTCACATTACTACTACTAGTTATTAACTGATTAACTGATTAATTTTACAATCATTAATAATCATTGCGCTGATGCAAATTGTAATCACAGCACAAAAACCTTATTCTAATACCATCAGGCATGATTTAATGATTAAATTCATTATTATAATAACGTAGTACGCCCAAACTAAGGAGTAGCTACCGTTAAGACACGCCACTAAAATGATTTTCAACTTTTAATCCGCGTTCTTCTCCTTGCAAGAAAGTTCATTATTGGCACAAAGATCCACCTTAAAAAAACTAATTTTTTACTGTTTAGACTGTTAAAATTATTAGGTAGAAACGTTTTCACCTTTGAGTACTGTACCTTAATTTTAGCTGTTACCTTTTGAGAAACATGTAAATTTATATCGTTGGGCATCCCAGAACAAAACATATTTATTATATTTTCGAGTTTTTAGAAATAGAAAAAACTTATATCTGAAGTTCTTGTTTATCAATTAGACTAAGTTTTAGTTAGCTTTTAATAACACTCTCCACTGGAACTTTGTCAAGGCTGGTATTTCCATTACATAAAAAGAGTTCAAAATCCAACTCTTTGAGATACGTAATTCAAATTTGACCACGACGATATAATATCTATTTATTGGGTTAGTTTCTGAGTTCAAGGGAAATGAAAATACAAAAAAGTAGAAATGGCGTATCTGGTTATTATAGGAAGTGATTGATCACACTTAATCATTAATAATATGATATGTGTTTTAATTACAAATATAATGCTTTTAGAACATTAATATCAGGAGCCGCAACATTAGATGATAACAGTGGAATATTGCATTCATTGTTTCGGACATCAAAGCTAAATTAATAATCGAAAAAAAAAATTAAGAGCGTTTCACTTTATATATTATGAGCGACACTCAGCTACGAAGACTAACTGACAACACCGCACAATGATAACACTGCAACATATTTTTATTTTTACACTTAGAAATGAAGTTATGTCGGTTTGCGTGAAATCTTTTCAGAGAAACGGACGGAAAAACGCGCCGTCTGAACAAACCCTAACGCGACACGCTCCGATGAAACAGATGCGGCGCCCGTCAAGACGGAGTAAAATGGACGCCGATCCGACACGAAAGGAGAGAATTAATCGAATATATATATAAGGTTCCTCCGCCACTTAACTAATTAACTAATGGCCGACCTTCTAGGAATTTTGTCGGGTGGCGTACGGGGCCCGATAATGTGTCCGGTCCCGAATAAATGAATTTTAATTTCATTAAAGCCGGTATTCATTTGCCGGCGCCCGGGTCAGATTTAGATTGCGCGTTCGCGTGATTCGAGCAAAATGTCCTCCTCCGCCGCCTCCCCCAAGGAACGCGTTGCGCCGGAACGATCTCTTTAACACCCGGAATCGTTTTCCGCGTTTCTTCTGTCGGAAGGGGTGCGTCGCGAGATTTTATTTTTTTCCACTGCCTATTGTCGAATGTACAATTCAATGAGACCCCTTGTTTTTTTGCGTTGTTTTCATATGAGTTTCATGTTCGCGTTGCATTGACATTACTTTAAAAAAATAATTGCTCTTATGGTAGATATCCCTCACGAGACATTAAATAACAATTATCCTAACAATAATAACCTTATGGACACTTTGTCTTTTACAATTTTTAATTGGCCCCACGAATAACGCACGTAGAGCATGAATTTGCCAGACGTTTTTATTAGGTTACTTGGTGACCCGGCAAACTTCGTACTGCCTCAATGGTTTAATAAAAAACGCATTTTTTGAATGAAGCATGAAATTTATTATTATGTTATTCGTATAACACCTTGAAAGTGGGCATGATAATTGTCCTGTATATGTGTAGCGCCAAATGATGTCATCTGGAAACAGTTATTATATTTCTGAATGTTGGCCAAGAAGTTCTTAGAATCCAATCGCCGAAACTAAACATCGTAAAGGATCTGGTGGTGGGACCAATTGTGGCAATTCTACTTTGCCTCCAGCACAACATAATCCAGTAGATTCACCAGTGTATCCTAACGCCTTACAATATTTACAGATTATGTTCATTTCCCTAATTGTTACCGATTTGTCGGCACAATATCAATTGTCTGATCATAATCAAGAATCACAGGAGCACTGCTTCTGCGGATTCGCTCAATTTCGTTATATCGTGCTTGCTGCTGTTGTGTTTGATGTGCATGAACTGGTTGCATTCTAAGCAGATCTACTTCATGGTCACTCATTAAATAACGCAATTCTGACATAGCAAATACGACTATTTTCTTGATCTGTCTCTCTCTGGTCATCAGTGCGGTTAGCACGTGAGGTAGTTTTGATTGACAGCGACGACTTAAATTTTCATACTAGTGCTAGTCTACGTAAACGATCGTTAAGAATATGGGGGACTTTCGAGTTGTAATTCAAACATATCTCGATACAGGAGGAATCTACGCAGTAAATGGGTTCGAGGAACAGTGAATCTTACATCAACCCACAAAACATAAAAAGTTAATTTGGCAACTAACTTAAGCCGTCAAGCGCCTATTGGCTTTTATATCAATCTTGCTGCGCAAACTTTCACCATCAATACCCCCTATGGAAGGACACCATTTACTCTAAAAACATACTCACGATGAGTTCATTAAATTTGAGTTCAGATTATGGAGGTATATTAGCTAGATTTAAGCAACGGATGATACCCTGTCTCTAGAGCAGCACCACTAGAAAATATTGAAATTGAATTGAATTGAAAATATAATAATTGGAAAGGGAAGATTTGGTTATAAGACATTAACATCGAATTTGGTTGTATGGGTTTATAGGTGAGCAATGGAAATATATGAAAGACGTCCTATGGATGTCTTATATCTGAAATATCAAAAACTTTTCAAAAAAGTGACAATAGAACGACTCCTTCTGAAGATGGTTTTTTATAAAAGCCAATGCGTTGTAGTAGAGGAATCTGCACCAGAACCTTTGATCTTTAACACTTCAGGGACTTATAAACCAGAATTAGAACTAGACTGATTGTAAATGCGAGTAAGATACTCAGCAATCATATAAGGAATGCCTTCAGGATATTTAGGAATCACTAGGCCTGCACTGACCGGTGGCGGCTAATTTTAAATTGAAGGTTGTCTTAAAGTAACTACATCCTCTTGGCTTTTGATGGCAAGTATCGAAAGAACCTACCAACTTCTCGGTGGATGTCTAAATAAGGATCCCCCTGGCGTTCAGGTTTTTTTTTCAAGACTGAGCTGATCTTAAAAGTTTGACTACACGAATCGGTTTTCTCTTCCAAATTTATGCACAAGTTGTTTTTCTTCTCAACACTCTGGGTTTTATCTAAGATTTTTTTCAACTCATAAACCTTTAGTTCGGCTGCAGTGTGACTGAAAACGGCTAAAAACGATTTGCATGATAAATCGAAGTTGCTGACGTTTTAGTTTCGACGTCGAGTCCCTATTCCTGAAACTCTCAACATTTTTTTTCAGATATATTAAAATTGGAGAATCTGGAACCAAACCGTCTCATCTTAATTTTATCTAGAACATGTTTTTTTTTTGCAACAGTCAAATTTATGATCAAATATCAGACACAGATATGCGTTGTCCACTATCACCAGTCATCGCAAATACATTTATGGAAGCTATTGAGAAGGAAGTCCTGGACACCTTCCATCAAAAATCAAAACTATGGAAACACTACGTTGATGATACTTTTGTTATTTGCCCTCATGGTCAAGAATCTCCCCGAGATTTTCCTAGCCATTTAAACTCTATACACATTAATATACGTTTTACCATTGGATTAGAAAATAGTTATAATACTAACAATAAGATCACTTTATTTCCAACAGGTAATATGACCCAATTACAGGAAATTTGAATATAAATAATATGATATAATAATTACAAGGCATGTAAAAATTAATCATTAATCTATTGATTTTATAACTAAAAAAAGAAAGAAAAAAAAACAAAATGTTAAGGCTTTTCAGTACGGATAATTCGACGCCACTCGAAGTTGTCTAAGTTTGGAGACCATCACAATATAAATCACCGTGCGATGATAATTTCTTGAAGTTAACATACATATTGTTAATAGGGTTTTGAAAATGTTAATTGATATCTCACTTCCAACCACGGCACATGAAAACGTAATTGTTCCAGGAGAAATGGACAATTGATTCCGTAATGAACTTGTAGAGAAATGATACAGATTCTAGGTCTCTGATTAAGATCAAAGGCAGTACAGCGAATCTTCTCAGTAGAAGATCATGATCAACTCTCCTGTCAGAATAGGAACCCTCCTTCCTGAACATTAGGTTCTTCAGTAATCTTCTCTGCACACTTTCAATAGATTGAATATGGCAGTTATATATTGGTGACAACACCACCAAGCCATAGGCAGACTTAGACGTAATAGTAATATAATGTTTTAATAGTAGATGAGCTACAAAAATGCCAGCAATTTTTTATTACGAATCCTAAACAAACCATTTTAGTAATATGATGTACAAAAGAGAACGTCAAATAAATTTCCCAGATCCTTTACAGTAGCAAGTCTACTGGCATTTTTGTGCGGTGGTAAGAATCCTAATTACACTTCTATTTACAAAACTTCTGGATTTCCCCAATCATCATTGTGGTTTCTTCATGGCTTAACTGAAACTGTGACATTACACTCACTGATGCTGCGATGCAATTTATTTTTAGTATACCGCTGACTGACAATGCGTACCGGTTTTCATGCAGTGATATAATTTTAGGCCATCTGCATAGGCAAGCTTGTCGAAGATGATGAAAGATATGAGATTATCTATGAATATATTGAACAGAAGTGGTCCAAGGCCCTAAGGCACACCAGAAGGGGCTGATCTAAAACCCTCAAAAATCATTAGAAATCTCCAAACAACGGATTCATCTTAACCGCACCTTTCACCAATATGGGAATCAGTCATCCGAGGCAATGTTCATGCCCATCCTTTAGCTCCTGCCCTTCAAACAGGATATAAACAGGCACAGATTAAGCTCTGAAGAAGCGAACAGGACGATTGTCTAAACGTCAACTCAGTCGAATTATCTACGACCAACGCAGAAGGAACCCAGAAAATTGGTAAATAGGAAATAATACTCATATTATGCTTTACCTAGGAAATAATAATCCGCACCAGTCATATCTTCTTAACGGAAACCAGTACTACTCAGAAAGATTTTAGATTGTCTACAACAAACTGAAATGGTATGGTATAAAATTTTTTATTAGGCCGAAAGGAATTTTCTGGATGTTTTTCTCAGAGTTACATCATTGACTACGACGAAGACGAGGTGGATCGTGAAAGTTTTGTTTATGTTCTGCAGGTGTGGTATAAGTTTCCAAAAGTAACTAGCCTCGCAGTCGTTTTAACGTTATTTACGCCATTTTCTAATTACGGACTTTTAATGAATAGTATAATATTTCGCCGGAGGACCAGCGGCGACGACGACGACGACGATGCCGGCGACTGACTATATCTTTTTACGGACGCATTGAAATACGCACGTGTCTCTAAACGATTATTAAGGTTTCTACGTTTAAAAATTTAAACGATACAGCGGCGTCGGACGACGTGAGTAATTATTTGATTTATTGTCGTTTTCTAATTAAACGTTAAATATGTTTTTCGTAATTAAAAGATATTATTGTTGTTATTTCGAGTTTTGCGCTTCTCTTATTTGCGTTTGCACGTTTTTTTTTTGAGTTTCACGCGACCGTTGCTTCGAGAGGAAGAACATTGTCGCCGAACAATAACCGGAAAGGCCAACAAAACTACAAATTCCTTTGCAAACTGATCCTCAAATCTTGAATTTTCGGCGAACAATTCGCGCCGCATATCGGTCGACTTTGGCAAATTCTCATTTTTATTTTTTAAGACCTGTTCCAACCTATAAAAGGAGAGATTTGTTATTCAACCTACTCCATATTAATTTTTCAACATTTCAAACCTAAAACATCTTCGCAGGTATGCTAACACTATCATCAACGTGAAAGTTTTTTTTAACATCTGAGTAGTTCTTTGATTTTTAATAACGATAATAGGAAATTATACGGATTAAGGCCTCACTAGCATATTCTTAATAGAGAGCAAAAATATTAGATATATTTTTGCTTTGACAAAATTATCTTAACATCTAGACTACGTTTTACATTAGAACAAGCATTAGAATATCACGAGGCCTTCGTTGACCTGTCGACAATATGGTCATCCTTAGTTGGATTAAAGTGCACGTGCATTCCAAAGGAAATCATACCGCCGACACCCTGACCAGGAGGGATGCCGGATTATATTTTACAGGACCGGAGCCTTTCGTCGGTCTGACAACTATTGGTTAGCTAGGAAGCTATTGAGGTATCCAAATCAAACAGCAGTCAAACAATACCTATGTCTAGGAAAAAGCTATGCATGGTCACGGGTAGATCATTGCTTATTTAACTCTCGTTTAGATGTAAAGCCATGCTTAATCGTGTAATTGTAATCGGGGAAACGACTCTGGAAGCTGTCATCACCTACGTGGGGTCACTAGGCTTGATGTGAACCTTAATGTTCCGTAAAAGAGGAAGCACAACTGGCCTGCTGAGGTCTAAGTGCTGTAATGTAGGCTATCCTTCTCCACTTACAGATACATATTATTGTGATGACGTTACTCCAAAATATTCCCAAAAAATGAATAAAATATTTGTTGACAATTTAAAAAGCCCGTAACGCAGTTCTTGTTGAATTGGGTGAGTTTACTGGAACTGAGGTGGCCGAGGGTTCTAGTCATGGGCCCCTCTATGCTTCAGTCGCACGCGACTATGAAAGCAGGTGTTACGCTGCCATCTAGGAAAGCAGCTTCACTCCACATGCTAAGAGGGGGAAGCCGATTGAGTCCAATTCATTGAGCGCGAGGCACTATATAAACTATCTATGAAACAGGTAATTTATTTTCTGGAAAGTACAGGGAAGGGGTGAAATTGGGCAGGTATAATGGATTGCAAGAAGAAGGAATGGAAAAATAAATTCATAAAGTCAGTAAGATTTTTTGTGTTTGCAACCATAATTCTATAAAACATCTATAAAATAGTTCTGAAATTAATTTTTGTATTTATTTTTTTAACTTGTAGTTATTTATATCGATTTTTCAAAATAGAAAAATAGAAAAATGGAGAAGAGAGGGAAATAACCAAAAGGAAGAAAAATAAGGAAACTAAGAAATTAAGAAAAAGAGAAAGAAAACATGAAGTGAAACACGGAAAGAAGGAAATAGCGAAAAAGGGAGATGTAAAAAATGTCAGGATGCGACTATTGATTAAAAGGTGGAGGGGTGTAAGACCGTGGGACTGCTCGTCGAAGATATTTTCTTCTTCTTTTGGCTCAGTGACCGGAAAACGTATAACGGCTTTCGCGTCGCGGCACGTTACATTACGAGAAACAATTAACGTTTTACGTAAGTTCATCCAAATAAAACAAACACATTACAATTAACAAACGGGACCCGGCGTGCCACGTACATAGACGCGTTAATTAATTGCTCAATTAAGTATCGATCTCGGGACGTAGTTTGCCCAACAACGGTTCCGGCAATTACCTAAAGCAAACAGTTTTATCCCTCCTCGCCCCTCCTGCGCGGCGCCCCGTTATCGTGTGCAAAGAAACCACCCGAGAGTGACAGAGAGTTAAACCGTGGTCTGGCCGTTTGTCTGTCTATGTATCGCAAATTTGCAATGCACAGGTTGTTTTGGAAAAATTAAGGTGGAATCTTACTGACAGTTCTTTCCCCGTGCCACAGTCCATCATATTGAATAATACATGTTAGTTTTATTTGAAATATTATATTATTAAATTAAAGGACCTTATTATAAATTATATAAATATTAAGTATTTACCGTCGTTAAAATTACTAGCGCAATTTCTTAAACTATTAACGGAAATGCCTTCATAATCGCTTTCGAAAAAAAAATCTGTTGCCTGGGAGGTTTGTTTACTATAGTCAATAGACAATATACTGCTTTTACGTAAATTTTTATGAATGTCTAACCGCATGCCTACCTCGCTTGTGTTTCTCTTCGCGACCCTCAATAAATAGATTCGCAAATCCACAATGACGTTCCAGATGCTGAAAGCTGACGAATTTGTCTAGAGTTATAAGGTTGTAAAAGCGGTATATATTTTGGAGAACTCTACTGCACTGTACTGTCGAACTATAACATTTTCGAGACATTGAGTCGGCAACAGAATGCCATCTTTCGTGTTAGTCATGTATAAAGAGCTCTAGATTTTTAGTATAAAATATTTCAAAATTCTGTTTGGAAACTGTAAAATCCCTACATTCTCTGTATGTTGCCGAAAAGCATTTTGTTTTTTTTTTATTTGGCAGAAGTGTATGTTTTAATAACATAATTTATTGTACTAATTTAATTTAATTATACAATTTTATTATACAAATTTAAATCACCATATCTCTGAAGTCATTCCACGTTCACAAACCAACAAGCTTTGATACTAAAGTTTCATTTTGTTAGCAAATTATTTTATTTTTTGAAGCCGTTACATAAGGCACATACCTCTAAATAAAAATACATTTCCTCTGGCGGATGGTTTGATGCCCGATGCTTATGTAATAACTAGTACAAATTTTAACCGTAAACCAATCATTATTTGCTCAAAAAATAATTCACCTTTACTCCTTGTTTATTCTCTACGTTTTTATTCTAAAGCCTTTATTTCCCGTTGCATTCCTTGTGACTCGTTAGAAATACCCGACCAAGAAATTATAATTAACTGTTCACATTCCGATTTAATCATTATTTACCAAAAGAAAACTTCAAAATTTTGGTTGACGTAACGTGAAGAGCTTAACTTGTGATGATCTCAGATGATAATCAGTTTAGACAATGAAAGTTCGTGTGTGGTGTGGTGTTCGTGGTGATACTATAACTGGACAATATTTTTCCGCCCTAATTTCATAACTGTGTGATGCCATTTAGTAAACAGAAGAGGGCAAATTACAACCACAAGAGCTGTGTTACACCAAGTGAGTTATCCTTTTAGGCAGGAAAATTTATTCTAAACGCGTATTATAAAAATGGAGTGAAAAAAAATCGAAAACACGAAAAACGTTTTGACGTTAGGGTCCTAACGGAGAAGAAGCTCGGCCGCGCGTCTCAAAACAAATGAAATTAGCACCTGGTCTCGTGGGAATTTTCAGAACCAGTGTTTGAATACTGAATTCTCGACTCGGTTTTCACACTTATGCCCGGCGACGCGGTGACGAGTATATATATATGGCATCTCGCAATTGACTCGCCATCAATTATACCATTGCCTCAATCGAATAATAACAATTTAGCTACTGACAGCATACAAGGCTTCCATCGATTTAATATATATATTTTTTATTAATGCTGCAACATCGACAACAACGATCGTACTACTTAAGGATCGGGCTGACCTCCCATTATCGAATAATGTGATTTACGATAGCCGGATTCGTAACAATGTTCCGGCGATTTTTGTAATTTATCAAAATAGATGCCGACGCGCCGGTGGCAACTCGTCGAACACTCAGTTGTCTTTGGTGGTATTTGGCAGTTTATTGCAACTTTATTCGACCTGTACAACCTAATAAACCAACGTCCATTGTAACAGAGACACCAAAGGTCATTGCGCACTCTAAAATATGTCGCAAAACTATAAATTTAATTATTTAATTATTTGACTCTTATTGAACGTGGTGCCAGCAAGCAAGCATCTTTAGAAGAAACGGCCACATGGACGAAAATTCCAACATCAACTGCATGGAAAATTGTGAATAATCCCATTTCAGCGAGGTAAAAAAGAAGCGATGCTGACATTTTCTCGAGTGTAGATGAAAGTGATCAAGATATAATACAGTCTAAAATTTACCAGTTATACGAGGAACAAAGCGTGCCTACATTAGATATCTTAATTGAAAGGCTTGAAAAAGATGAAACCGGTGTTAAATGTGGCAGAACTGCCTTATTCAACACATGGGTTTTAGATTTAAAAAAATTGACAAAAGGCAAGTTTTAATGGAATTTTTTAGAATTCGGAAATGGCGACTGGAATATCTGGAAAAAAATAGGATTTACAGAGAACAACAAAAGCCAATTATTTACTTGGATGAAACCTGGTTCGACACTGATGATACCCCGGAATGGACAATGCAAGTTATCACAGCAGACAGTTGACTAAAACCCCTTCCTCATGTGACACAAAAGCAACAATCCAAAACTACATGTATAATAACGACATTTATGTTCACGAAGATTATACCAAAAAGCAATTAATTGGGGTTCTACAAAGCTTGAACCTACAAAAGGAATACGTCTGTGATAATTACGCAAAAAATCTAGGGCATACAGTTTTAAGGCCACCTTACCACTGTATATTTAATCCCATTGAACATGTTTGGCACCAACTGAAATCTGCCATTCGTCGTAACAATGTTTTTCCCCGTCTTAAATCCAATGTCCAACTTATAGAAACCGAAATTTTTAACATCCCTTCACAAAGTTGGGCAAATTCTGTTAAACATACAGAAAAAGCAGAACAATCGTATATCCATATTGCAAATAATGTAGAACAAATAATAATTAGAACAGGCGATGATAGCGATAGTGATACTGATATATTATGTGAATAATTTTAAGTAATTTAAGTAGGTAATAAAAATAATTTGTAATTTTATTTTAGATTTAAACACAAATACATAAATAATTAAATAAATATTGTTTAGTATCTTTCCTAACAAAATTCCAAATAATTAAATTCTAAGCAAAGTACGGACCTGTTCGGCCATATTTCATTCTTACAGCTTGCCCGGGTCTTTCCTTAATTCGTATCAGTTAGTCACTTTCTTATATCTATAAACAGACTTTAACTGCACTTCGACACTTGTACACTTTACCCTTTACCTTTGTTGCCGTTTAAGAGGGGCCTATACCTTATCTCGAAACCTACGGGGGATAATTTTTTTTTTTAAATACAATCGTTGTTTCTATTAAAATGGCTGTTATTGTTTTTATTCTACTAATCGTCACTTTTTTATATACAGGGTAGTAAAACAATTTTTTTTAAATAGAACACCCTACATTTTATTACATTTTTGGATAGTCCTTTCAAAGACAAATTCAACGATGTATATATGGGTATGGGTTGTTCATCTTCAGAATTCGGGTTATGTTTTAAGCATCATTGTTGGGTTTTTTTATTAACTTTTTAAACTTTTTTCAATCTTTTAATAATGCTTTTTTTTAGGCGATGATCAAATTTAAAATATTTTCTTGAAATTTTTCAATTTTCTTAAATGAGATACCCTGTATATTTTCAATTTCAATTGTATAACATAGTACGGGTCCCTGATTTACCGTTTGGCTTAATTGAAAATTAAAATTAATTAAATTTAAAAACCGGGTACAAGATTTAAATTATTGGAATTAGCTTCTTATCAAGTTGTTCACAACCGTTTTAGAAAATTGTTAAGAAATCATATTAAGAACAGAATATTAAGCTTTGCACAATGTTGCCACTTTTTGCAAATTACTTATTTCTACGTTTAAATGTCTACGTGAAACGATTACAGAAAATTAACCCTAACTACTAACAATATTACTTACAAGTAAAATTTTAAGGAAATATTTTAAATTTGATCATTTCCTAGAGAAAAGCATTATTTTCGTAAAATTAATAGATTGAAAAAAGTTTAAAAAGTTAATAAGCAACCCAACAATAATGGTTAAAACATAACCTAAATTCCGAAGATGATCGCTAATAAGTTCGAAACGGTGCATCACAGACCCATACTCATAGATTTCGTTGAATTTGTCTTTGAAAGGACCATCTAAAAATGCAATAAAATGTAGGGTGTTATATTTTAAAAAATCTAACTGTGTGTTTCCACCCTGTATATAAAAAAGTGACGATCAGGAAAATAAAAAAAAAGGTCATTTTAATAGAAACAACTTTTGTTATTAAATTTTTTTGTAATCGCCGTATATCTCCACCTCTTAAACGGTCCACCCTGTACATTTGTTGTAGTACGCAAACTGCAACAACTGCAAAAACCAAACTAAATGTTTTTTTTTTCATTGCTTATATTTGAGAACCCTTCACTATAATACAACGTATATTGTCTGTATCACGCAAGCTGCAAAAACTGCAAAAATTGAGAAGTTTCCACCGTAATAAGAGGCGAAGGTACTAGCACGCTCGAACATTTTTTGTATTGCACTCTGCAACAACTACAAAATTGCGCAATAATCAAAACCGAATTACACACTTTTGTAGTGCGTAGACTTTAGAAATCTTTATTGTAATGGAAACCAATTATAATCCCGCATTTGTACATTTCTTGTATTGCGCAATCTTTCATATGTCGTATACTTGAGACACTTCCACTTCAACTGGTAAACCTACTCCCACTAAAATAACGCAGGTCTACAGTGATTTTGATGTTTGAAAGTGTTTGCTTATTTGTGTATTTTTGTAGCCCTTTTATCACGTCATTTTTTTTAACGCCCTATATCTTGAAAATGTTATTTTATTAATATACATTACTATTGCATGAAAATGTTTGTTCCATGTTAGGCATGATTTTTAAATGAATTGATTTTTATGAAATTAAATGTGAGCAAAAGAGTTGGCGCGTCAATACATCGTTGTAACCTGCTTATGCGCAGTTTGCTACTGTGTTCGCGGCTGTGTCTTCGTGGTTGCTTATGTCTAGCGTTTTAGAATGTATAAATATGGAAAGAAGACAATGTGTGAACGATTCAAATAACTATGGTATGGCGACAGCCTAGGAGTCAGAGTGACTGTTATTTTTTTTCATGTAATCTTTAAGGATTCAACAGAAAAAATAAGAAACAAATTATGTATCTCAATCTTGACTCTATTCGACCAGTTCCTCATGGACCAGATATAACGGTATATATATAACCTCCCCAAAAGAACTAGAAAACGTCATATCGTTAAATGACTCAGATTTCAGAGAGTCCGAAGTGTTTAACCAGACCGAATTAAATGATTTAATTAGAGATTTGCATCTTCCAAAGGATGCATCCGAATTGTTAGCGTCCAGACTTCGTGACAGGCATTTACCGGCAACTGGCGTCACATCAAGCTTTTACCGGAAAAGCGAGAAAGAGTTATGTGAATATTTTACTCAGGAAGGACCGCTAGTGTACTGCAACAATATTCTTGGCTTAGTTTCAAAATTAGGAAATTTGCCGTATATAAAGGAAGAATGGCGTCTGTTTATTGACTCAACCAAGCGTAGTTTAAAAGGCGTTTTATTGCACAATGCTTTATGAACTGGCTTCGGTTCCCGTTGCATATTCGGTACATTTAAAACAAACGTATGAAAATTTTGAAGAAAATAAGCTACTAAGAGCATGTGCCATGGTCCTAAGACAACAGGGAGGTTATACAAAATGTTCACGATTTATTTGTGAGTGGGATAGCCGGGCAAGAGATAGAAATTGGTCTCAAATAGAATGGCACTCTAGAACAAGCCTTACACCTGGTAACAAAAATGTAAGAGATAGCTTAGTCGACCCCAAAAAAGTTTTACTGTCTACGGTTCATATCAAACTTGGCTTGACGAAACAGTTTGTTAACGCCCTAGACAAAAATGAACAGTGTTTCAAATATATGAGCCAGAAAGTGCTAACCATATCTGGCGCCAAGATAAAAGAAAGTATTTTTGTTGGACCGCAGATAAGAACATTATACATAGACAAGGATTTTCAAAACACAATGACCAATGTCGAGAGAAAAAAAAGTTTCTTGGGAACTCTAAGGACGAAAACTACGAAAGTATTGTTCAGAATATGTTACAACACTTTCATCGTCATCGTCTAACTTGTAATATGAGTTTGAAAGTGCATTTCCTGTATTCACACTTTCAATTTTCCTGAAAATCTTGGAGTAGTTAGCGAAGAACAGGGAGGAGAGAGGTTTTACCAGGACATTAAGGAAACGGATCGGCGATACCAAGGCAGATGCCTCATAACGATGATGGCGGATTACTGCATTTTAAAATGGGATATGCCCTTTAAAACACAGCTGAGTGTCCTGACAACCCAGCTTTCTGGCAAAAAGACGAAGATTTTACTCAAAAAAAGTCTGAGTAAAGTTTTTTTTTTCACTTTTTTAAACTAGGATTCCACTTTTTTACTGAAAATTTGCAAAAAAAAAATTAAACCAGCCTATCGAAATTATATAAAATCAATTTTCAAAATAAAAACATATGTCAAAAAGTTTAATTTTGTAGAGCTGTGCAATGAAAACTGTATTACAATTTTTTGTATTGCTTACAGCTGGTAAACCTTCACTGTAATAGTAGTAATCAAACCGAGAGTACCTATTTATATATTGCGCCACATTGTTTAACCAAATAACGGATACCTTCGTTGTAAACGTATCACACCGCAAGATATATTTCAAACGCCATTTTTTTTCTCTTTCGGGAACAGATCATTACCAAGAAGCTGCGAGATCTGTCAAGGCCACGACTGTTTTCTAGATACATCCCAAACACTGTCGCTAATGCCATCGTTTTACGAAATAAAAAGATATAAATCGACAATTTTTTTTCCATTTTTCTACCGAAATTGATTAATGCGACTCGATTAATTCGAACCCGAACGTTTATATTACAGACTTAACATATACGAAAAGATAACGATGCAAATCCGGACGAGATTGAGGTTTCCGAGAAGAGCGTCGTCCCCATTGTCATCTTTTACTCGTAGGAGTAATCCGGACCAATAAATCAGGTTGGAGAGATGGAATCCCAAAGTTGAAATTTACCCTTTGTAACAGGTCGACGTTTATCTATCGTCTTATCGACGTCAGGGATCAGTATTCAGAAGCTTACGCCGCTCTCGAGCAATCGAAATTACATCTATAACGATTTAAGGTAACCACCTGGGCACACAAACAATGATGCTGCGGTTTCGGGTTAGCGCGCATCAACCGGCAACGTCGCATTTGCGCGTGAACCACCGTCCTACCGATTCGATACGTTGTTGACTGTGTCGATTGATATTTTCCGTTAAATATCGCGGCGACGCGTAAACGTATAAAACCACAAACCGCGAAAATAATCGCGGCGTTTCGCGTCCCGCGTTTTCCCCGTCTTTGACGATCACGGAGCGTTCTTAAAAAATATATATTTTTTCGACGAACCGCCACTGGATGGAAGATTTGCTTACTCTCCCAAAAAGAAAAAAAGAAAAAGGTAGAAACAAATAGAGCTTGAAGAGAGACAAAGAAGAAGAGTGAGAGAAGGAGAGAGAGACAGACAAAAGGAGAGAGAGGTAGAAAGAGAGAGAGACAGAAGGAGGGAAAGACAGAAGCAGAGAGAGGAGAGACAGACAGAAGAAGAGAGAAAGAGATTAGAGTGGGAAGGGGTGAGATAGATAGGAGGGGGGGAGAGATCCAAATTAAAACACCCAGTACATATTTGATAAATATTTTGAAAGTAATTCTTCGCACAGATTCATCATCTTTACTTTAAAAACAGGAGGCTTTACATATCATCTTTCAACATAATCAAGAAATACAATATGCCTTAAGTGAATTGGTGCCCATACTATTGAAGCATATTCGTGTTTAGACCTAACCAACAAATAATACACGCTCTTTAAATAAGCAACACTAAAAAACGCCGTCAGGTATAATAAATCCAAGAGTTTTAAGCTAAAATTTTATTAGAACATCAATGTGTCACATACGAAAGCTGTGAATAGAAATTCACGTCCAAGTCTCCGATGGAGCGACATCTGGACATCTGGACAAAGTAGTGTGATTCGATATTTTTAAAAAATAACGAAAGAAGGACGGAGTTTTTCTTTCTAAGCAAAAAATGTTCCACAATCGAAAGGGTCTCGTCACTTTGCTTCTTACGGAAGAAAGGTATCATTAGAACATCCTAATAACAACCAGAGTGGTACGTGGTGCCTTGCTGAAAAAGTGAACCTTACAGTTCTGAAGGTAGGGCACCGCTGCAGGTTGTAACATGTTATTAATGTATTTTTGTGCTACGACACACACTATATTAAAAGACAGTTAAGGCGTTAGCTTAGTTGCTCACGCTTTCGAGCGACTTCGGCCGTTACCAGTTATTTGGTCACACGATACTCAGTGAATGCATTTAGCAAACATTTATCAAGTATAATGGATAATTAATAAGACTCTACTTATGAACAAAAGGCTCGTAGAAATAGAGGGAAAAATAGGTTATACGTGGTTATTCGCTTAGAAGGTTGAAAGTGTTACAAAGACGATGAATAACAACAAAAATAAAAGGAACGACAAAATTATTTTCGACAGCTCTCAAAAACGACCCCGCTCCAAATAAACAACTCGTTCGTCATTAACAATGCAACAAATAAAAAAAGTGCGCGATGATCCGTTATTGTAAAATTCCCCGATATTAATATTTATAATATATAGGCGCGCGTATCAATAGTTCCGTCTATTCAATATTTTTTTTAACCTTTGATTGTGTCGAGAAAAAAATTCGAAATTTGGTAATTTAACTCCACGATGCCTGTCAAGGACGAATCGTGCGTTGGCAAACTCGGTCAAGTAAAACGCACTCTACTGTGATTCGCACTGATTATAAAGCACAAATCCATTTTGAAACCGTTAACAATCTAACGGTAATGCTTATTGTTACTCCCTCTATAATTATAGGGTTCTATCTAGGTTCGTCTCTCTCTGTCTCCACAGCTTCGATATAGGCTCTCTGTTGTAGCTTTTTCATCCTAATCTTGGAAAAATCTGCATTCGATGTTTTCTTTCACTTCCATGTAGGCTCAATAATCGACCTAACATTATTCTTACGACCTTCCTTACATAGTATAGAATTCCTTGGTCTTGGCGTCTCTGTCCGTCATCGCTGGGATCCTTTTTCCACCCCCGATGGCTATCGTGGCAAGGGTTCTCTTGCTCATCGAACAAGCTTCTTGGTAGGTTGGTGAAATGGACCGGTCAAATTGTTTTGTGTCAATTGACCAGTCAATTGACAGAAATAATTTTAAAAATGCAATGAATTTCGCGTCGTTCTAAGAACTAACTAGAGTTTTAGGTAAATTGGACATCACAAACACATAATAATTTATTATAAAACACATATCATTATGAAATAATGATAGACAGCACTCTACAATTGTTATTTAAAACATTTTAATCGAATTCGGCTAATTAATTAAGAAATGGTCAATTGTCGTCACGACATAACAGCATCATCTTATTCTCACTTGCTATTTCGTTTAGGGTATTGTAGCAATTCAAAACTAACCAACCAAACAACTAACCACATCGCGAGGAACTTAATAGATTATAGCATATATTTTTACGCGCAAAATAATTTTGGATATATTTAGTATAATTACTTTTATGAAGAAAACCTAAACAACCGTACTCAATTGGACTAAATATGGGAATACATCACCTCCAGAAAAAATTGGGCATGGGAACGGTGTTAAGCTCAACATTGTTTATGTTATATATTAATGATATTGTAAAAATTGTAAAAAAAACTAATGTACAAATGCTTCCTGTTGATACCTTAATTAAATTTGCAGGCTTTGATTTAGACAATATCATTGAATGAAGAATTAAATAATTTATCTCAATGGCCAAAAAACAACACGCTTAAATTTAATCTAGATAAAACAAAAACGATGATTATTATACATAAGAATAATAAAAGTCAAGTATTGGGTAACAGGGCTATTTTAACATAATGTAATAATGGATACTGTATCACAAACTAAATACCCGGGCTGCATAATAGATTATAATTTGACATTAACTGAACATTATGAATATGTAACAAATAAGATGGCTAAAAAGCAAATGTACTTGCCCGGGTTTCAAATAAGCTAAGTCCGTGGGCGAAACTGACAACATATTAAACCATCATAGCACCACATCTCTATTTTTGTTCGATGCCGCTGTTTCTAATGAATACTTCTCAAATTGATGTTATACAAAAATGCAAAATAAAGTACTAAGAATTATCTTAAGTTAATGATATTTATATACAAAATGTTAAATTATTTATTACGCAAACATCTTCTTAATAATAGTACATTTGTTAGGGACATCCACGATCATCACAGGAGGGCTAGGAACAATTTTTATTTAAATTATCGAACACTAATTACAGTCAGAATAGTTTATTTTATAAAGGCTGCCAGACTATATAAAAACATGTAGAATTTTATCTCAAGTTAAAACAAAAATGTATAGAATATATGAAAGAAGCGATATAGACTCACTTTAGAAAGTATATAAGAGAGATCTTATGGTTTTTGTGATGGAAAATGAACATAATTTGTGTTTTGAAAATTTACGTGTTACGAAATTGTAGTATTTTATACTAGCCTAGTGCTAACAATAAAGGTATTATTATTATATTATTATTATTATTATTATTATTATTTGGCTCCACTTGTTTCAAAACTACGGGGAACTAAATATCTGACAGGAAAAATCTAAGTGGAAAAAAGTTTACCGAAGAAACTGTTCCCCTTCAGTTCTTGACATATTATTCAATGAAAGTCAGCAAACTCATCAATAAAATTCTAACAACCCCAGAAAAAATAGAATGGCATAATTTTAAATATTATTATTTTGTAAGTATAGGAAGTGGGGTGATTTGCAACAAACAAATACTACATTAAAAATCTCTCAAATATTGTTATAAAAAGTACCAATGTACAACATGTTTAAAAAACCATCATGAAAATTAAAAACGATTATTATAAAGAACCTTTTAATGCACGAAAAAAAAACGAAAAATGAGTTTTTGGCAACACAAAAATTGATATAATTAATCTAATACTCTATTTATTAATTGAACAATATATACGCTAATAAGATTGTGGATTTACCTTATTCACCCATGAGCTATGGAATGTGAATGGAAATTTAGCCATGTTTATCGTGCATTAGATGTTGTTTTGCTGGATTGCATTGCTTTTATTATTGGTTGAATGAAAATAAATGATATATATGTCTATAAGTTTGGTAAACGTCACGAGTTTTGTTTTGTTTATCAAAACATGTTGCATACTATACCTTTTCTACGACCGTTAGTTTTTCGGTACATTTTTGCAAAATAACAGGAATATATTCACTGACAGGGCAAACGTCATGTCGTGCGGAAATATTTCCGAAAACATCTGATTGCTCCCAAACCCGTGTGGTAATATCCAGGAATTGTACGAAGTGGCTGGCAGTCGTAGATAATGAAACAGATGTCTTAAAATGACCCTTTCCGCACGCTCAATCGGCGTATCTTACAGAAAGGAGTAGAAAATAGTATATTATGCAACAAGTGTGGGTGCATTTGAGTCATTGGCATGAGCGTACTATACTTTTTCTACGGTCTTTAGTTTTTGGGTACATTCTTGCAAAACAACACGAATACATTCAATGACATGACCATCAGAAATGGCAAACGTCAAAATTCAAGCCGTAAATCTCCGAAAACATCCGATTGCTAGCAAACTCGTCCGGTAATATTCCGGAAATGTCCGAAGTGGCTCGGATCAGTGATACAAGAATCTCACGTGGTAAACTGAAGCTTGCCATACTCCAGATCGGTGTGTAATTAAAGAGTAGAAAAAGGTTATTTTCCAGACTTTGATCCAAAGGACACCGTATCAAAACACTCGATTCGAATTCGATCTCTTAAAAAAACCTCGCGCGCAAACTTTTTTTTTGTTTTTTTATTTTTCGTGACCGATCGATCACCCCGGAGTCACGGACCGGTGTCAACCGTGTTTTCGTTATCCGGTCGTATCGATTTTTGTTTTTAACCGTTCGATATTACACTTCGTGTTTAATTTGACCTAACGACTTTTGATTCTCACTCAAAATCTTCGTTATTATAATAATTGGTTCCGGCTATATATACCCCGCCCTATCTTCTCTCCGCATCTATAGACCCGCATTTCCGAGCAAAAAAAAGCACGCTCTTGCGCCTCGGCGTACCTACGCGTACTTTCCCCGGTACATCGAAAATATTTCCAGCCGCATAGAAATTAAATACTTAATAAAATTAATTGCAAAGCGTTCGTTTAAATTTTGCGACCGCTTTCCGCCGGGCAACCGTACAGGGTGTCCCCAGTAAAACTAACCAAAACACAAATTATTTTTTTATCCTGCTTGTAAATCAGTAAAAAATTTGATAACAATATATTTTAGTTAGCGAATATTTATTGGAAGGGGCCAAATAAAACCAAGAAACCAATTTGTTCCTATGGAATGTTTTGACGTTTTATTACGTCATTCTCAGGTTACTACAATGGATTCATCGGAATTATTATACTTGAAAAATTTTAAATAAATAATATTTTTTAATTGCTTTTAGAAACGAATAACTAAATTTAAACCAACGCTAATTCCAATAAAAATATAAAAGACCACAAAATACGTCTGCACACTAACGAATTACTAAATCCGATGTTTAAATTAGGAATCCTTGGTCAAATAAGTCGGAAATTCGTGGATGCAAATCATCGTTTTACAGTCTTATTTTATACACATTTGATCAATATTGTGAAACTACTCTGAAAAGTATCTAGCAAATTAAAACACAAAGCCTATAAATGTTGAATGCTCCTATGGCGGCTCTTTAAAAAATAAATAAATAAATAAATTCTTCTACTCCCGCTTGTAAAATACCTAATTGCCCACCGGTATAGCGTGCAAGAAGCGTCACTTTACCTCGTCAGTTTCGTTTCCCACGAATCCGAGCCACTTCGGACATTTGCGGGATTTTACCGCACGGATTTGGAAGCAATCGGATGTTTTCGGAGATATTTCCCACGCTTTGAATTTTGACGTTTGTCAATTCTAACGGTCATGTCAGTGAATGTATTCGTGTTGCTTTGCGAAAATGTACCCAAAAACTAACGGTGGTAGAAAAAGTATAGTATGCAACACGTTCGGTAAACTTTTTAACTCACTCGTTTATTAAACACTCGCTCCGCTCGTGTCAAATAAACTCGTGAGTCAAATGACGGTTACCGCACTTATTGCATAATATACTATTAACACCCTCGGTAGGACGCATTTCAGGATATGTGCTTGTATAAGGAACTAGGGTTTAATACAGGTCTAAATTATCCTTTAAAATATACCAAGGCAACTTGAATTATTTCACGCTGTTGTATAGTATTGTATGAGTATTAGTCAATTCATTATAATTGAACAAGTTGATTAATATGTGTTACCTACTGAACAGCGAAAATAGCACGTATGTAAGGGTAAGCAACGAACTTTCCAGTAAAATACCAGTATCAAGAGGGATCAGACAAGGAGATAGCGTCAGTCCAATACTCTTCAACGTTATAATGGACGAAATAATAAAAGAAGTCGAAACTGCGGGCAGAGGATACAGAATGGGAAAACATGAGTTTAAGATAATTTGCTACGCTGATGATGCGGTTGTAATATCGGAAGATGAGGATAATCTGAAAAACTACTACACAGATTCGAAACAGCTGCAGGAAAATTCACACACACAATCCTTGACAATAGCGAGAGAACCCAGAAGATGCGAACTGCATGCAAATAATAAAAGTGTGGAGCAGGTTATGTCTTTTAAGTATCTAGGGGTTAACATCACGAGCAATAGGTACCGGAAACAAGAAGTAAAATGCAAACAATAGTAGCATCTAGAATATCGGGATTCCTTCGAATCGTGATATGGAGGAATAAATACTTAAGTATCGAAAGCAAAACAAGGATATATAAAACTTGTGTTACACCAGTTATGACATACGCCATAGAAACGAGGGCGGAGACTGCAGCTACTAAACAGATTCTTAGAACGACCGAGATGAAGGCATTACGCTCATTCACAGGGAAAACGCTAAGAGACAGAATAAGGAGCAATGAAATTGGAAGAATGTGTGACGTTCCGGATATAGTGAGATGGGCCAGAACTACAAGAAGAGCATGGAGAGATCATGTCAATAGAATGGAAGACGATCGACTGGCAAAAATCGCAAAAGAAGAGAGACCAATACAAGCAAACCTCCCGGAAGACCACCAAAGCGCTGGTATGAGAGCTGGACCTCGGAGTCACAACTTAGATTGCTTCCTTGGAAACACAAGACATAGTCTTAAAATAATAAGAAGAAGAAGAGATGTTACCTACTAAGTAAATTTGTTATTTATCATGTTATTTGTCAAGTCAAGGGTTACTGAAATTTCAGGAAAACGGTATTTGCTGATATAACCTTTCTTTTCGGTTTGTATATTTAAATAAAAACATTGGCTGGAAGCACCTTTATCCCCACCATACGGTTTGATAATGGTGGCTGCCGATTCGTTGGCCTTTTATGAACAAGTTAACTGCATTCAAATAAACTTGCCGATTTCTCCAGTTTATCCCTCTTTAGCTCTACATTCTCTATAAACTGTAAAAAACAATAGAACTCTAAGAGAGAATGGGAGGGAGAGAAAGAGAGATGACGTCACTGTACTCTATTCTAATACCAATGTGCGTTCCATTGTTGCGGTTTGCGTTTGAATTGCGTAAAATCGTATCGGAATTAATAATGAATAATACGAACCGAAATGTCAGGGTGCCAACTTAAATAAATGATTTCCCAGACCCAAGAAAACGTAGCAAAAAGCCGATCCAAAATGCTAAGGTCGCGAAATATCAATCGCGTTCGCGCGCGGATGATTGACATTTCTTTTTCGATCTCGAAACCGAAATATCGAATTTCGAAACGCGAAGCCATTTTCTCGCGGACGACACCGCCGGCGTTGTCGACATTTAGCGCGGAAGCCCGTAGCGAAGGGGTAAATTAAACGCGATTACATTTAATTGTGTTGATTAAATAATAAATATTTATAAATTATGGCGCGTTTACCATTGCGGAGAATGTGAAAGAATAATAATCGGGTAACGAGCTGAAAGGTCGCGAGAAACTTCCGCACATTTTATGCGAATGATAATAATAAAAGGCGATTACAAAACTTTTAACGGATTTTTCTTTATTCCGTGCTCCATTTGCGGAAATTTATTTTAGTTTTATGCGGCGCTCGCTTACGAGTCGCCCAGTTATTATCGACGAAATACACACACACGCACACAAACACACACACACACACACACACACACACACACACACACACACACAGACCCGCGCACAATTAAATTTAATTTTGGTGAAGTATTTTCAAATATATTTTCTAAAAAATGCCCAACACGATTATAATATTAGATTAGATATTAGATTGGCTATATATTATAGTATTATTTTCGAAACAATATTCTAGCCTAAGAAAATGCATATTCGTTCAATTGGCAGATCGTAATAAAAATAATAATAAAGTTTTATTTTTAACAGGTTTTACAGCAA
Source organism: Cylas formicarius (assembly GCF_029955315.1). Taxonomy (NCBI): domain Eukaryota; kingdom Metazoa; phylum Arthropoda; class Insecta; order Coleoptera; family Brentidae; genus Cylas; species Cylas formicarius. The sequence continues at coordinate 17,297,844 of NW_026844319.1, read as the reverse complement.
AAAATATCGAAATTAATTGAACCAACGTAAATAAAGGTCGAAACAAAAGTAGTTATTACAAATTTTAAAAATACAATAGCTTTCTTTTATATTTAATTTTAATAAATGTTATAAAAATCAGCAATACACAAAACGCAGATATTGGTTTTAAAGGTTTTAATTTTATCAAGATTTTGTCTTAGCAGAAGCCAAACACAATAAACAACGAAAAGAGAAGAGACTCGCGCAATTGTTTTCTTAGTTTTTGACCTAAAATATGCAAAGCTAAGCTCACTGCCATCTATTAAATGAGCTTGTGTATGAGTTGAGTAAAATGAAACTCAACGTTGGCAGTTAACGTTTGATTGATTAATAACCCTATGTGGATAAAACCGTAAATCCTAATTCTTATTATTAATTTAATCAGTGCCTGGCTCCTGCTGTAAAGGTAGATTTTCACATGAACTTTTAGAATGTTAGAAGTCCGTGATCAATTTTCGAATATAATGTCACTCTCTGTGCTGTTTAAAATTACCGGCCCTGTAGAGAGACGAGGTAAATTTATGTAAATTGTTATTATGGAACGCGAGTAAAACAAATAACTTTGCATTAATAGGACGATTTTAATATTTTAATACACAATAGATTTCGGGGCACACACGAATTAAAGATGCAAATCGTTAAGTTAATAATAAACCGCGGCCAAAGGACAACTAGTTTTTTCCTGTCGTCCTGACAAATAACCGTAATCAAAACGGCTAAATATTTTATTCATAGTTTACGAAATAAGCTCCTTACTGCTCGAACGATTGTCTTGGTTTATTGTCTCATATCTCTCAAGAGCGCGCGTAACTCTAATTGGGTCGAAAGTTCCATTGTCGCCCGTGTTTTTCGACGCTGATTGTACTTTAATCCGAGATTAAAATTTCAAGTCTTACTTTACATAGTAGGAAAAGAATTATTACATAATAGAAAACTTTACAGAAGAATATGTAAGTTGTTTCACTCGAGGCCACGCGCTTGACCAGGTACTTCCTTTACTACACATGAGAAGTGGAATCCGTAACCTGCTTGCTTGTATTGTTAGATTTGTATTAGAGAACGATGTAGTGGTTTTTCTTTTTTTCTGCACCTTCAGAACTGCCCGTTTATTAAAAAAAAATTAAATCATAATACAACATTATCCACCTTTGTGAAAGTCGTTTATTTGATATTATTACACACAAGGATTTAAATTTACATTTTTTGGAAATTTGTCAATTTGTCAATTTTTTGATAAAACCGCTATATTTTAATTTTATTAATTTTTTAGGTTAATTGTTAATAAGTTTACGTATTTGATTTAATAGCTTATCTTTATGACCTTATTTTTATAACCTGCGAATTTCAAAGTGCCGACGTCTAATACAGCAACTTGTAAGCAAGTAATCATGTAATTTTAATGTAATGTAATTAATTTTAACAACGAATTTTAACTTCATATTTCAAATATTTCGCGTTAACAACAATAAGAAAACTATCTAAGGCTATAAACACAGGCTGAAACGAAGCGAACAGTCGATTTACCTATACCCTGTACGGTTGCAAGAGAGAGTAACGGCACGTTTAATGCAGATGGTCACACACGAGCCAGGTTCTATTTTTTACGTAAATTATGCAAGGTGTTTTTTAATTAAATGTTATTATTTAAAGGACTGATTTATATGATCATACGCACTAAGTTTTTGAGAAGCAGTGTGGTATTTTTTTTTTTATTATTTTTTCTCTAGTTTATTTTTTCCTCTTGAATAGAAAAAATATCAGTATTGACTTTTTCGTTTTGTAAGCTGAACGAACGTCACTGGTGGAACGAACCGTATGTATCAAATTTCATGAAAATGTTTATTACACATATTCAAACAATAATAATTTACTACTCTGAATCTGAAAAGTGAACACGTTCGGGACATACGGTCATATGAAGTTTCCGTTCTTAAAAAGGACCCACAAGTCATCCTCTCAAATGCTGATAATCCGTAATAAAAGAGCTTTAAATAAGGCGTTAGTGAGTGAAGTTTGATATAATTATACTTAAAATATTTTTGATATCCCGCCAGGGTGAATTGAACTGACGATCCACGATGATATAAAAATAATTTGCTTTGGTCCTCCTTCCCGCAGTCGAATAGTCTATATTTTTAGACGATGCCCGCGTGCGTGGTCGCGTGTGTGCGCGTGACCGGAATTACCATATTTATTAACTCTACCGTCATCCTTGGCTTGATTGATGCTTCACAAAATTTAATTTAAGGGTGTCGCAACGGCGACGGTAAAAAACGTGCCCGAGATCTATCTGGCCCGGCCGCATGTCACCTTTTTTCCGTAAAAACGCATGTTTATCTCCAAGTTTCATCTGTGATAAATTAAAAATTACTTTCGGTCACTTCGTTTCATCAAGAATTTAAAAAATAAATACAAAAAATTACATTACTATTATATACCAAATTACATAAATCACTTGAAATATAAAAAAAATCTTCAATAAATTAGCGTAAATAGCTCCAAGAATGTCAAAAGTTTCGAGCGTTTACTGTGCAGAATATTAAAAAATTACTGCTTATCGCAAAAGTGTACTGCCTAGTTTTTTAAATCGATTAGATCAATGAACTATTTTGTTTATGTAAAACATGGGTTGGTTGAGAGACCGGTAAACCCGAATCCACGTGGATCGTTTATTAATACAACGTGCCATACCGAATTGCGACGACAACGACGACACAAAGACCACATGGATGTCGACAATGTTGCAACATGTAGTATGAATATTCATAAGGAGATTAACTTCAACGCAATTTTTATCTCGCGAATTTGCATGGGCATTTAATGGATTGTGTGTATACGGTTGCGCAAACCTCCGTTGTTGGTAACAGCCAGATGACGTCTACCTTCTATCAGATTTATTCGGTTATAATTTCGCCTATATGTGGTCTCCAGTATCACATGGATGTTAAAGGAAAGATTATTTGGTTTATGCTGTTACTAAATAGCTTTGTTTCATATATAATGGGTGGTATAGAAAACTCAATTGGACTGTTCAAATATTGGTGTAGAAAATATAGGATCAAAAGCCTCAAAACAACCGTTTTTGGCATAACACATTGACATACTTGGTATAACGATGATGGAAAAGCTACCATCAAAAAACCCCTCTACGAGGTGGCTAAACCCGTTGAAAAATTAGCCAACACACACTGGATGGGAAGAGAACCTCGGCAATGGTGAAGAGACAAAAACTGACCAAGAAATTTCCATCAGCCAAATGTACAGAACACCTGTTAAGCAACAAAAGAAAGGTTGTAAGAATACTGGTCGGTCTATTGACAGACCACTGCCGGATAAAGGGGCATCTAAGCCTAATGGGATTGGAAGAAAACACTGAATGCCGGTTCTGCCAACAAGAGAAGAAAACAGCCATATGTCATATTATGTCAATGCGAAGGTCTATCGAGAGTACGTTTCCATCTACTGGGTATAACCAAACCAGCGGCAATAAGCTACATCAAAGGGGTACTATCGAAGTTGTGGAGTTTGGTCAGAAAAGCGAATCTGAATTTGAGTCTACCATAAAAAAATGTGGAATTTTCGGTTGGAAACCTCTAGTTCATCCTTCTCAGCATCTTATCATCCCGAAAATGAATCTTTCCGTTTGTGGAACAGCAAACCTACAAAGTGGCAAATCTGGATAATAGCGCAGTTGTTTAATAACTGTGAAGGCTTGCATTTCCTTGTTTTTTTAATGGACTGGATAAATCAAATTAGTCTCTGCACCTTTTTGAGGCAAGTCCGAGCTATAAATTTCATAGTGGACCGATCTTTTAGTATCATATCAAGGCTCAAGTATTTTTCTCAGGTTGCATTGGGTAGTTCTTCACCATAGCTTGTACAATATCCGTGTTTATTTATTCTACTACTAAATAGCCTTGTTTTATATATAGAGTGGTATAGGAAAGTTAGTCAGACCAAAATCCCAAAAAAGCGTTTTAACCAGAAGACAGCTTTAATACCATCAGGTTTCGGGTTGCAAAGCTATAGTTCACCCCTTTCAGCAGCAGCGCCGAAAATAAATTTTCCACTTTGGGGAATACATGGTAGCTACAATTTCATAGTCTGATCGTTCAGCATTTTCTTTGCAAGTCACCGAAATTTAAGCGACTTTTCGCTATTAAAGAGCAATTAAGTGATATTAGTGATGTCCATTAAAAACAGCGGTTCTCGTAGACCTGATTAAATCAAAATTATATATTATTTCATTGGATCATTTATCAAGAACACACTGGACGTGAATCACTCTATATAAATAATGATCCGAATCCCGCGCTTTTGATTACCAAAGTGCGTTCGAACGTTGTTGTTTTTGCTATTATTATTATTATTATTACGTTTCGCAACTCAAAACGCGCCTATTTGAATATTCAACGTGTGGCGAATAATACGGGCAATATATTTTAAAGGAAATTGCCTTCTCTCGTTGGTATTTATGCAAAACACGAACGACAGATATACAACGCGTTTTTGTTTAATGTTAACACGCGACGTCGAACATGAAAATTCGATAGAGACCAGGAACGTTCGGTGCTCCGGGTTGTCTCGCTTTGCCCCGCCAGTGACGTTCGTGAAAATGGTGACCTTCTGACTAATCCACGAGGAATATCCGAAAAGTCGTTGATGATAATGCCTAGAAATCGGCAGCTAATATAAGACATCTCGTGACCAATTTTTAATCACATTACACACACTTTAAAATACCCAATTATACACTGAGCGAAGTGTAACTTTAATCTTGTTTTGGTTTTATTTTAAAACCGTTCTGGGACAATGTAATGTCATATCAAAGCTGGTTCCGAATTAAAAATTCTCTTCTTAAGGTGCCATATCCATGTAATGGAAGTTGGCGACAATTCTGACAAATTCTTCTGCAGCTCTAAAAAGTGAGTGCGCCTCGAGACCAGTCCAATCTCTAATATTTTTAAACCATGAGTACTTTTTAGTTTTCCGTTAATCTTTCCTTCTATGATTAGTATCAGAAACTCGTACTTCGTGTTTTTATGACCCCGATATTCCCCCGCTTTTCTTCTTTCATTTATTTACAACAATTATCGTTCCGTTCCCATACGTCTCAGAACTTATTTTTTGGTTATATGCTCTCTCCCTGATATCTCAGGGGTCTTCTGAATAACCTATCAAATACCTCAAGTGTGTTTAGTATCAGTCTTAACGGTCCAGACGTCTACACCGTACAGTAACATAGACTATGTAGTACTTTACGAAACGTTAACGTAATGGCAAACTGAGGCTCTGGTTAATCAATATGGCTTTCCATTTTCTATTAATTTCTATTAATTCTGAAGAAAAGTTCGAATTGTTTAGGAATTGTCAGTTCGCACATGCCTAGTTCGTTTTAATATTTACTCAAAATTCAATAATTAATTTTGTTATGCATCGTCAATTGTTATTAGCTTATCTATTAAACGATCCAACTTTAGGTTTATATTTTATCTAGAATTGTATGTCTCAACTGTTCATAGATCTTAATAAACACCTATAAATAAATATATGGCATTTTTTAAATTAAAAAAATTAAAAAATATTTTTGGAACAGTTCTGGAATTATTATTCAGGCGTTTTCAGATCTTCGCAGATCATGTTTGACACAGAACCGATTCTAAATTTTAAACCAAAACAAACCTTTTAGGACGTCAACCAGTGTGGCGAGCTACTGGCGGATGTTTCTGGTACTTTGACCACGGATGTGGGAGCCATCAGATGTTGCACAACATTGGGAGAGTTTAACGAAACTGAAGTAGTCGAGGGTCCTAGTCCTCAGGATCAAAAGTCTGTACATCGCGTGACTACGAATTAGCAGGACACTACCATCTAAGAAAATATTATATAATAATTATAGGAGTGGGATTTGAGCAATTGGAGCTCAATTCACTGAGCTCGAAGTACTGTACTTTCTCGAGAGCTCTTCTACCTGTCTATCAAGGACAGGGCTGCACCGCAGCGCTCTGCTGGTGACAAATCAACTGACTTAAGTGGTGTATCAAACTTGTTGCATAATATATATTCATTTTGGCACTATTTTTAAAAAAATATATACTTCACTACTAATTTAGTGTATACAGGTCATATTTCACGTTTTATTGGATTTTAAAATATTTTTTAATTAATTTGGCCAGAAACCTGAATAGTTATAGTTTTTAAATACATTTTCTAAATTTCTATATGTATGGTCGATTACGGTGCACTATTTTTTCAATTTTAAAACATCGCGGCGGGATGTCCCCCCAAATCACAGAGTGTTTATTACAAAGCAATTACGTAAACATTGCGTCACGCGCTCTCGCGTAAAATAATCTTTTGTGTTTCATGTAATGTTATTAAAAATTATTAGACGTCATAGGGTGCCGAGGCGGACAAAAGAACACGACACGGTTTCGACAGTCCGAGTGAAAGAAAGGACGATGTGTACTTGTATAAAGAGATTTAATTATGTTCCTAATTCATTCAACCATATATATGCCCCGGTTACCCCTGAATATTTTGGCAATTAGTAGAACATTTGTTATGCCCTCGGCAAATAAATCGCGTTAAACCTCGGTAAGTGGCGTTCTTTTTAATTTCCCGTTAAGCTCCTAATAAATACGTTTCAATTTTTGCCCAAATTAATTTATAAAAATAATATAATTTATATATAACCTAGTGAGATTCTCAAAAAAATCAATGAACTGCCATTTAATTGCGTTTTTAAGGCATTAGCGGTGTCTTCAAGTTCTCTTTATCGCAATTTAACCATTTATTTTTGCCTTGGTGCAATATTATGTTATGTTTAGAGCCTGATATGTTTTCGAAGTGGCGCAATGCGAAAAAATCCGATTGAAATATTTTTACATCGCCCTCGCGTTTAAAATAACCCACTTAAATAGTATATTATGCAACAAGTGTGGTAAACGAGTCACTTAATGAACGGGCGATCCAAACAGACTATACTTTTTCTAGAATCATTAGTTTTTGGGTACATTTTTGCAAAACACTGAAAACATTATTTTCATTGGCCCAAAATGGATGCAATGGTTTTTATTGCCGTCAGAACTATAGATAGTGTATTTTTTATCCATTTATTCATTTTCCGGGTAGCAGATAAAATGGAATGGATATCAAAAAGGACACTAGTGTCTAAAAAATACCAGATCTTTTAGGCTCTCCTAAACTAATGCGTTTCCTTAGATGACACGTTCGCGTAGTAAACCCGTTTTTATTTTTCCTAAAAACGTTTTTTTTTTTCATTTTTGAAAATTTCGGGGCCCCCCCTCCTCGAGCTGGCATGATCGTGACATCGTCGTGTTAAATCTGCTTAAAATTTTCAGTTAAGTCAGCGTCCGCAGCGGCACAGCGAAGCTTAGGCGCAAAACGTAATCCAGCTTAGCTTATCCCCCCCTGGTTTTTCAATAATAAGACTTGTCCCGATCTCGTATCGCCTTATGAATAATTTCGCGCCTCCCTGCCGAGCTCAGGATAATATGGTTTTTTCGTCTCAGCCACAATCAGATTAAACATAATACCACTTAACTTTGCTCTTCAGAAGCAACCATTCTGTGTCTGCGCCGGGTCTTATCAAGATCTTTCGGGCAAATTAGATTCGTATATATACGAGTATTGTCTGTCAATGGGACGCGGGGGCGTCTTTTTCGCGACTCTGCTTTAGTTTTGCAAAAAAATTATTCGCCGCCACGTGACGCCGACTGGTGCTTTTATTAAGAAACACGTTTTCGCCAGTTTGTTTCCCTTTGAATAGAGAAAAGGACCTTATTAGATGGCGTAATCTATTTAAATGTCAAAGTATTGCTACTTTGTCGAAAAGGCTTAGCTATGTACCGAATGGAATGACCCCTCTTCGAAATTTGTGGAATAGGAGCAACCCTCTTATTTTAATTAAAAAATTGCAGACATGTTTCGTATGTAATATCCTATACCTAAATTTTACAGATTTTTTTTTATTATTTTGAATTTTATCTGAAAAGTGATGCTTACAGGTCTGTCGATTTTTGCGACTGAGAGCTTTTGTAATATCAAAAATTTCAATTAAAAAATCGTAAAAATAGAAACACTTGATTATTAAATTTACCGAGCATGATTTATAATATTTATCAAAAACTATTTAAAGACAGTAAATAGTAATAGTAATAGTTCTGTAGTGCTCGATTTTTGTTTTCTGCGATATTTCGTCGCCACCTATTTTGGATTAATTAATATTCGTATAGAATTGTTACAACGGAAAATATATTTTTTTGTTAATATTTTGAAATCTACAACATTTTTAAATAGGCAATGGTGGCCAAAATTTTTAAATGCTAAATATGATAAAATTATAAAAAAATAAATAATCAAAAAGAATTTTCAACTTTTAAATGATTTCTTTTATCACCCTCAAACTTAGACTGCAAACGTCACTTTTAACATAAAATTGAAAATATGCCCGAGACGGGAAAACTTAGTAATAATAATAATAATAATAATAATAATAATAATAATAATGTCTTTTTTGTAAAATGGCAAATGGCGAAGTTTAGTCTTACAACTACTTACAGTTAACTATTTACCAGAAATATGTACAAAAAATATTATTACAATAAAATATGACTCGAGAATAAAAAAATAATAAAAAATGCAATCAATCAATCCAAGAACGTAAAAGAAAAAACCAAAGAAAGAAACACACAAATTAGCAAATTTCAGGTGGAATTTTAATGGTTTGAATTTGTTTTGCTTTAGGTGTTTACAGCAACGTAAAGTGTTATTATAATTTTTAATTGCACTGTAAACAAAGCTTCTTAAAACTGACTGATAGCCCAGAGTGAGAGGTGTGGATATTATGTAGGAATTATGTTCAGAATTTTCCCAGGAATTCAAAAATGAATAATCTACGGCGTGTTCTATTTAAAATAAAAGAGCTCATAATAAACCAGAACCAAATACCAAAATTTCTAACGTTTTGTATAAGAAAAAACCCAAATACATAAGCACACAGATAAGTTCTGAATAAAATACCTAAATACCTCATCGAACATAGAAAAATTTATAAATGAAAACCTCTGATAATTTGAAGTGCCTTTTTAATTCTTAAGGGTATTTTTATATTGCGTAATCATGCTACGCCCAATATACGAATAATTGAAAAAACAGAAACAGAAACAAATATTCCTAAGAAGAAAATTTTCTCAATCTCTCGGTTTCGCATCAATACGTCAGCGCACAGAGTGACGGGCGGCGTAGCGTGACCGGGTCACGTGTCACGTATTAAACGCCTAATGGGCGCAGTCACTCACGACGTTTTCCGATTCGACACAACCTCACTTTGTCATATCAACCAGTGCGGGGTTTTAGAACGTCGAAAATGTAAAAAGATGCAAGTCGGAAATCACGGAATTGCAGTGTTATAATCGAAGTATTTCGAATGGGTTGCCATTCGTCAGAGTTAAGTCTAGCACTACGTCTAATGTGTGTAATTTTTGATTGAGACATTGGCTGCGGTTTGTTAAAATATTTACCATTAACTAAATATTTTTTCTCCTAGTTAATTAATTCAGGACACTAACCAAAACTACTAGAAAAGGAAAGAATAAAAAAGAGGAGTGGCTAAAGGAAGATAGGAAATTAGAGAGAGCGTGAGACGAGCAAAAGCAAAATGACACACCAAGAATTGTGATGAAATTAAGGAATATGAGGACAATATTTCACTTGCACACAAAACTAAAGGAAATGAATGGCGCCAAACAAGAAACTCATATGGCACTGAAATGGAAATAAACCAGCAGGTAATCGGTTTTCGAACTTTTTGAAAATTTATCGCACTAATGTCCGCAACAGATTCTCTCTCTAAGCATATACAGGATGAACCCTTTATTGCTGAAAATAAATTATACGAATACCGTGGACATAATGTGCATCAAAAGTCGAAGTGTGTAAACATTGGGTGTCAACCAGTAATACTACTATCAAAAGAGAACTGGAATATTTAGGACGTATAACGAAGAGATGAAAATGCGTACTAATACGACAATATACAACAGAGAGAACATCGTGGCTCAGAAACCAAAGGCAGATATCGCATAAGTATAACATAGAACAAGTAGAAGAAGAATAAAAAAAGAATCGGCGTGGGACAGCACGAGAAAATGCCGAGTCATTGTTTAAGAAATTGTAATCGTTATCCCAGGCGTGAAACAACGCCTTAATGAAGATATTTTGAACAGCAATGGGTAACTACTAATAAACGTACGCTCGCTATGTTTCCTCAAACTCAATAACGCCTTCTTTGATCTCAAACCGCAATACAGATTCACTTTTAGAAATTCTCGAGGACAACAATCAACAATAGACTACGTTATAACCAATAGGTGTATACACCCGGCACAGGTACAAGAAATATGGACACTGAATTCCGCAAATGTGGGAAGTGATCACAGTTTACTTCCTGGAAAAAATCAAAATAAAATTTAACAGGAGAAAGAAGAAAGAACCAAGAATACATATACAAAAATACAAAAATGTCGAATTAATGTGGGACACCACCATAAAAGAACGAAAACGAAGATATTAACAATAGTTGCAAGAAACTAAAAGAGAACATCATAGAAGCAGCAATCAAATCCCTCGGAACATGAACTCTAAAACAGCAATGCAAAAAGAAAAAGGAAGTCTAGTTAAAGCATTTGTCATCAAAAACGGCAGAAGCATACGAAGAATAAAAGAGAATCCGCAACGACACTAAAACACTACTTAGACAAACCAAAGACCAACACTGGGAAATCTTCTCCAAAAGAATGGAACGTGAGTTCGGTGGACTGCAGAAACATGTCTGGCGACTACTAAGAAACTAGAGAACAAAAACAAATGCATTCATAAATACAATACACATAGATAAGGAAACTTGGATGAAATGCATGGAGGCCAAAAAATCAACCCAATACACCAAATATAATAACAAGTAACGAGATCGATACATAAAACAAAGATACGGTACTCCAAAAATTGAAGAACAGAAAGAGCACGGATCATGATAACATCACAAACGAACTACTTAACATAGAATATCAGATGAGAGATAAAAAAAAATGCCGAGAACTACACCCTAAAGTTAACTACGAAGATAATAACGAACAAAGTTAATAAAGGTGTCACACTAGCAGACGAAAAATAGAGATTTAGATCAGGAAGATGCATTAAGACAAATAACACAAAAATCAATCGAATACAACCGACCAGCCTTCATGTGTTTTACTGACTTGCAGAAAGCCTTCGATGGAATACAATTGAAAGATATAATACACCTTCTTTACCATCGACAAATTCCATTCAATATCGTCAAAACAATTGAAAATATATACATGGAAAATAATATACAAGCAAAAATACATGGGCGAACTAACTCAACAAATACGTACAAGGAATTGGAAGGGGACTCTTTAAGCCCGCTTCTTTTTGACATCGTAATGGGTGAAATAAAAAACAAGTGCGCAAAACTATGAGGATACAAAATGGGAAATAGAGAAGTGAAAATTCTGTGCTATGCAGATGACGCGTTCTTGTGGCGGAGAACGAAGATGATCTTCAAAGACTTCTTGTAATAAATAAAACAATCAAAAAATTTAATATGGTTAAATCCACTTACAAGGCACCGATCAGATCAGATCGGAGACGTTTAGACAGAAGTAAGGAACCAAGCTACAAGAGTGTCTAGGGCAGCAGCATCCAAAGTGAAGTAAAAGGCCGGATATATAAAACTGCTATTAGACCTATACTAACCTATGCAGTTGAAATCCGACCTGAAACCTCGAAAACAAAAAGAATATTAGAGACCACGGAAATGAAAACAGATCGAAGAATAGCGAGAAAAACACTCATGGATAGGGAAAGAAGTGAACATATTAGGCTAATGTGCGTGGGTAGATAATATCCATGACTGGGATCGAAAGATAAAATGGAATGAACACATTTTTCGTATGGCAGAAGAACGAATACTGAAAATATCGAGGAACAAATCACCAGCAGGACGAAGGAATCTAGGAAATGGTGGAGCGACAACCTCCCAAATGACCGAATGATGGCTAAGATGTGAAGAAAAACAGGACATCACGCCCATAGGCAGTAGGAAAAAGAAGAATAAAAAGTATTCGTTGTCCACTCCAAGCTGGTGAAATCCCAGAATAAAAGAGATGCCAGAATACGAGGGAAACTGACGCGGCGATCATTCGCGCATTCCGTATGATAATTGACTCTCGTTAATTGCCGCGATTAAAAGTCGAGAGCCTATATTCCGGAAAAATACGCGAAAAACCGCGCTTAATAGCTTCAATTTTCCTAATACGGCGAGTAACGAGTTTGAGTAATTGAAATATCCACTTGCATAACGGGGAAGGGGGACACAAATCAAAACCGTGACAGTAATTGAGTCGACTTGCATTTTTTCTCGATTTTATTGCTAAATGGCGATTTTCGACTGATTCGATTATTCTGTAGGAAAATTGAAGAACGAATTCGACCGATTTTCATTTTCGCGACCTCCGTCGGTCAATAATAACGATTGTTTCGCGTTTTCCGCGAAACAATTTGCATGGGAAATGCGAAACATCGTGGCTAATTATCGTTTTATGCATGCCGCGCGGGCGGCAATTAGCCAGCGCAAAGAAAAATATTTCTTACGCGCGTACAGGGTGGTCGTAACAGGAGTGTTTTAATAGGAAAACACTACTTCGATAGTAGACCGAGCAAAATCGATTTACATGTCATGGATGCTACTTTGAGAAATATTTTACTCAAAAAACTGCACACCGATCGAGTTCGTTACGTTGAACTAAACGCTCTAACGTACTCAGTGTTTTTCTATACTCCAATATTCGCAAGTGAATATAAGTTTCTTATTTTTTTAGCAGTTATGGTTATTGGTGTCAGGTATTCCCGTTGAAGTTTTTATTGTTTAGAATAAAAGTATTGAACACAGTTGAAAAAAATCTTAGTGCAGTTAAAATAAAATTAGTCAAAAATATAACACGATCAACGGAAGTCGTACCTACAACGAATAAACCCATGTGGCTGATATTATTCAGAGGTACCTATAAATAAAAAAAGGCATAAAAGTAACAGCAACCCTTAAATTCTCATTTCTCTCATTCTCAAATTATACAATTTATGAGTCTTCATAAATCTCAACAATTTCTTTATACCGCGCATGAAACTGACAATAATTAAGCACATCACATTTATTCTTGAACAATTTTTACAAAAATTTGTTTTAAAACGATGCTTTTTATGAAGTGCTTTTTTGTACATTGAGCAAGACCGGTAAATCTGGTAGCTTAGAAAATGTACAAAATACAGATATTCGGCCAAAGCTTTTTTAAGTGTGCTATATTTTTTTAAAAACAAATTCTGCAGCATGATTTTTCCCAAAATTTCACGAAAATCGATTTTTTCGCAAGTATCTACGCTCGTATAAAAAATTCATATCTCGGTACGGTAGGTCCTATGGGATCGCCATTGGTTTCAGAAATGATCAGCGTCTAAAAAAACAAAATTTTTTTGTCTGTCCGTTCTCCATTCTCGTCTTTTGTTTTTTTCTGAACAACTTTCGAACCGTTGGAGCTACAAAATTTAAATTTGCCTTCTTTTTAACCCTTCACGAGACACATAAGCTTATATCTCGATCCGACGCCGGCATCCATCTTTTTCTCGCGACTTTCGACTGTTTTTTGGACATCGCTATGAAATACGATAAAAAACTAGTCATAGTCATCTAATGGCGTATTTAAAAGTTCGGTATGTGCTACTGGACCTCCCAAAAAGACCACCGAAAATCATTCCTCTTCATTTTAAATTGGAAACACCCGCCCCAGACACAATTTTGATAGAGCTTGGACAAGAGTAAATTTTGTCTGGCAAAAGTATAAATATTTAAAAAGTACCAATACCAGATGGAGCAGATAAATATTTTGCATATATTTATTGAAGAAACCTTATTTTGATTTATAGAATTACCTGGTGCTTTAAGGCGGATAAGTTATGGGACGACCTGTATACTCCTATAAATATCGGTTTATTAATTTATGGGTCGAATTAGTAACGACTAATCCAAACCCATTAACGCCGTCGAACGCGCCAAAAAAGAAAATGGACGAAGGTCTTTTGGATTTACGATGGTACTGGTCGCTGGCGATGCGGTTATTAAAGGCACGCAACTAGGTCAGGAATAAAAGAAAATACTGGCGTTAAATTATATCCGAAGACCGATGTAAATAGTTACGAACGGCTAAGACCGATTAGTTTTTTTTTTTGACTGTGATAAATGGCCAAACCTATTCAAAATTACCATCTGCAATTGCACACGTTAGCTTTACTTCGAACAAGTTAGAAACGATTTTGGAGATTTCATTCATAAGTTTTAAAAATGAATGAGTTCAAAATTTTGTAAAAACAATATTTAAGGACAGTATTGGCGGAGATGGCAAGGAATACAGGGCAGCCCAAATAACATTTTTGAAACAGCGAGATTCGTAAGCTATTACATTCTTGAAAAAAATCAAATTCTATAGAATATTAAAGAAATATTCTTTAACATTTGAAGCATATAGATATTAGATTATATAGTGGTCCTTAAACCTTTCATAGAGTACTAATGGTAATGTATTTTTTCTACTCCCTTCTGTACAATACCTAATTATACACCGATTTAGCGCGCCGGAAACGCCACTTTGCCACTTTGAGTTTCTTTTCGCACGGATCCAAATCTCTTCGGATATTTCCGGAATATTACCGTACGGGTTTGGGAGCAATCGGATGTTTTCGGAGATTTTACCGCACTGCTGAATTTTGACGTTGGTCAATTCTGATGGTCATGCCAGTGAATGTATTAGTGTTGGTTTGCAAAAATGTACCCGAAACTAACGGTCTAACGGAAAAAGTACAGTATGCAACACGTTTAGTAAACTTTTTAAGTCAAACGCCATTTACTACACTTGTTGCATAATATACTGCTTCAAATATTTAAAGTAGTAATTGAGTTTAATTAATAAAAAAACAAAGAGGTTTTTCCCCACAAAGTAATTGGGTTTTCCAACATTGCTATCGAGAACTAAAATAGAATAGAAAGCTTGTTGAATTAGAATTTTAACGTGGAATGTATCATACTGAAAAGAGAATTGTAACAAACATTAAAAACATTGAAATTTATTGGATGACATAGTCATCGCTTAGATGATTTTTATTTTTTTTTTCTTTAGTTACTCTTATTAGGAGTTTTTTTTGTTTTGGCATTTAATTACTATTAAACTCTCTCTTTTCTTAGAATGTACTTGGGCGACTGGCTCATAAAGGTATATAATTCCTGCCATATTAATAGAGGTTATTTGAAGTTGTTTTAACCAGAGAGAGTTGTTGACATATCCTTATTTTTGTGTTATCTTGCAATTTGGTAGTACTAATTTAAAAGCTAAAGCAAATACACGTTTCATTGACAAATTTATCAATTAAAAAATAGCATTCACAGGTAATTATTTCAAAATTTTTATGGCACATTCGTGCAAGATATATTTGGCTGAAACAATGGCCCCTATCCACATGTCTTCCAATATATAATTTTTGAACCAGTACGCGTGTTTTTTCCAAATGTTTTAGACAAAAGTTGTTTATTTTTGTCTAATATCAAGTTGCCTTCATCTGGGTTGCTGGCATTTAGAGGAAGTAAACTAAATTAATTCGTCCTGTACCAATAAAAATTTAAAAAATCGTTGATAAACTTCTTCGTGACCAAAGTGGCGTTGTTGCTTAATATACGAGTATGATCTGTTCATAGATATAAGAAAGTGACCAATTTCTTTTGAACGGATTATCCAAGGGTGGTCATTAACATACAATGCAACAAGATTATTATTATTAATTAAGGTAATTATTAATTAATTAATTATTAATTATTAATTAAGGTAATCTTGTTGCATTGTATGTTAATGACCACCCTTGGATGATCCGTTCAAAAGCAATTGGTCACTTTCTTATATCTATGAACAGACCATACCTTATTTTTTATCGGTGCCTAAGTCGGTAATTTAAAGGAAGCAGTAGAGATACGCTATTAAAACTCGAAATAACATACCGAGTGTTTCTTTTAAACGAGAAAACGTTGACCTATCAACATTCGACGTTT
This sequence comes from Cylas formicarius, assembly GCF_029955315.1. Lineage (NCBI taxonomy): Eukaryota > Metazoa > Arthropoda > Insecta > Coleoptera > Brentidae > Cylas > Cylas formicarius. The sequence continues at coordinate 17,281,631 of NW_026844319.1, read as the reverse complement.
ACTAAAAATTCTATCGATGTTTCCGACCGGAAAAAAACTCAGGTAAAGTTCAACGCCGCTGTCATTAATATGCGGAGACAAAAGTGTTACGAAATTATCCGGGAACGATTAAACCGAAGAATTCGAATACCGCAGACCCGGTTAAACGCGTTAAGCAAACGTCTCTCGCTCGGAACGAAAATGATGTGTTATTAGGATCATTCTTTAATTTCAACAATCGTATGTTTTATCGCCCACGCGGGGCATAGAACGTCGGGGGCCCCCGAAGGCCTTTAACCTATTGTTGTTGTAATATCGGCGTATTGCGCAACCCCCGCCGCGCTTCGCGGTTATTACGGTAATTTCAAACCTTTCATTATCTAGATTTTAGAATATGGATTCGCGGGTGAGGATTGTTCGATATGCGCGGAATGTTAACGCGCTCGTTGCAAAAACAACACTCAACAACAGCCAACAAAGTCTAATATGAAAATAACGTAGTTTTGTGGCCGCAATAATTTCTGGATTAATGTTAACTGATAAATTTCATTCACTGGTCATCACTGAAACCCGCATTATACAAGCAAAATGTAACAAGTAATAGAACATTTTAAATCAAAGTTAAAAAATATGTTTTGCTTTCTTAAATATCCTTTGTAGTCGGGTTAGGCTTTATCATATTGAAAATATGAAAACAGGCGTGACCAGTTTTTTTCGGAAACTCAGAAGTTTTGATCTATAAACAAAAATTGTGATTTTTTTAATGAAACACCACACGGTCTGTATGTCTTTTAATAATTTTATTACGTTTGGTATTAGCTTTTCAAACATATAGAAGAAATATAGAGTAGTTCATGGAAAATAGAGATTTTTTATATAAACTGCACAATTTAATGGAAAAAGTTGGTTGCTCGTATAGGTATATAATCTTGTGCGCGTGTGTGTGTGCGAGTCTGTGTGTGTGCGCGCGCGCGCGTGTGTGTGTGTGTGTGTGTGTGCGCGAGCGCGCGCGCGTGTGTGTATGTGTGTGTGTGTGCGAGTCTGTGTGTGTGCGCGCGCGCGCGCGTGTGTGTGTGTGTGTGTGTGTGTGTGTGTGTGTTTGTGTTTGTGTCTGTTTGTATGTGTGTGTGTCAATTAACCAGTCAATTGACCGAAATAATTTTTAAAATACCATGAAATTTGTATTTATTTATTTATTATTTATATTTATTTATTTATATCAATTTATTTCTATTTATTTATTAATGCTTATTTATTAATATTTATTTATATTGTGAGTTACGTCTGGGAACCAAATGGGGTATTCGTTGAAGAAGGTTATAGGTAAATTGGACATCACAAACTCGTAACAACTATATTGTAATTTTGAAAGCTTATTGGCGACTTTACGAAGCAATGAGACCGCTGGCGGAACAAAATATGATTATTGTTTGCAACTAAAATTGGACTTGGTGGCATTATTGTTTTCATATGAGGTTCAACAGCATAAACAAACATGCAGTTTGTAAGTTAAACGGTCACGTTTGTTTACTTTTAGCAGCGCCCCATCGGAGAATAAATTGGCGAATAAAACGTTTAATAAAATTATCAAAGATATAGAGGGTGAGGCATTAAAAAAACACACACACAAGTTTAGTTTGTATATCAAAATTTGGGAGTTTCAGAATATAACTGACTAAGGCACTGGGTTCTACGACAAAACCCGTATCCAACCCAGTCTTCACCTTTTGGATAACTTATTGAATAACGAACTAAAAGGAGTGTCCAAAAATGCATTAAATGTGGCATTAGATCAAAATATGAAATAAAATAATTATGGAGATACGCGATGTAGGTTTTTCTTCGTTGCTATAGACAATTTTAAATTTTAAAAATTTGACACTTATTTTATGTTTAAAATATCCAATACCCAATAAGGGTAAATTTTACCTTCTTTGTAAGCGACTTTAGCTGTGAATTTTTCGAGAGAACAACATGCATGCACCTACGAACGATTTGAGTTAGGGGTTTTTGAGAAAGACAACACAACCAAAAAGTACATAAAAAAGAAATAAAATATATGTTTTAATGAATATCACAATAATGAAAGAAATATTGCCAATTTGATGTAATTTTCATATTTAATAAAATAATTGTTTAGTGACAACTTCCATGGGTTTGATTAGTAATTAAGATATTTTTCCTTGCCGTTGGTTAGCAATGTCGAGCACTGTAAAGTCGTTAAAAATTTATCGAAAATTAAACATTTATGGACTGAACTAGAAATATTTACATCTGGTGCCGGAACCACAGATAAAATAAAGCAGAACGAGGCAAATACCACATAATTTACACTAATACATCTTCAAACCGCATTTTCCTGCTGGAACCTGTTTGTTCCATTTAGGGATACTACTGCTCACTTAATCAAATGGAATTATATTCTACAGAGCGATTCTTGACGACACGAGGAAACTGGTAAACATTTTTTTTTATATTGTTGAGCTTTTACTGCGGGAATTAACACTATTCTTCGTTTTGCCAACGTTCGATTTCCGTAGCTACGACCAAACTCAACTCGCGCGCGTAATCTGACTTCGAGCAGGTGTATTTATACGTTTGCCGAATATCCCAGCACCATTGCGTAATTTCGCGAGCCCGTTTGGGCCTCCAGTATCAGGCCACATTTTCCGAAAAGTCCACGGGCCATTGTTCGCGACACGTCAGGAACTTGCCGCGACGCAATTTGCATCCGATGTGTTGGAGTGCCTCAAAACACCCACCGCCATTGTGTGCGCGGCCGTAATGATAAGTTCCGCGCGACGCACAATTGATTTCGTGGAGCACGTGCACGATGATATATTAGAATACGCTTAAATAATGACGCCATTGTGTGAATAGGCGAGAACCAGTTTCTCGGTTTTTGCCTTTTCATCTATTTCGGGACGTAAGATCCACCAGCGAAGAAAGGTTGTTTAAAATACAAAATCGGTTATTATTGTACGGGTTGTTTGTTAGTCGCGCGACCAAACTTTAGGAGGTGATTTCGAGGTAAACATTATTTTTTGTAATTTGTTCGGACTATGCAACAATACAAGTTAAGTTCCTTTTTCACATGTCGAAGTAAAGTTTGTGGTTATGGAATGTGCGTTCGGCGACGATTAAGATTAAAATTAAAGAAAAATTAAATTGAAATTAATAGACCACGTTAATGGCATTTCATAACGACAATCTAGCAATCTAGCTGTCTAGCTTTGGTGCAAAGGATTTACTTTAACATTTCAGATATTTCGCTGGTATTATGGAGGGAACGTAATTTAATACTGAAAAGGTAATAAAAGCGACTATCCGAAGCTTCAAAAATTCAATATGGCGTCCATAAGAGAAATTAAAGTTTATGACAACCGAGATCTGAAAAAGTTGCAATTAAAATGGTGAAAAAATTAGGGGCCGCCTCATCCACAACTGGGGTTTTGTTTTAAGGTACCTTGTTTACCGTTTCTCAATCTATTTTGGTTGAATCTTGACAGCGGCATTAACAATTTTAAGATTCTATCACGTGAATGCAGGGAGCTTCTTAAAAAACTCAAAATTATATTTTTTAGTTTTGGTGAATGTTAAAATGTATTTTCGCATGCGTCAATTTTTCTAATTTCAAACAATATTGTAACGCTTTCCTTATTTATTTTGAGTGCATAGAAAAACAAAAAATAATAGGGATATCCGATTTGATTAGCATTAATACTCAGGGTTCCTTTTTTATTTCGCTTTTTCTCTGCTAGGTATTTTATTATTTATGTTATTAAATATATACGAGGTGTGTTCAAAAAGTATCGCAAATTTTGAATTTTCGCGGGTTACGTATATTCGAATTTCGAATTTTTTGTGGCGTTATGTTGGTACTCATGTCTCTCATTTATGCCGACAAGCTCGACCATTTTGAATGTTCATTTAATTGTTGACAGCTGCTTTGCTTGCACGTGTTTTGGATCGTCTTCGATTTTTACCTATTCAAAAAAATGGATCAAAGAACCTGTATCAAATTTTGTGTGAAAAACGAAATTAAGTGCGCGGATGCATTCCGAATGTTGACTATGGCATACGGAGAAGCTACCTTGGACCGAAGCAACGTTTATCGGTTTTACAAAATCTTCTCAGAAGGCCGAGAAGAAAATCGATTGGCTCGTGCCATTCGAATTTTATCAATGATTTGGGCATGAGACGGGTCGCCGCGAAATTCGTACCAAAATTGCTCAATTGTGACCAAAAACAGCATCGCATGAACATTGCTAATAAGATGTTAAACTCTGCCCACGACGACCCAAATTTGCTCCAGAAGGTCATAACTGGTGACGAATCGTGAGTTTATGGTTATGACGTGGAAACCAAAGCTCAATCATCTCAATGGAAGCTACCGCACGAACCAAGACCGAAAAAAGCGCGCCAAGTTCGGTCGAATGTGAAAGTTTTGCTGACAGTTTTCTTCGATTGCAGGGGCGTGGTGCATCATGAGTTCTTGCCACAGGGAAGAACGGTCAATAAGGAATATTACCTGCAAGTTATGCGCAATTTGCGCGAAGCAATCCGCCAGAAACGCCCGGATTTGTGGAAGAACAAAAATTGACTTTTGCACCACGATAACGCCCCTGCTCACACATCGTTGCTTGTGCGCGACTTTTTGGCCAAAAACAACACACTACTGATGCCGCAGCCACCGTATTCCCCAGATCTGGCCCCCTGTGACTTTTTCTTGTTCCCTAAACTGAAGAGGCCCATGAAAGGACGACGTTACGCTTCTCTTGACAAGATAAAGACGGCATCGAAGGAGGAGCTGAAGAAGATAAAAAAAATGATTTTTTGAAGTGCTTCGAAGATTGGAAAAACCGTTGGCGCAAGTGTATAATATCTCATGAGGATTACTTTGAAGGGGACAAAATAGATATTCATGAATAAATAAATAATTTTTGAAAAAACACAAAATTCGCGATACTTTTTGAACACACCTCGTATTACTAAATATGTTGAAAAAACTGTTAGATAAAAAAAACTATTCAGAGAGCGTTTGTTAGAGTCATTCCTATCGTTCTAGTAATATATTAAAAATTTCAGAGATATTGCATGTGTCGTTAGATGCATTAGTTTGTTAGCACTTTAAAGACGTGGTTGATCCATGTACGAAAAACTTAAATTCACTAGACTAAATCGTATTCAAAACTCAAATAATATTCAAGGCTTAAAAATATGTTTCTACTCCCTTCTTGAAAATACGCAATTATACACCCATCTAGCGTGCGAAAGGTGTCATTTTACCACGGACCTACGGCTGCGAACCACGGACATTTCTGGGATATTACCATACGGGTTCGAGGGCAATCGGATATTTTCGGCTTGAATTTTGACGTTTGTCATGTATTCGTGTCGTTTTGCTGCCCTGCTCGTGCCAAATAAACTTGTGACTCAAAAAACCCTTAACCAATCTTGTTAAGCCATTATAGTTAATTCCAGAATAAATATGATTGTTATTGTTATATATCTGCATGAGGAAATAATGGAAAATCTGACAACCCTGCGGAGATTCTTTTCGACTAGTCGATCTTCGGCATCTTGCATAGGAAAAAATAACTCGGAACGACAATTTTTTAAAAGCCCAGTTCGACAAATTCCGAGTTAAACCAATAAAGTCCGCGAAGGTTACCACTTCATTATCCCGTCTTCGACAGGCGAATTCGACGACATCGACGAGGGTATCGGAAAGATGACCGGAAACGAGAGATATCTTTTGTTTCTAATTGACGTTTACAACGCTCGAAACAGCGACGATAATCGTAGTTGGCATCGCCGTCTCGCGAGATTTAAGGTTATCGTTAATCTCTCCTTTTTTTTATCGCCGAGAATATCCAATTTTGCCTGAACGACCGGCGCGTTATAGCCAAAGCCGACGAAGAAAGAAATCGTAACAAAAATATTTTTAAAAAAAGCATTTAGGTTTTGGTTTGCTGTCATACCGACAGTTCGGCACTTGATTGGATTATCATTAGGACATTTCTTCAGTAAAACAAATTACAAAGGATGCTGACTTTCGATATATTTTTGTTTTGTTTTTTTAGCTATTTGCTAACAACCTGCATGCATTATTGTATTTTTAAAGATTATATTCATACGCAAAGCTTTAAAAGGACCCAATATTGTAGGCTACAATTGTCGCAAATGGATGAAAAGACCTAAAATAATGTGCCAAAAATCGGGATCATTTGAAAATTGTTTGATTGGAGTAATCTTAACACTGTCATGTCAAAACAGTATTAAAGGACAAGCTTATCGGTTCCAAATTCAAACACAAGACACATTGCCCTGTGAAAGAGGCAGAATAATTAGACTGGCTGCTGCTCACCTCCAACACGTTCAAAAATATACATCAATTAAAAGATTGGCAGAATAAATGGCCCTGGATATAGATGGCACATATACGACATTCACTATGTAATGCTGAAAATATATGAGATATATAGTGAGGTCGGTTTAGAAATAAACTTTCGCAAAACCAAATATCTGTCAATGGAGTCGTCAATACAATTTGAACTCCGTCCGAATGTACCTTTTTGTGTGTAAAAGTAAAAGAGAAATTTCCTATCGCATTAATCAACCAAAGCAAACAAAATCCAACTCTTGCAAAAATTGAAGCCAAACGATCATCAAGTAAGACGTAGATTCGTCGAATGGGTCCAAAACGGGATTGCCGTTGTTCCCGATTTTCATAAGCGAATTTTGTTTAGCGATGAAGCGCACTTCTGGTTGATTGGCTACGTCAACAAACAAAACTGCCGCATTTGGAGCGAAGCTGATCGTCAAGTGTCCAGAAAAACTGACTGTTTGGTGCGCTTTATGGGCTGGTGGAATGATTGGTCCGTACTTCTTCAAAAACGATGATGGCCAGAACGTTACAGTCAATGGTGATCGGTATAGAGCTATGATTACTAACTCTTTCATTCCTGAATCGCCATAATAACCATGATGTCCAGGAAATGTGGTTTCAACAAGACGGCGCAATATGTCACACATCTCGTGCCACGATCGATTTATTGAAAGACACGTTTGGTGGTGGTGGTAATTTCGCGTTTTGGACCTGTCAATTGGCCTCCAAGATCTTGTGATTTAACACCGCTAGAGTACTTTCGGTGGGGCTATGTAAAGTCATTGGTCTATGCGGATAAGCCACAAACGCTTGACCATTTGGAAGACAACATTAGCCGTGTTATTGCCGATATACGGCCACAAATGTTGGAAAAAGTAATCGAAAATTGGACGTCCAGATTGGACTACATCCGCGCCAGCCGTGGCGGTCATATGCCAGAAATCATATTTAAAATGCAATGCCACAAGATTATCTTTCGGATAAATAAAATTCATGTCAATCGAATAATCCATCGTTGTTTTATTGCAACTTAAATTTCTATACATCGAAAAAAACTCCCCTTACAAAAGTATATTGTGTCGGAGGCATAACAATAGGTGACAAAGTCTGGAAGCTACAGAGATCAATTTACTGGGAATACTACGGATGTAAAAGATAACGAACAACCAAATAAAAAATGTATGCAGAAACAACGACATATGAAGAAATGGGGAAAACCATACTTAATTGGTGCGGAGAGAATGGGACATAACCTTTGGCAAAAAAAAAGAAAAAGAGGAAGCTTCCAGAGGAATAGATAAAACGGATTCGAAAGGATGTAGAGAGAAATGAATTAAAGAAGAATATCCACAATATTTAATTAGCCCTTATAGGAATGCTTTTAATTTTGCTAGTTTGAGGACAAGACGCAGCTTTGCACATTACAATTTAAATATTTTATTGTTGTTGCTATAGGTAAAGTAAGAGCTCAGAGAATAAATTCGCGGATATTTTTGAAAACAATAGAAAAAAAAAACAGAAAGAAAGATAAGAAGAACAAAAGGAAAAGGAAGAGAAGAAAAACGAGAGCGAATTTTATGGATTATTTTTCTTTGGACGGCCCTTGCTTTTTACATAAATCCATAAATGAGTTTGTGTGTCACTTTTCCGTCCGTTAAAGAATTTCCAGTTCGGGGTCAAATTCATGTGTGATTCGATTCCGGCGTATTTTTTCCGCTTTCACCGTTATTTGCGGTGACGCTTGTGTGTGTGTGTGTGCGTGTTTTTTTTTCGGTCGTTTCCTCGTCGATTAGAACGTCCCGTGGATTAGTCACGAAAATTTACGTGGTAACCGAAGTAAAACAAATAGGCGGTCCGTGTGATGTTCCGAGAGATGACGACATTGTCGAGATGAGAGCACTGATAAGGAGACATACAATATTATACCCTTCGCGGTTTCCTGTCGCATCGAATCTTTTTTTCATTTTTTTGACAGTTTAATTGTGACGCTTAAATTTACGCGTTGCAGGAGAGAAAGTCAGACGCGTAAAACAAAAGTCGAGCGAGTCCTTATTTTAAGAAGAGGAATTAACGTTGCGTTGTCGTGTCATCTGATACGACCAGATGTGTATCTCGGGCTCAATTTATTTCGATTTTATTATTCTGGTTATGTTCTAAATATCAACGCCAAACCCGCTGTATAGCAAAAGGACGCGCCTTGGCTACGGAAAACCATTTTCTTTTACTTGTTACAAAACTTCCGGATTCCTCCTGCGTCGGTTTTTTTCATTTGCTTTTACTGAAAACGTCAATTGAAAGAAAAAAAGAAACATTAATTGCAGAAAAGTAAGCATTTTGTTACTGGATTTATTATTTTATTTTTCTCTTATTTTAGTTGCACCTGATCCTTGGAGACCTTTGGGTTTTGGGTACTTAGATTTATTAAAAATTAAGAAGTTCTTGGGAAATTTCATAAAAATATAAGACAAGTTCTCCTTCCATTGAAAATATTTTTAGTATTAATATGAGGTAGTTTTTACTTTCGAGTCACTCGAACAAAATGAAATTTATATACGGACCCTCCAACAGTTCGGAGGCAAACGCTTGACTTATTTTTCAGTCATTTTCAAGGTATCTTTGAAGATGTTAGCAATTTGCGTAGATAGCTTCATAATCAACGTAGAATTAAATAGATAAAATATCAGAGTTTCCAAATTCAATAAAACCAATTATGCTAGATCCAGATGTAAAATAAATCTGATTACTGGGCTTATCAACTCATCCTGTAGTAGGGGAGTGGTCTAAACGATCAACTTTAAATTAATACCGGCACTATGAGCAACAATTTGACAGGTGTCAGTCAGTCCGCATGCACCGACAAAAGTTAGGTAGCATAATCAAGAGTTTGCCATTTACAATTATAGGGAAAAAGAAAAAAGTCATACCATTGTTTCCAAAAAAACGATACTTTGTCATTAGCTTCAGACGACGACAAGGGTTAAACAAAATATGCGGCGAATCAGCACTAAAATGACTTCAGTTTAAACGGGCAGGCAAACCCAAATTGTTCAAACTAGAGAATTTGGGGCAAGCTCCAATCACATATATATGCCACCATGTTGTTTCATTCTAAGTGAGGTAACATTAGGTTTCAGTAAAGAGAAGACCAAACCGGCACAGAATATCGATGTAAAAGAAATAACGCTCGGCCACTAGAGCATAATTTGAGTTTCGAGTTTAACCTCCCATAATTAACGCCAGATGCGAAATAATAATAATGTATTCCTCTGAAGTAAACAGTTGCCTAATGTTTTGTTAAAACATTGAGACATTGTAACCTGAATGACTGAATGAAGCAATATTTAAGATGCCAATGAAATTGCCTGCGAAAAATATGCTCCATTATCAATATTCCTTCCTTTAATGTTTAATTAATTGCATTTAATTTTTGTAAGTTCTCTCGTTATTCGATTCAAATTCCGTAAAATCCAAACAAGCAATCGACAAGGAAAGATCGTTCATTCAGACCCCGTTAATTAATGATCAAAAATGGCGAGCCGTTATTCAATTATACGAGTACGCTATAAATTCGACAAGTACGTCGACTAATGCCCGTTGTTAACCGGCCTATAAATAATGCGAATTCAACTAAATACGAGTCGTGTTTCTATAGCTAATCGAAAATAATGTTCGACGTAGTGGTAGTAGGTCGTATTTCATAATTAGCATTTCCTCGATAGCGTAATCTCGTTCGATTAAAAGAAGTACTTTTCCGCGCAGGAACGTCGGTGCTATATACGAAGTCTTTCCAAATTAATTTGAGCAAAATGGTGTTAAACTTGGTGTACCGTTTTCGCAGTTTCGCAGAAACGTTCGTACTTTAGTCGGCTATCAATTATAATCTATATGATCTTTATTTAAATATCTTCCCGGCCTCGCTTGCGTTTTATGTTTTTTGTGGGTTTGTTCCTGTTAAGTAAATTTGAATTTTTTTTAATTTCAAATAAGATAAATAATCGTCATGTTGTTTTTATGCTTGGTTCTAATAATTCTCATTGAAGACATTAACGCAGTTTCGAAATTTTTTGAATTAATCAAATAGTCTTACTTTAGTTGAATCATACGAAAGTTCAAATCCCTTAAATAACTAACGGGCAGAAAATCATAAGAGCAAAACTAACCAAAGTGAATGTAATTTGAAATAATGGGGCATATATTTTAAATATAATGTCGAAGCAACTGAACATTTAAGAAATCTACAAGTCCAAAGCAAGATGTCTTAACTCACAATTTTTTTATTATTTAGCGTATGGCATTGCATGCAATGTATAATACAAGTACATATCTAAGAACAATCACGAATAATTACACAAATGTAAAAAGATAAAAGCTATAATTCAATGTCAAGGTTTGTTATCCATTCCAACCCCGATGCAGATACCTCTATAAAGTCAAGCCAGCTTCCCGTGTATAAGCGTAATGAATATGCTGGATGGTCTGTCTTGGTGCTCCACAGTCACATTCTGGTGATGCTGTTTTCCCCCATCGGTGTAACGAGTCCGCGCACCTTCCATGTCCGGTGCGTACCCAGTTCAGGGCTGACCATTGCCTTCGGTTTAGGTCGGTTCCCGTGACGTTGCAATTATAAGTTGCGAACCAGTTTTGAAGAACATCACTTACTTTCAAACTCCAGTCGCGCTTCCATTGGTCTTTGGGATCATAGCCATCATTTTGGAGTGCTTCAGCCAGATATAATGACGGTTTTCTGGACTTTAGTCTTCCGTGTCTCAGTTGTGGGAGATCTTTATGAATTGGTAGTGCTGAGTTTAGGATAATTTTTCTATATTCGCGTAGAAGGGCCTCATTTCTACGCATTTCTGCCGGTAATATGTTGCATAGCACTGGCAGCCAGTATGTAGGTGTAGACTTAATAGTACCGGATATCAGCCTCATTGTGCTATGTAGTTGTCTGTCAACAAGCCTGGAGTGACAGTATTCGGCCAGTCACAATTAACTCACAAATTATACAATCTCGGTTGAGTTAGAGCGACTTTAAATAATTAACATACTTGAACACCCAATCGACTAGGAAGCAGTAATGCTTCAGTAATCGAGTCTTCAAAATACTCCTATTTTTTAGTATACTTCCTATACTTTTCATTCACACATAAAGAAAATGAACGTGAATTTCAGATAAAAAACGCGGCAAATAAATAACATAGCTCCACTGATTAATTTACAGTGCACATGCGTCAAACTATTGGTGTATCATTGAAAATGTTTTTTAATTTCGTATATTTTTATCTTATGCTGCATTTATCAAAGCAATTTTTTGAAAATTAAGGGCAGTAACGGGCTACTGGTAACAGAGCTCACAACAGAAATAAGTGAGGAAGGATGTTGATCGTCTAGATTTCTGTGGGGAGGATTCCTGGAATCTTCTATGGTCGTGGTTAATAACCACCAACCACCATAGTGACCATAGGACAATAGAATCCATACCCAACTTTTGCGTGGAGTGATGATTGCCTGATCAGCTCCTAACTTTTTAGCTATCTCTTGGTCATATTGTGTGTTATCATCAAAATAACACCAATAGAGCGTCGAGATGACCGGAACTGCGTGGCATTGGCCAACTTTTTTTCGAAACTCCTTCGCATAGGTAGCCCAAAGAACGTCTAAAAATAGCGACCGTCTCGTTGCCCAAGATACGTCAATCAAACGTCCATTTTTTTTTGGTTTTGTTTGTTGGAATTTCAGGAAGCGAGACGGCCTTCAAGGCCGCGGCGGCGCGTTCTTGCGTTGTCGTGATTTCGTTGGCATTTCTTTTATTTCGGACAAAGGATAACAATGTTATTAACGCGACCGTGAGTCGACGAATGGAACAGTTCGATAGGCATTTGTTTAGTGAAAGTACACGCGGCGGTTTTATACGGTAATGAGCCGATTTGGTTTTTGCGCCACATAAAAATTGCGAATTGCTTTTGACGGTGAGCGTGCGGTTGTTTTTCTGGTTCGATTATAGATAAAACGTTCGCAGTCGTGAAACAGAAAACGGAAACCGAGCAGAACCAGCTTCGGGAAAGATTAATTGCCCTAGTTGGGCAACATCGCATTCCGCTAGAAATGCTTCGAAATCGTATGCGTGGCAACGTCGAAGAAAATACGTTCGAAAGCAAACTGACGACAACTAAATATGTTCAGTTTAGAATCAAAACTGTACTTTTTTATTTACGTTGTAATTGCCAAATGAGTTTGGGTTACTTAATTGAACTAATGTTAAGTGATCATGTGACGCATTTAGAACTATGTGTCAGAGTGTTTTTTAATTAATATTTTCTCAATTTCGACCATTGTTACTTTGATTCACGTTTTGGGTTGCAGCTCTCGGAGGTTGTTTAGTGTCGATATTTAACGCAGGGCATCATTTTTGACTATAAAGGTTTGGAACATTCTCCTCACAAAATATGCAAAAATGTTCCTCAGCTATCCCTTTAGTTGACTTGAAATAAAACAAATGAAATGAATGAAATGAAACAAAAACTTTAAAATTTCTTGCAAATATTAGAATTAACGGAAGAAAAGCAATCAAACGACCTACCGGACTGTGTAAAATGTTGTCGTTTGATTTTGTATTGATCTAAAAGACATTGGGTTGGGACCACAAAGTTAAATAACTTTCGGTTTGATAATAAGTTACATGAAACTATGAAAGGCTGAATTAGATAATACTGAGCCAATTTGTTTTAGGCTTTAAATGCTATCTACAAATTTGCTTTAGAAACACGAAATTTAAAACAAAGTTTTGATTTTTCGCAAGGATTGATCGATTTGCTACCGGTTTCTTCGTGATCGACGTAAAAAAAGAAACAGGGTTAGAAATCACCATCCCAGTTTAAAGGGTTCTCGAAACATCGTAGTTCCTTGTGCGAGAGCTTTGTAAAATGCTTAAAAATATCACCTAAATATCGGCGATTCGCTTGTAATCGTTGTTAAATTCCCTTCTTGTCATAACATTGTCGACCGCAATTAGTTCGGCACTTGATCAATATAAATAAATGCTGCGGTCGGCGTAATTATTTCTGTTGGTTTTTTTTTCTTTCGATAAGGATACGGATTCGGGAACCTGCGGATTTGCAGATGACAAAAAATGATGACGCGAAAACACGTGCTGGTGAAAACCCGGATTTAATAAGCGGATAAGTCGTTACCATTATTACATTAGCAATAAATGATCCCCTTATAAATTTGGTTAGATTTACCTAAAATCGTTGTTAATTCAGTGTTTTTATAATAATAATAATAATAATAATAATAATAAATCCCTTAATTCACAATTGAAATACTTTTAGGTATAAGATTGAGCTACAAATGTTGCCGTCTTTTTGTTCCCCATAAATTAATAAATTATATTATCGAATCACGCCTAAAATTATTATTCTTGAGATCTCAAAAACTGGTAATTTATTGTAAATAAATAAGGAGTAAGTTAATTTTTCCTATGTCACTACGTCACTAAATGAACAAGTCACTATAAATATATATATATATATATATATATATATATATATATATATATATATATATATATATATATATATATATATATATATATATGATGACACTATATTCCGGGATATCATCCGTTCGCTCGTTGAACTCCGACTGGAATCCTGCATCCGACTGGAATCCTGCAAATCTTGCATCCGACTGGAATCCTGCAGACGTTTCGCCAAAATCTCACTTGGCATCCTCAATGCTCGCGCTCCAAAAACACTTCGCGAGCATTGAGGATGCCAAGTGAGATTTTGGCGAAACGTCTGCAGGATTCCAGTCGGATGCAAGATTTGCAGGATTCCAGTCGGATGCAGGATTCCAGTCGGAGTTCAACGAGCGAACGGATGATATCCCGGAATATAGTGTCATCACATTTTTCCATCCGTGAATCAATACGTGAGAATATATATATATATATATATATATATATATATATATATATATATATATATATATATATATATATATATATATATATATATATATATATATATATGTATATATATATATATATATATATATATATATATATATATATATATATATATATATATATATATATATATATATATATATATATATATATATATATATATATATTTCTAGTTTGTGAGTTCTTAGATCCTTTTAATTTTATATATTCTTAAGAAATGGTTCTTGGGTTTTTTTTTGGTCCTTTTTTAGTGAAATTAAAATAAGTTTCCGTTACTTGTGAAACATTTTCTTCAGACATTTAATTTTAACCTTAAGCCAAAAATCAACGGTTCACTATATAGTTGTTTGGTTAGTTTTGGTTAGTTTTGGTTAGACGACGACGAACCAAAACAAACATTGTTTTGGTTCGTCGTCTTATCAATGTGGCTTGTCGATTTACATATTCAATATGTCTGTTGTGAATGTTGTAAAACTGTAAATTACCAAACAACTATATAGTGAACCGTTGATTTTTGGCTTAAGGTTAAAATTAAATGTCTGAAGAAGGTCTTGAAGGCCGAAACGTCACAAAAAATAAAATGTTTCACAAGTAACGGAAACTTATTTTAATTTCACTAAAAAAGGACCAAAAAAAACCCAAGAACCATTTCTTAAGTATATATATATATATATATATATATATATATATATATATATATATATATATATATATATATATATATATATATATATATATATATATATATATATATATATATATATATATATATATATAGCATATTGCAATAGAGAAGGCAAATCTGAAGCCAAAACTATGGACAAGATACGTTGATGACGTATTTGTTGTATGGCCTTTTGGCAAGGAGGAGCTTTTGAAATTCCTAGATCATCTGAATTCCATTCACCCAAGGATTCAATTTACAATAGAACTTGAAGAGGATAACAGTCTGCCCTTTTTAGATGTGCACATCACAAGGACCGAAGATGGACACTTGGAACACACTGTCTATAGAAAACCAACACACACTAATAGATATCTGAACGCTAAATCTCATCACCACCCATCACAGATACAGGCAGTGGCAAATACATTAATTGCTCGGTCCTTCAGGCTCACAAACGAGAGGAACAGAGATAAAGAACTGAAGAAAATTAGTACCTGTCTTCAACAAAACGGATACCAAAGGCGCACCATCAGCAAGGCAATCAGTAAACAACAACAGCCGCAGCAGAGAGTGCAGGACGAGACCCAACGAAGATCGATCGCTGTCCTGCCATACATCAAGGGGGTTACTGACAAAATCGGCCGAATATTACGGAAACACGACATATCAACGGCATACAAACCTGACCATACCATCGGAGCAATACTAAGAAACCCAAAACAAAAAATTACTCTGGAAAACCAAGGAGTATACAGTGTAGCATGCGGATCGTGCAGCCTGACGTATGTGGGACAGACCAACAGAAGGATTTCAGCCAGGCTCGAGGAACATCGTTTAGCCATAAGAAACAAACAAACAACATCTGCTTTGTTTCAGCACCAACATCAGACAGGCCATAAAATTGATTTCGGCACTTGCAAACAAATAGCTAATATTCCTGATTTTAGGACTAGGATTATACGAGAGGCCATCGAAATAGAAAAGTCCGGACACCTCAATACGAGAGACGACGCTCTGCATTTATCCAACACGTGGAGAACGATAATCAAACAGCAGAGCGATGCGCAGCAGCCAACGGGGACATCGCAACTACGATCGGGCGAAATTAACAACGCGACAATTCAGGGGGCGGAGCCACCTCCCCCCACGCACAAGCAGCACCGTTACCATCTCCGGCGCAGAGTATAAATACCTCACGCACCGCCGATAACCTCCCAGTGTTCGAAGTGTTTTCGGAGCGCGAGCATTGAAGATGCCAAGTGAGATTTTGGCGAAACGTCTGCAGGATTCCAGTCGGATGCAAGATTTGCAGGATTCCAGTCGGATGCAGGATTCCAGTCGGAGTTCAACGAGCGAACGGATGATATCCCGGAATATAGTGTCATCACATTTTTCCATCCGTGAATCAATACGTGAGAATATATATATATATATATATATATATATATATATATATATATATATATATATATATATATATATATATATATATATATATATATATATATATATATATATATATATATATATATATATATATATATATATATATATATATATATATATATAATATAAAATATGACCTGTTGGGCTTTTGGCAACTCGATAAATTTTGTCAACAAACTTAATATAAAACACTATAAGTTTGTTTACATCAGCATTAAAAGAAAACACAATTTAAGCAGATAGTGCAGTTCATTGTCATTAGTGAAATTATAATATTACATAATTTAAGGAAGTTTTGGAGGTAGTGAGATAAGATGGTAATGTATGGTAAATCTTACAAAACAAGTTTGATTGTGATTACTTATATAAAAATAGATAAACACTTTTTAAAAATGACTAGTTTTATTTGGGTTCTATCGCGTTTCTTCCGATCCGACCTATAATATTTGTTTATTTTTTGGACTATATTATTCAATCAGTAAAGCGATATTGAAATGCTATTGCCAAATATATATTTATTGTCAAATATAGATTGCTCATTTTATATTATTCTTGCATCTTCAAGCCATGCGTTTTTATCATATTCTAAATATTTTAATTGATAAAAAAATGCGAGTTTTGTTCCAATTGCACTTCTTTACGTACCTGTCGTGATTTATTTAACAGAAGCGCAAGCTCATTACAATGATAATGATGGATGCAATTAGTGTAAATTGATTGTAATTTAAATGGTATTTAGTGGTAATTCTGATGATAGAAGCGGCAAAATTGACTGTTCCTACAGTCAGTTTGAAATCTGTAAGAAATTGAATTATGTTACATCTGCGCATTACTATTCTTGGTTGAGATTGGCCGCGAGAACAAACCTTATATCGTCTTGCTGTTCCGGCCCATCGGACGTTTCAAAGCAAAGGGAAAAATCGAAACAGGAAGTCGTAGATGCGCGACTAACGCGGCGTTATTACTAACATGGCGATAAATCGTTTAATTCAAAGTTGAGTATGCGGCGTTACACGCGAAATTTCATTTCGGAACAATGGCGATATAATTTATTATAACCGGTAACCGTTTTCGAACGTATATATATAAGGTTACACTTCTTCGCGTTGATGATTTAAGGGCCTGAGCAATACGCGTCAGGAATTTCGAAAATTCGCAACGTATAGAAATAGACGACGAGAAAGGCACTCCGATTGCATTTTTCTTCGTTCAGTCCGTCGCACGGCCATGTGCAAAACGCATTCTTGCTTGTTCGTTCTTCTTCTCTACCGGCCACTTGGAACGCTTCTAAACTCTGAGTGGTGAGTCCTACAAAAACCGTTCAGCTCTGCACTGCGACAGTGGATAGTCTAACTAGAGTTGGAGGTGGACGTTGGAGGTTTCACCAAATTGTGTATTTAATAAATGAACTCCCAATATAAGAGCTCGTCCTTTTTTCAAGCGCCGAGAAGAGAAAATCGAGAATGGCGCACTCAACTATAGCTAATCCGCGACACGCCATGTCAATAAGTCTTGTCCGTCGACATGATTAATGCGTGCTATTAGTCATTTACCATTAGGTATAATTTTAAAATGATTAATATTCCAATTTTTTTTTAAAAACGCTTCTCGTTTTCGTAATGTTGTTTTCCGCAGATGACAACATACGCTTTTAATAATCTGTGTCGTAGTCTGGCTCTGCGCCACTCCAAGGTTCTCGAACGCCAAGGCGTATAATTTGATCAAGCTGCATCTCAATTACAACAACTTTATACCTTTGACATTTGGACTAAGACAACGTGTATTGAGGAAAACTTGGAGGTCTTGAGCTTTAACTTAAACAGTTGCTGCGGTAATATTCCATTTTCATTCGTAGCAAATCACAAAATGCTTATTCGACGCTTACTTTGAATTTTAGCACAAACAAGAAAAAGACTTTATATTAAACAAAGCAAAAAAAAATGAAGAGTCATCCACAGACGATTATAGACTAGAAGAAGACAAGATAGTCTTAAGTCTTTTTATTTATTGTATTACTGTAAATTATAATAAATAATAAATTAAAAAAATCATCTAATTTAGTGTTTAACTTTGATACTTTGAGTTGGACTTGAACATCACTCAGACGACAAAATTTCTTATTTTGCTTCCTTAAGGTCAATGCCAAGACAAAAAGACAGCGTTTAATTGAATGCGGATCAAAACATTACGATTGGAGAATATAACATGGAAGCGATGGATGAATTCGTATACCTCGGAAATCTGATAAACCCTAGTAATGACGTTAGCAAAAAAATAAAAAGCCGATGATCTTTTGGGGTGTCAAAATACTTACATAAATTCAGTCTCTCAAGAAGGACAAATATCAAAATCTATAACACCTTAATTGTAGCAGTTTTAATATATGATAGCAGATGAGACGTTACTATTGACCTTCGAGAGAAAGATACTGAGAAATTTTTCAAAGAAACTTCTACAGTCTACTGTAAGTTTTATTTAAAAAAAAATACTGAGAAATGTTTACGGGGCTGGAGAATAATCTGTTGACATATAGTTATAACTTATACAGAAGATTAGGAAACAGAAACATAATAACAACAATTAAAATTGGCAGGTTTAGATGGGCAGCAGGCTACGACAACAGAATGCCGACAAAAAGTAACTTTGAGGTCATTCCGACAGATAGTAAGACAGAAGAAGACCAAGACTAAGATGAAGGGCGGGGTCTTTGTAGATGTTACAAAAGATTGGTTCAGCAAGAGACCGGAAGGCACTAATGATGATGATTTTTTGCAATATCTACATTGAGACTCATTTTTTACTATGTCTCAGCATTTTCTTCTATTTCCTCCAAATTTTGAAAATCTTTTCGACTCTTCTGTCTTCCAATGCTGAAAGCATCCAGAATTAAGATTAACTTTGTTGTAATACAGTTTTGTCCTTTTTTAAATTGAAGTGTGTCTTAAGAAAATAAATAACTAAAGTTCAGATTTTCACGAAATTATATTTATTCACATGACAATTGTTTCGACAACACCGTGTCTTTATCAAATGTAATATTTACAAACTACATGCTACTATATATAGAGAAAAATGGAAATAAAACCTTAATTAATGTTGTGAGAATTTGTGATTTTCACCCTATATAATGGGGTGTTCATTTATCGTAAGTATATAATTTGACCTTGGAATACCACAAGATCTCGCTCAGTTCTGCCTATTCGCGAATTTGATCTTTGACGGTTTTGCCGCTGACGAGAGTATTTCCTAATATGTTTCCTCTGACCAGCTCACCTGCATAAGGGACAATAAAGCATTATAAGTGTTTGAAATGTAAAGTGGAACACGTAATTGTGTAAAAACAAAACGGCGACAGCGTTACCTTGCATTGTGGATTTTCTTTAGTTAGATGCTCGCCAGTAATCGGCTGCTCCCGGAACAGCGAGAGCGGTCAGCTGGCATCTAGGCTAGAGCTAGAATTGTGTCACCGCGTTAGGTAAGCCGTTATTAATAAACCGGCGGATTGTGGAGTCGTGACGTAACGCGATTCGCCTCGCTGAGAAGACCAAGGAAGAATCGTGCTTGTCTTGACCGACCGCCTGGCACAAGCACGAACTTCAACGCCCATAGACGGGGGTACATACGAGAAACACGTATTGATGATTATCTGTAGTAGTTTTTGTTTTGATGCAGGACGAATACAAAACTGCGATTGCCTGACGAGCATTCCCACTTTAACCAATCGTATTCCGTCCATCAGGACTATCCTGTTTTAGTTTCCTCAAATTTGTTATTTTCGGTGGACTGTTTCGGCCTAGTGGTATCCGATAAACCTCATCATTGACCTTGCCACATTTAGTCTGGTAATACCCAAGGGAGGAAAATGGAAAACCTGTATTAAAATTTGAGCAGCCAGTTCCCCGACGCCAATGGTCGCAGTTCCGCGCGAACTCCCAACGACCTTTCGGTGCTGCGGGGTCAGCGTCAGGCAGCAACCGTGATTTATTTGACACCCGTACCGCTAGACTTCGATCAAGCGTGTGCCCCGGGTTAATGAGATTTGAGTTTGTTATAGCTGGTGACGTGGTGGTGATCGACTTGACCTAATTCCCCGGAAAGCAACATTGAAAATTCTCCGGTCTAACCTAGCCAGATGTTGTTACGGTGTTATTGAAGATTTCACAATTCCATGAGACCTCTGGCGGGAGGAAATATTAAGCTACGTCCGAAGTTGCGTTGTTTTCATATGGGTTCATATGGTTCGTTTGGCATCGTTCATTAAACGGAAAGCTTACTGGTGGAAAATCGAAACACAACACAAATTGCTGTATTGATGGATATCACTCAAGAAATATGAAATAACATTTATCGTAATAATACCTTTTGTTATAAAACTTTTATTCTATATATCTACCTAGCACACTTTAGGACAACTGCAGCAATATACTTACAATTTCCCCACATACCAGCTTTACAACTTCTGCAATATTTAAATTGGCCCTTAATTTCATAGGGAGTACTTTTTGCTAATTTTGGAGGCACAATGCAAAAATGTCCTTTAAGTTATTGTACTCTATAGTAGACCCAATTAAAATGACAATTTAAATACGATAAAATGGATTTAATATCATTGCGCCATTGTCCACAAACCACACAAAAACTGTTAGCGGGTCCACGAATAATGTTTCACCAGTTCATTATGCAGGTAGAATTAGCCCGTCGAAGGCTCAAAGGAACCTGGCCTGCCAGAGGAATAATAAAAATTTGTATCCTATAATAATCGTTTGACAGACTGTCATTGATCCTACCGTTTCGTAAATCGCATAAATGACGGCGGTCGAAATTCGAGTGGGTAAAGTCTGTTCATAGATATAAGAAAGTGATTAACTGATACGAATTAAGGAAAGCCCGGGGCAAGCTGTAAGAATGAAGTATGGCCGAACAGGTCCGTACTTTGCTTAGAATTTAATTATTTGGGGTTTTGTTATTAAAGATACTACTAAACAATATGTATGTATTTATGTTTAAATCAAAATAAAATTACAAATTATTTTTATTACCTACTTAAATTACTTAAAATTATTCACATAATATATCAGTGTCACTATCGCTATCATCGCCTGTTCTAATTATTATTGGTTCTATATTATTTGCGATATGAATATACGATTGTTCTGCTTTTTCTATATGTTTAACAGAATTTGGCCAACTTTATGGAGGGATGTTAAAAACTTCGGTTTCTTTTTCCATACAATTGATGTTGGAATTTTCGTCAATGTGGCTGTTTGTTCTAAAGATGCTTGCTTGCTGGCACCACGTTCAATGAGAGTCATAAGAGTCTTCCTTCCGTGTTTATAACTTCCTTAGTCTCAATAGAATAGTGTTTTCTACATTTAAGCGGGAGCGTCTCCTGAGATACACTAGACTGGCACATATTTTGAATAATTTTGCAGTATTACACACGAAATAAGAATGATTACTAATAAACTTAAACTAAGTAGTATACCAAACCAAAGAATATTAAACACAGGTAGGTATAAAATTATTTTCTCTTACGGACCACAATTTTACCTGAATTTAAATTCCGAAATTTTAGGTAATAATCTTGTTGCATTGTATGTTAATGACCACCCTTGAATAGTGTCATTCAAAAGCAATTGGTCACTTTCTTATATCTATGAACAGACCATAACTAGTATTTTCATATTAAGGGTTGGTACCCCAAAAAAATGAGAACGATCCACTATCGAAGCTTGAATTGGACTTTAAACGTGGTCGAAGGATATGTGGGGAGAAATTTGAATGAAGGCAGTTATCTTAAAACTATACACATAACTAATAAAAATACAGTACTTCCTAATTTATGTCGTTTTCATTCAAATTTATCAAAAGCAAATAAGATATATAAAAAAAACAAATAACAGAATAAAACTACAAAATAATATCATCAAACACCGAGACTTTTTTTCCTGGTTGGTTGACATTGGTTGTTGATAAGCTCAACTAATAATAACAACAAATTTTGCCCTCTCATAAATAAAATGACAAAAGCAAATACTTACCATATGAACATGTATAGACATAAATATTGTATATGCACTCACGACGAAGCTAAAAACTGATGTGGTTTGAATTATTGAGAAAATATCCTAACTATATAATAACCCTGTACATGCATGGACATCTGTAATGAACATACAATAAAGCTAAAAAGTGATTTGAATTACTGGAGAAGATATCCTAATCGTGAAAAAAATACTAAAACTGCTCTAGAAAAACCTAACTTTCTATTAACCTTTGTCTTGGTTTGAATCCATTTGTCTAAATAGGACACGAAGGTACAGATAAAACACGATATAAAATATGTAATTAATAAGTACGATCAGTAGTCAAAAAAAATTGAACGGTTTTCTGTGTCCAATGTGAATTTGACTACTTATACTGAACAATGAATAATCTGTTCTCACTCCATTATACCAGCTGGTAGAGAAAAAGACGGAAACGCCATTCGTAAGTTGTAACTCAATTGGTTAAAATTTGGAACGTCCGGCTAGCGGTACAGACACTGTATAAACGGAGCGAATCATTTTTTATCCGTCACTTTCTTTTGATAAGTTTTCTCTATGCTTTGCACTCCAATGGTTTTAGTTCCATTCAAAATAGAAAAATTTCATACTTTATCATTTTGAGAATAATTACGAAATGGCTTAGAGGGTTATTTAATTTACTTTTGTTATTTGTGATTTGTCCCAGAATGTTGTCGAACAGGTATCCGAAAATTGTAGTTTTATTCTATAGATGCAATATCTTCTGTAGTCGATCGATTTACGAGATACGATGTACCCAATTATTTCGTTTGCAAAACGGAAAGTCCTAATAATATTTTACGTCGCTTAAAATTCGAATGGGGCATTAATACGCGCGCGGACGCATAACTCGCGAACGCGAGGCATTACGTCACGCCCACATCTGGTTTAACGCCAATATCGTTTAAATCATTAATTTCTCGACACCTACGCCGTCGGCGAAACAATGTACCATTTTTCCTCACGTCATAAACATCGGGTCGTTTGAATGCCACGCGCGACAGTTGAAATTGCAAAACTATACATTTTGACGAGAGAGACGCTCGAAAGGGCATCGTCGCCGCCACCGCCGCCGCCACATTAATTCCCTGCCGATTTGTTTAGGCCGAGCCCAAGAAATAACTCGAAACAATTAACGCGACGAAGATCATCGCATTGTTTGTACGGGTATGGTTTGTTTCGAATTATATTTTCGCCCGAGTTAATCATGAAATGTCAAGTATTTACAAATTTCATTATTTCAATACCACCATTTTTAATTATTAGAAGTAATTGTTAATAATATGAAAAAGGAAGTTAATGATGATGACCATACCATTGGTCGTCAAGTAAAAATGTTTACCGTTTTGAGTGGTTAGAATATAAAATTTCAATTGATTGTGTCTTCTCAGCCTTTGGAAGTATTAAAGGTTGTAGTCATCTATATATAGATGTAAATATATAAATAAAACACTCCAGACAGTGGGGTTTGCTAAAGTAGTCCACTTTAGGTGAATGACATGATTTGTACCAAAAGATACCTTTTACTTTTTTAAAGAAAGGTAATTAAACGTAAAATCAAATAAATTTTCTTCTTATTCCCTTTTCGCGATCCTATCCCCATCTTTATGCAATCTGAAGTAAAAGACATCTACTCCCGCTACCATGTTGGTTTGTCGAACCACCTTCGATTTTTTTATTAATAAGATCGGATTTCTTTCTATGTTATTCTGTATCTAAGATCCTCCTAATTGACCATAAAGCGCCAGCTTCAATGCTCTGCATAGGTATTACGCATAGGTGTTCCTTATCACAATTCATCATATGTCTATTGGTATCTTTGAACACGTATCCAAAAAAAAATAATTTCATTACAATTTACAAAGTTACAAATTTTATTTTTTTGTTTTGTTTACTTCTGGATTTTTGATCTCCCTACTTTGCATTATAGTATATAATATATAAATCTTGAAGTTTTATACTAGGCATCAATTGTGCACAGATATCTACGCCGCCTCCATAAGTGTAACATTACCCAGTTGTTCCGCAAAACTATCCACCAACAACCCGAGTATCTGTATTATGGAAATATATTTTTCTAACTCTCTTTTGTAAAATACCTAATTAACCACCGATCTAGCGTGCGGGAAACGTCACTTTACCACGTCAGTTTCGTTTCCCACGAATCCGAGCCACTTCGGACATTTCCGGGACTTTACCGCACGGATTTGGGAGCAATCGGATGTTTTCGGAGATATTTCCCACGCTTTGAATTTTGACGTTTGTCAATTCTGACGGTCATGTCAGTGAATGTATTCGTGTTGTTTTGCGAAAATGTACCCAAAAACTAACGGTCGTAGATAAAGTATAGTATGCATAACGTTCGGTAAACTTTTTAACTCACTCGTTTATTAAAAACTCGCTCCGCTCGTGTCAAATCAACTCGTAAGTGAAATGCCACATGTTGCATAATATACTAATGTACAAATATCCAAACACCTTCGTTTAATTCCTAGTCAAATTCCTAGTCAAAAAGAGAACTTAAAAAAAAACCTTTTTCTTCTTTCACTTAAAAATAGCACGTATATAATTTAAAATATAATAAATAAATAAAATAATATAATTTAAAAATTTAAATACTCAAAGATTTTTTAGCCGTGGTCTACCAATGCCGTTTCAATTCGCAGTGTTGCTTTTTTTTCTCCTTTAAATATCAAATTTACTTTTCATCTTCTTCGTTCCTCACACTACAACTCAAGGTGACCCTTAGCCGCATCCACTATTCCTCTCCACGTCGTACGATCTCGTGCTTCCGTTTCCTATTGCTGGACTCCAATTCTGGATAAGTCGGCTGCAACGGTATATTCTTCTGGGTCGGATTATTGATCTTCTGCTATCCGGTTTCAAAACGTACTCTTCATTTTCTGTTTCTAAGATTATAACATGTATTCGATACGTTTATCGGTTAAAACAGCACTCCAATTGCACTTCTAGCTGAACTAGTAACCCTTTAATTCTGTTACTGTTTTTCATTTGTTAAATTGATTTTGTTTTGAGTCTAATCAATGTCCATTGTTATATAACTTTCCCATCTCAACCTCGCACCGTCTCTATACTTTTCACTCTCGTTATCGCACATTAATTTTTCAAAGACCGCCTGTCAAAAAGGCGCGTCAAATTGAAATTTCAAGTCCGAATCCCTAACGAACCCAACGAATCTATTAGTATCGGTAACGAGAGGTCGCGCGCAGCGTTCACGAACAAAAAAAGATACACTCGAATCGTATGCATATATACACGGTAGATGTAAAAATGTCAATCATTGTTTTACCGTCATTACTCAGCCGCGCGGGTAACGTTACGACACGCACACAATACAATTACCGAATCTTGTTACTAACTTGATTATAGCAACGGAAACAACAATAAGAACGAAGCCGGCAACAATAGATCATTAGCAAATCAAATTTAATCGTCCTTGTTCCAATAATTTTGTTTTCGTTGTGAACATAGTCGTCTAGAATGGTTGCGCGGGTGTTCCGTTCTAGAAGAACAACAAGTCATCGATCATGCGAGAGGACGAAATTCAAAAGAAAAACAACAAAACGTAAATTTGCCAATACAGTTTCGCGCTGTGACGGATGTCTGGTTGGCATACTGGATGCCCGGGTAAATATGGGAAATATCGAGCATTTCGAACATCAAAACAAAATTTAAGCATTTTTTTTAATTTTTCGAAAACAATGTTAATATTAATATATGTCAAGTATTAAATAAGTGTCACGAGCGGAGAGAGTGTTTAATAAAGAAGTAATTTAAAAAGTTTACCAAATGTGTTGCATACTATACTTTTTCTAGAACCGTTAGTCATTGGGTACATTTTTGCAAAACAACACGAATACATTCACTGAAATGACCGTCAGAATTGACAAACGTCAAAATTCAGACTGTGCGGTAAAATCTCCGAAAACATCCGATTGCTCTCAATCCCGTGAGGTAAAATCCCGGAAATGTCCAAATTGGTTCGGATCCGAACGAAACTGACATGGTAAAGTGACGATGCCCGCACGCTAGATCGGTGGTATTTTTAGGTATTTTACAGAAATGAGTAGAAATAGTAGGTTATGCAACAAGAGCGGTAAACGGCATTTGACTCACGAGTGTTTAATAAACGAGTGACTTAAAAAGTTTACCGATCGTGTTGCATACTATACTTTTTCTACCGTTAGTTTCTGGGTACATTTTCGCAAAACAACACAAATACATTCAACGACATGACCGTCAAAATTGACAAACGTCAAAATTCAAGGGGTGGCAAATATCTCCGAAAACATCCGATTGCTCTAAAACGCATGTGGAACTATCCAAAGTGGCTCGGATCCGTGGGAAAAGAAACTGACGTGGTAAAATGACGCCTTCCACACGCTAGATCGGTGTGTAATTAGGCATTTTACAGACGGGAGTAGAAAAAACCAATTTCCAGTCGCGTTCCGCCAGGGTGATGGTCTTAGAAATTACTAACCGTACGTTCTGAGGAAAAAATAGCAACGCCAGGTACGTTCCGCTATGTAAGCAGGTGGTTATTTGACTCGGGATGATGCAGGGCAGTAAGATTACAGAAGGAAAACGGTGTTGAAGATATTTGAACATTCAGCTAGTTAGTCCCTAAGTACTACCTGATAAGTAGGTTAAGAATTTAGGATTTATTGTGTGCGACCGATGCCCCGATCTTTCGCTGCGATGTGGTGTTTTATTGCAGCTCACCCCCAAGTATCCACTCTGCCGCTTTCTCATCCTTCATCCATAAATGGCACCCGTCATCATTGGCGAGGCCAGTCTTGGCATATAGGGCTTGAAGATGCAGTGTCCCGATTATATTCCCAAAATAAGTTTCAGATTTGATCTAGTTACTGCTAGTAGGGTGTTGCTTTTGCGTTTTTCGTGGGACAATCTATCCACTGTCTTTGCATGGGTCAACTCTGGTAATCGCCGCCTGTATGCTTGAGTTTCCTCTGCTATCCAGGCTTTGATTGCATTT
Source organism: Cylas formicarius (assembly GCF_029955315.1). Classification (NCBI taxonomy): domain Eukaryota; kingdom Metazoa; phylum Arthropoda; class Insecta; order Coleoptera; family Brentidae; genus Cylas; species Cylas formicarius. Next base: position 17,254,097 of record NW_026844319.1, on the reverse strand, counting down.
CGGTTGTGGACCTATTGGTTGTGTCTACGCTCCCATCTTGGCTCCCTTCCGGTCCACCATGGCCTAGTATCCATGTCAGATGTTATATATTACGGCACCCTAGTATAGATAGGGTCTATTGGCATTTTCTTACAGTCTTGGAAGGCGCAATGAGGTGTTTTTAGCGATAGTCCGAAAATATAATAATTCTTTTCGGCACAAGTTGCTTGGGCAGATCTCAATCGCATGCACTTTCCTTTGGAATATGCTGGGGTATGTACCATCACATATAATTGCGTCCTTTGATGCTTCTCATAAATCCTATATATACCTTTGCCTCTCCCTCCAGATATATATGGAGTCTGATAAGCAAAGTATTAGGTTCTCCATTCTCAATATTTGTGTTGACTGTGCTTTCGGGATTCCATCCATAAGGATGCTGAGTGTATATGAAATGCAGAACTGTCACCGATAAAAAATAATTAAAAAAAAAACGTGCACGAAAATTTAAGTGGGACCCGCGAGTGAGCAATTAAAACTAGGCATATTTACTCGAATGAAAAGCCAGCGTTTTTAAAACAACGGAACGAGACGCCCACGTAGCTAATAAAAACTTGAATAGGAACCTCGTGAACACCTGTTTGACCAGCTTGATTTAAAGAACGCGAGATTACCCAAACGTTGCCGTAAAAAAAATTTACGATTCGAGCGGGCGTCTTAATTTATAACTTTTATTAATTATCCCTACCGTCGTGAAGAATGAAAGCAAAATTTCACTCACACACACTCAAATTAAACTTTTTGAAAGATTTAATTTTGGTAGGCTGATTTCAAGAATTCTATGCATTTATTTGTATCACGTACGGTTTTTTTGCGAATATTAAAGAAAAAAAAAACAATATTTCTAAAATATTTTTTTATTCGGTAAAAAAGTGGAATCATAGTTAAAAAAAGTGAAAAAAAAAACTTTACTCAGACTTTTTTGAGTAAAATCTTCGTCTTTATACCAAAAAGCTGCGTTGGACATTCGGCTGTGTGTTTTTAAGGGCATATCCCGTTTTAACATCCAGCAGTAGTCCTCCATCATCGTTATGACCGATCTGCCTTGGTGTCGCCGTTCCTTTTTCTTAATGTCCTGGTGAAACCTCTCTCCCTTTTCTTCGCTAACTGCTCCAAGGTTTTCAGGAAAATAGTTCAAGTGTAAAAACAGGATATGCACTTTCAAACTCATATTACAACCTAGACAATGACATTTTTATAACATATTTCGAACAATACTTTCATAGTTTTCGTCGTTAGAATTTTTGCTACCAGGTGTAAGACTTGTTCTAGAGAGCAATTCTATTTGAGTCCAATGTCTACGACTATCCACTCACAAATAAGCATGGAAACTTTGTATAATCCCCCTGTTATAGTAGGAACATGCACACTTAAAGTTAACCGCAAAGCATCTACTGATGTTCTTGGTAGTTTATTTTCTTCAAAAGAAATCCAACATTTTCGTTTCGTTTCTTTTAAATGTACCGAATGTGTACGATGACCGAGGCCAGTTCGTCACCATTGTGAAATAAAACGCCTTTTAAACTACGCTCCCTTGAGTCAATAAACAGGCGCTATTCTTCTTTTATATACGGCACATTTCCTAATTTTGAAACTAAGGCAGGAATATTGTTGCAATAGACTATCGGTCCTTCCTGAATAAAATATTGACATAACTCTTTTTCGCGATCCCGGTAAAAGCTTGATGTGACGCCAGGTTCGTTCCAGTAAATACTTCTCACGAGGTCTGGACTTTAATAATTCGGATGCGTCTTTGGAAGGTGCAAATATCTAATTAAATCATTTACTTCGCTCTGGTTAAATACTTCGTGTTCTCACTGTGATTCCTAGGCCCTCGCCATGGCGTTTTTGGGAAAAAGGGGCCCGAGAAATATACAAATAAGCAAACAGCATTCAAACATCAAAATCACTGTAGAACTGTATTATTGGCAGAGTGTTTGCACTCTTACTTTGCGACTGTGCGGCGGTGTTGCTGAGTCAGTCACCCGCATATTTTTTGATTGTCTTCCAGTTTGAAAGAACAACGTCGTTGCGTTTTACCCTTTCGACGCAATTCACGTTTCGACATTCTCACGGGTGATTTAATTAAAATCACGAAGAGTGAAAACGTTTTGAACGAAAGATCTCATACAATTTGTCGAACAGTTAAATAAGTTTCGGGGCCCGAAAGGTTTCCTAAACAATGAGAATCGCGACCGGGTGTGTTCGTTCGCTTTAGCCCCACCATTAACAATAAATCGAACCTGATATTGAACTGGGCAGGTGCATTCGCCGCGCGTTTTGACATTTGGACTTGGAAAATTCAATTTATAGAAAATTGCGAAACGAATCCGTTCGCGCCATTGTTTATTGTTAGACAGACGGACACGGTTCCTGAACTTTAAGATATCTTTAGCCGTACGCAACATCGTTCTCTTTTTTTTTCTACCCCATTTCGTCATGTTCTTGCCCAGCCCCTTGCCATAAAACTATAAATTTCGAAGATAGTCTATAGAATAGAACACAAAATTCTAAAACTGTCAGGAAAGGCCAACAAAGACAACCTATCTCACCATCGTATATAATGAACTTGATGGTAGAGAATAGTGGGTTATTGATCAAGCATTCATCGACACCTGATTTGTGACATAAGCCACAAAATGTGAATTGTTGAGAAGGGCAAAGAAAACCTAATAAAATTTTATTTATAGCACTCCTACCGGTCAAAATGAATTATATAATGAGTTTTGCGTTTATTATTGCAAATTTTAATAAGAAAATGTATATAGTTATAGTCCTTGATTTTCTTTTCTAAATCTGAAAGCTTACTTTTATATAATTCATTGGGTTTTTTTTGGAATTTCTAATTTGAGGCTCTTTTGGTAAGATTAACAGTGCATATATTCGTAAAACATAACTCTTTAAATATTTTTAAAGTTTTGCTCTTTCCCAGAGCCATATTTTTTAAGGGAGTCTGAAAAAATGTTTTTTTTTTATTTAAGACCTGTAGTTGACTTTTGACTTCACCTTAGCTTATCTAAAAACACAAGGTCACTTTTGATGGTTACATTAATTATTAATTATTGTTGCAATTTACATCCTTTGATTAGTCATGATTTCCCTTTTAAGAATTTATGCCGGATTACGTTATTTACGTTAGAAAATCTATAGAATGGGAAAACGGGGAAGTCCTTGTCAACAAAAAATACTTAAGCAATGACAAATAACGAGAGGAAATCAAACAGCAGAAATAAGCACAAGAACAATAGGACAAGGCGGGATTTTCTTAGCTACTCAAAAACCAAACGATTCTTCTTAAACTACGGTCTGAAATATTGGACTCACACATAATAACTTAGTAATAGTAGTGAACAAGCAACTAAGATTAAATGGCCTGGTGATAATTGAGGCTAGGCAGATTGAAGGTGGAATAAGGAAATCGACAACTGAAGTTATTACGCAGTTAAAAGATCTTTCGAAGAAACATCGGATACTTTAATATTACTTACAAATCTGCGTCGGTTGTTGGTCAATAGAACTTCCGTAGAACTGCTTAACTAAAACTGGTTTCTATTCTAATCTGCTTATGTACTATTTAAGGCGGAGGAGCTAGTCTCGGATGTCTGATTCCTATATTAGTGAATGGTAAAGACTTGAGTCGCGGTTAAGATTGTTCGATTGTTTAGAGATTTCTATGGATTCCCGGAATTTTCTTTGATTGAAAAAACATGCAAGAATTTTAGTTTGATGAAATAATATTTGATGTTCGGTTTCATGATTATGTCGGCAACTACTGATGAGTTTACGACTCTTTCATGTTATTTCAGCCTAGTTGATAGTTTTAGTTAGGAGGGACCACAGTAGCACGTGCTTTTGGACTCATTTTGGTTCGGAGATTGTAGTAAAACGTATTTTGCAATGGAACGCTTAATATCTCAAATGTCAAATATCAAAAATATCAACTAGGCTGAAAGAACATAAAAAAGCCTAAAAACTCAAAAACACTACGAAAAAATAAACTCATCAGCAGTTGCCGAACATGATCATGAAATCGGACATCATTTCTTATTCGACCTAACTAAAATCCTTGCATGTAATCAATTCCTCTACCAAAGAAAAATCCGAGAATTCACAGAAATTTGTAAACAACGAAACAATCTTAACAGCCACTCAGGTTTTACCTTTGACCAGTATGGGAATCAGTCATCACAATGTTCACGTCTCTCGTCCCCCCTCAAACAGTATATAAGCAGGCACCGAGCAGAATGCAAACCAGTTTCAGTTAGGCAGTTCAAAGCAAGTATGTATTGATCAACGAGAGGAAAATAGCAACAAAAAGATCGCGTGGAAGACCTTAAATCTAATGGCGCTATGATATAGATAGATAGATTCATTTATTGACTACGTTTCGTACAAAAGGAACGTACAATTGTAGCAAGTCAGAAGTTATATTCAAGTGTAATAAAATCACATTAAAAAATAACATGAAAACACACATCTAATACAAACAAAATTATACAGTATAATACAGTTTTATAGCGCATCGATACCAGTGACAGTGTCAATGTATGCTCGCAGAGAGTAAAAACAATGACGTTGTAGGAATTCCTTAATAGTATGTTTAAATTTTCTATTGCTCATCTTTTTCACGGTACCTGGCAAAACATTATACAATTTCACGTTGAACGAATTGCTCTCAGACTTCCTCAGTCTAAACCTAGGCCGTCTAAGGAGATCCCCCGAACGAGTTGGATAGGCAAGGCAATCGGAATTAGCGCTAAAGTTTCCTTTCGTTCTTTGTATCTCTATTAACTGGTAGTAGATATAGATGCAAGGAAGGGGCATCACTTTAAATTTTTTAAAATAAGGTTGACAATGGTCCCTATATCCTATATTAGCAACGACTCGAATGGCCCTTTTCTGCATTCTAAAAATCTCCACAGCAGCTGAGGAATCACCCCACAGCACCATGCCATAGCATAAGTGCGAATGCAACAAAGAAAAATAGACCATAAGCAAAGTCCTTGTTCCTATCAGGCCTCTCAGTCGTCGAAGAACGAATATGTTGCTGCACAATCTATTTTTCAGGTCTGAGATATCTTGTTTCCAATTTAGACTATCATCGATCCTAATGCCAAGCAACTTGACGGACTGTCCACTATTTACCAAGCAATTGGAGGAAAAAACAATACTCTGGGTCTTGTCTAAATTTAATTTAAGATAATTATTTTCGAACCAGACATCAGCCCTGTCCTCCAACATGCCAACCCTAACGCACAACTCCTCGACACTCTTAGCAGATGTAGTGAAGGATGTATCATCGGCAAACATCACGCAGTGATTGGGGGACAAGAAATGATAAAGGTCATTTATGTAGATTGTAAATAGTAGCGGGCCCAGGACGGAACCCTGAGGCACCCCGCCTACTACTGATTCAAGTGATGAACGGTCATCCTGGTATTCTACAAACCGCTGTCGGCCCTGCAAGTAGGACGCTATAAGATCTAAGGGCAGATCTCGTATACCATATCTATATAACTTTTTAATAAGAAGCTGGTGAGAAACACAGTCGAAGGCCCTGGAGAGATCACACAAAATCAAACCAACTAATTCACCCCCCTCGACGCCCTCAACTATCCCACTCACAACTTTAGACACTGCTTGGATCGTCGAACACCCTCCTCTAAATCCATACTGACCAGCACAAAGACATTCGATCTTATTCATATAAGAAGTTAGCTGATCTTTTAGTAAGATCTCAAAATTTTTTCCGAAAAAAGGCACGATTGAAATCGGCCTGTAGTTGTTAGCATCATTTATATCACCTGCCTTATGGATTGGAACTATTCTCGAAATCCTAAACAGCGACGGAAATATACCTGTGTCAATACATTTATTAAATAAAATGGTTAATGGCAGTGTAATGTTCTCAACCAGTCCCTTCACCAAGACACTATTAATATCATAAGCATCGCTAGAATAAGATTTTTTTAAATTTTAGTATGGCTCGGTACGTATCCTCACAAGTTATCGGATGCAAAAAAAAGTAGTTTCCTTCAGTGGAATCCCTTCAACACATGCACTCTGTACATTGTGATTCACCGTTAAGATCTTTATAATATTACTGGAAACAGAACTAATAAAACTGTTTGCTGATAAATCAGATTCTTTATGACGTCTCCCAAGACAATTTCTTTCACAGTTAACGGTTTTCCAGACATCTTTGTTTTTATTGGTTGATTTTTCGATAAAACCATTAAAGGCAGCTTTTTTGGTTCGTTGAATTTTTTGTTTATATTCCTTATTTAGTGATTTATACACTTGTGTATATAGAGGGTTCTGTGAGACTTTACTGAGAGTTTTAACAGCTGACACTCTGTTTCTAAGAGCTACAAGAACTTTATCAAACCAGTTGACCGGTGATTTTTTATGAGGAACGTTTTTAACAGAAAAATTTTGTTTGATCAAGTCTTGAACTTTGTCCAAAATAAATGAAGACATAAACAAACGCAGGGCTAAGGAGGCAATTGTGAGGCGTCGACAATTAAAATGTGGATCTGAGAAGAGAAAAGGCATGAAAAAATATTATATAGGCAAGGCGGGCCATGGTAGAAATATATTTTTGACCCATCTAAGGACATATGGTTCCCCGTTAAGCAATTATTTATTTATTAATTATATGCTATCGGTGTGAGAACAATCGGACAAAGTAGAATGACACACCACCGGATATTAATTAATGGCACACGGGGAAATCAATTATGTCGGGGTTTATTAATTACTAAACGCCTAACGGGTGGCGAACTGAAATCAAAGTCGTATTAAATTACACCGGAGACACGCGATGTCACGGAAATGTATAGTCGGAAAGGGTGCTATGGAAATGGATCAACTTTGACTTGAATGACGCGGACCTATTCAATTACAGAACTTACCAAACTCAAAAATTTCAAGAGAAATTGGCCAAATAGCAATACAATATATTACTATTATTATGTTTTGGGTGTAAAAGTAAGGGCAACGACTTAACAACTGGGACAAATTCAAATCTTTTAGTTTAATGCTCCTAGTCAACCTCTGGAAGAAAAGTGGCGGAAGGTGTTGGAACATTTCTGAAAATTAATGTCGATAACTCCAAAACGGCTTCTTTCTAGACGATCACTTACCTACAAGTCATAGCACATAACGTTTTCTGACAGTCGCAAAAATAACACTTTAATGCCATGAAATATTAATAAAAGAACTTGAAGCTCCAAGAAAATTGAATTTTGGCAAGTATTTCTAAAATAAAACGGCAATTTATTGTCTAGAATGCCCAATGATATTTAAGAACAAAATAAAATGTCATCATTTATCTTTATGTATATATGATAGATATTAATGGGAAAAAAAAATTGAATAAGGACTGTGTTCTAATGAATTGAGCAGGGTCGATGAGATTAAATAGTTACCTAAGTACTAAGAAAGATAACATATAGCGTTATTTAAGGAATATTAAGGAACGTTATTAATCAAGCAGCATACAAGCCACGCCAACTAACGAAAACTTGTTTCTTGAAAGCGTTTTTTCTTCCTGCCTAAGGATGCATTATGACCCAAAAAAAGACTCTGGCTAGATCAAGGGTGGTATGATAAAAGTAGTAACGTTTTAACGGATGTTATATTATAAATGGTATATAATTTTTTTTAAATGTCCGCCCTATGCTGAGACACCACTTTTTTTTTGGCGCAAGACGACTACCTCACGCATTTAAGGATGAATTAAAAGCTTTGTCAGGAAACCACTTAGGTATGCTAGAAAATTAGCGATAGTTTCGACTGTCGAGCGGAGCAAAACGCCCTGTACAATGTTGCACCGCCGCCGTTCAGGAAGTGACTATCGGCGATATTAAACTCGCAGCAATTCACATGTTCTCCTCCTCTACGTGTAGATAATTAAATATTTCTGTGTTCGATATGACCAGGTAGCGTGGCTACAGTTATAGATTGAGGAAACATCGGGTCAGAGGTCGCCGCAGTCGTCCGCCACGCACCATTGGTCGCACGCGAAGATATTCATATATATTGGCTACGTATCGGACGGGTAACGCTCAGGACCGTCTCAGGAAATATAAATTTTCGGACCCTGTCTATTTTAATGAAATTTTTGCGTGCCTGGTTTCATTTTTTTTTGTATATGTGGTCAGAAATTCACTGATACCTGTACTTAAGTTGTTTAAATTATTTGTAGTTATTTTTCGATACTCCGCGGATAATGTCATGTTTATGATAATGTGCAAACCATTTTTTACATCAATTCTCGATATCCACCGCTATCAGTTGGTTAAGCTCAATTAAAACTTTATCAGATAAATTTTGGGCTCTCAACGGATTTATTACGCCCATAACAAGAATTTTTAAATATTTTGTGTTTTGTCGGACTTTACATTTGATAACTATTCCTTTGATTAATCGATCAAGGTGAAGAAGATGTACAACAAGACAATTAAATTATTTGTTTAATGAATTCAAAAACAATTTAGATTGTCTGCAAAATACTGTACAAGCACTTGCTCATAATTTGAACGATATTTCTCAGTCAACAGTTTCTACATCATTGCATCCAATATAGAAATATTACTGTGTTATGATTTCACCTCATTGAAATTAAGAATGGAAAAAACAGACAATAGTGCTAAATTTTTAGGACTGTGTTTCAGTTTTCTCGTCCTCTCCCTTTTTGCGCGCGGTGAACCAATCTTCAAATCAATTCTTGATAATTGTAATACTCCAAAATATCTCGTAGGCACTGAACGGTATCAATTTCTTTTCTCTCGTCCACCGAAATAACATAATTACTTAAGTTTTAAAGAATAACTCCAAAATACGTAAACTGTTTTAACTTGACTTATTTTGCAGGTTATCTCCGCACGGTCGCATTAAACTCTTCAATTACTGGTTACAGACAACTTTCGTTAAATTTCAAAATGAACTAAAAATTGCTAAAACGCTAAAACTGAGAGGCGAATGTAGTGAAGTTAACTGCACACGACCGCCAATGCAAAATATGTTTGTAATCGCTTGTTGAATTGTACCAGTCTGTATCACTCTCTCAACTCGGTTTTATCCAGATAAATCCTGATAAATTTTTATAAATTATCCGGAACAATCTTGATATTGATTTTAATGAAGCATGCTTGTATATAGTGAGTAAGGGTATCATAGCACATATTTTTGGGGAATTGACCGATCAAATTTTTTTGTGTCAATTGACAGAAGTAATTTTTAAAATACCATGAAATTTATTTTTACTTATTTATATTGTGCCGTCGCGTCGTTCTAGGAACCAGATGGAGTTCATATTATTATTGGGATTCTCCGAATCGTTAAGTATCGTATTCGGATATTCCTTGAGGAGGGTTACAGTTAAATTGGACATCACAATCGCATAATAATTTATTATAAAATACAAATTGTTATTAAATAATGATAGATAACACTCTACAATTGCAAGCTGTCATTTAAAACATTTTTTAATCAGTCAATTGAGAAGTGGTCAATTGACCGGTCAATTACGAAGTGGTCAATTAATGGTCAAACCAACACTAAGCACGTCACATCATATTGGGTGATTTTAAAATTGGAGTTAGTTCTTTATTATTATACATAATAACTGAAACTAAGACCAAAACGTATTCACCCGTGTATGTATTTAAATTTATAAAATTTTCGAAAGACGGCACTGGACAGGTTCATTAGAGTCGACCCCCGGCGCTGGCCGCAGTCGTATTGTTGCGGTCCCGCAAATTACTAAAAATTCCCCCCATTTCGCGCATAGCGACTATTTACCGTATTCGGTTTTTTAGGCAGATTTTAATGATAACGTACCGAAACTTCCGTAATGGGCAGAAATAACCATAAGGCTGCGGCGGCGCGCGCGCAGCGGTAATTAATAATTTCGTCTTACGCGCGGATCCGTAATTACTATAATTATTTATTAAAACTGTACGTATCTGCGGGTCATTATTGTCTGCGTGTCTAAGTGTGTGTGTGTGTGTGTGTGTGTGTGTGTGTGTGTGTGTGTGTGTGTGTCGGTAATTTCAGAGAAGCGTTGCTAAAATTAATTTATCTTCCGCTTGATTAATACATCGAGGTGTGCGATGAACAAACAAATCTGCCCCCCGCCCCCCCGATTCAAAGTTTTACATATATTAAAATCATCCGTAGCAGTCAATGGGAAACATTCGCAAGCTTGGCTTTTCCTTTAACACACGAAAAAAGCAAACGAGCAATAAGTAAAAATGAAAGTAAAGGTAGTAGTTACTTGTTATTTACAGAGGGATAACAAATTCGGACCAATACAAATCAATTGCGTTGCCAATAGCAATGAGCAATTGAATATGTTTTAAGTTTCAATTCAACTCCGATATTTTAGCACCAATCCCTCGGTCATATTATGTGATATGGTCTGTTCATAGATATAAGAAAGTGACCAATTGCTTTTGAATGGGATTATCTAAGGGTGGTGATTAACATACAATGCGAAATTCAGGGAAAATTGTGGTCCGTAATAGAAAATAATTTTATACCTACCTGTGTTTAATATTCTTTGGTTTGGTATATTACTTAGTTTAAGTTTATTAGTAATCATTCTTATTTCATGTGTAATACAGCGTGTGTTGAATCGTGTGCGAATTATGGAAAATATTTGCGAGTCTAGTGTATCTCAGGAGTTGCTCTCGCCGAAATGTAGACTATTCTATTGAGACTAAGGAAGTTATAAACAATGTTTATTTGACTCTCATTGAACGTGGTGCCAGCAAGCAAGCATCTTTAAAAGAAACGGCCACATTGACGAAAATTCCAACATCAACTGTATGGAAAATTCTGAATAATCCCATTTCAGCGAGGAAAAAAAGAAGCGATGCTGACATTTTCTCCAGTGTAAATGAAAGTGATCAAGATATAATACGGCGTAAAATTTACCAGTTATACGAGGAACAAAGCGTACCTACATTAGATATTTTAATTAGGATGCTTGAAAAAGATGAAACCGGTGTTAAATGTGGGTGTTACCTTATGGAAGTGTATTCAACACATGGGTTTTAGATTTAAAAAAATTAACAAAAGGCAAGTTTTAATGGAATCTTCTAGAATTCGGAAATGGCCACTGGAATAGAAAAAAATAGGATTTACAGAGAACAACAAAGGCCAATTATTTACTTGGATGAAACCTGGTTCGACACTTATGATACCGCGGAAAAGGGTTGTGTTGACTCAACTGATAAGTGTAAAACAAACGCGCCATCAAAAAGAGGTAAAGGAATAACTATTTTGCATGCTGGCTCTAAACAGACGGATTTCAAACGGACTTTCTCTGTCTGCGAAAAATATTAAACATTCTTCTCTGGATTACCATGAAGACACCACCGCTGATTTATTTGAAAGTTGGTTTAAAAACAAACTAGTTCCAAACATTCCTCCTAATAAATAGCGTCATTGTAATGGACAATACAAGTTATCACGGTAGACAGTTGACTAAAACCCCTTCCTCATGTGATACAAAAGTACATGTATAATAACGACATTTATTTTTCATTTCAGATTATACCAAAATGTGAGGTTCTACAAAGCTTGAACCCACAAAAGGAATACGTCTGTGATAACTTTGCAAAAAATCTAGGGCATACAGTTTTAAGGCCACCTTACCACTGCATATTTAATCCCATTGAACATGTTTGGCACCAGCTGAAATCTGTCATTCGTCGTAACAATATTTTTCCCCTTGTTAACTCCAATGTCCTCAAACTTATAGAAACCGAAGTTATTAACATCCATCCACAAAGTTAGGCAAATTCTATTAAACATATAGAAAAAGCGGAACAATCGTATATCCATATTGCAAATAATATAGAACAAATAATAATTAGAACAGGCGATGATAGCGATAGTGATACTGATATATTATGTGAATAATTTTAAGTAATTTAAGTAGGTAATAAAAATAACGTGTAATTTTATTTTAGATTTAAACATAAATAAATAAATAAATATTGTTTAGTATCTTTCCTAACAAAACCCCAAATAATTAAATTCTAAGCAAAGTACGGACCTGTTCGGCTATATTTCATTCTTACAGCTTGCCCGGGTCTTTCCTTAATTCGTATCAGTTAGTCACTTTCTTATACTCGTATCTATGAACAGACTTTACCCTCAACGTACACGTCAATTCTGTCCAAGCTGAGATACATCTTGCATCATGTTCCAGAAGGCCAGGAGTAAACACGGTGTCACAAAAATTAAACTGCGATATGACTAGACTATCATATAATGATTTTTTAAACTAGATTTTAAAAGACATCTTTGGCTGAAAATAAGTTGAAGATCGGCAAATACCCTGTTTAGGTAGTTGTTGATATGATCCGAAAACCTTAAATCAAGATTATGCAAGTATGTATTATGCATTATGCAGACTTCTAGAAACAGTTAACCACTCAAGGAACTTCATTATTAAGATTAGTGTGTAAAAGTAAAAAAGAACACTATTTAACCAGTTGTTTGGCCAATGAGTATATAAATAGGTAGAATAGCAATGGTTAGCCCTGAGGAACACAATTTGCCACACTTTTAGGATTCGGCTGGTTATTTTAAAGTTTTGCAGATTATATTCTGTCCGTGAGGTAGTGTTCTATAAGCTTACCGTTGAGACCGAAACCAACGTTAGGAATAGCCAAAAGTAGCTTATGGTTTAATTTTTCAGATTATTTCAATACCCACAACTTATATATTTTATATTTTTAAAAGCATCATGCAGAGGAATTTCATCTCGAGTAAAAATATACGGGGTGTTAAGTTATAATTTTTTTATCTTTACTGCGATCATTTGTGCTTATTTATATTTTCAGAAGATAAAATCATACAATTTTTATATAAAAAAGTTTATCAAGCCCTTTTAATAAACTCTGTAGGTGGGTGCCAAAATACAAATGGAAACCCTGTACGACGATTGTCTTATTCAGCGACATTGATTTAAAACAAATTATAGACTTAATAAATTCTTCTGGTACAATGGCCGTAAAAAATGGTTCTGAAATGCGATTCGACGTTTAATCGGGTTGTTACACTCGTACCTGTCGATTCGTCAACTTGGATGTAAATAAAAATGGTTAACTGGTAAAAGGCGACACGTTTTCTAAAGCAAAATCCACAAGACAGTTGAAATCGTATTTTTTATTTTAATAGTCGAGTAGGTTATTTTTCCATCAAGGTTGGTTAATCGGGAATTGTAACATATATATGTATATCTCCAAGTCGATTTATTGCATTCATAAAAATGGTGGCGCAACCGTTCGAGAATTCCGAAAGAAACATTAAAATTACCGTTAAAAGTGGACGTCTCATTTACGTGCCGCTTTTTTTCTTCGCCAATCGCGAAGATAATAACAAATTAAAAAAAAAAACGAGGAGAGAACGGATACCGGCATAAAGCGAGTCTATTAATATTTAAACGAATAATTTATTGTCGTCTTTCGCTTCGCAATGTAAACAGTATGAGCTTGCATTTTTTCGCGCTAACTGTACCGACGATAAAATTCGTTATGGCGTCTGTCAAACGTACAGGACGTCTCACCATATTTGCTAAAAACGTATTACATATTAGTTATTAATAAAATTCACAAATAACAAAAGATACATTTTGATTTACCATTTCTGAAAACTCAAAAACCAGATTCCTGTTGTCTTTATAAGAATTGATTATGAGGATGACAAATAACCGTCAACAGAGTAATAGAACCTCAAACGTAACAGTTTGGTACTGCCATTTGTTTGTTTTTTAACCACTCGGTTTTAACTTTGCCATTTTTTATGCTTTCAAAACTAGTGACCATAAGTGAATGCATGAAAGGCTTCCATACTAATTTGTTATTTATAACAAATTAAAATTATAGACACTTATAAATTGTCATCACTAAAGTACCCATCACATGGGAAAATTTTTAATTAATCAATTAAGTAATTATTCGTTTTGACGATTTGTTTAGATGTATTTGAAGGTTTTGTTTGAAGTTGAATGTTTAAGATAAATTTAAAGAAAAACACTTTATTATGGTATTCAGTCAAAAAAAAAGTAGAGAAGGAAAAATGTAAAACAAGGATTTTTTTTTGAAAATTGGCACACGTGTTTAGAACTGTAAAAGAATCAACTTTTTATTACAATGTTTCTCGATTTTCTCCGCATCAAAATTTGCCAAATGTCGTAGCAGCTTTCTACTTATTAAACGAACACCTCCGTCTTGTCCCAGCTTTATCAAAATTCTGTCTGTGGTGGACATATTGTTTTTAAAATACAAAGTGTGAACTACTCTTTTAAATCGCACATTTTGGGTCACCATCAAAGGTTTTTGCAAGCCTTTGCTAAGCAATTGCGACTGTCTACCTTACTTTTCTGTTACAATTTGTCAAGTACTACGCGACATCTTTTAACATTTTCTTATATATAAGGCTTCTTAAATCTAAGACAACCAACTATTCGTTCACTGACGACAGAGAATTATTACAGCTTCTTTTCACTGCAATGAATGGCGATGATGTACTGCCAATTTACTGATATCATTATTGCTATTGACACTAAAAGGGTACTTATTACCTATTTTCATTATCTTCTTGAAATGTTCCCCAATTTATATTGCTTTATGTTCTAATTTTCCACCTTCGCCTATTTAGAAATGGACTTGTGACCTTAATGCAGTTAGAAACAAATTTTTAATTTACCGTAATTTCATATTCCGATTGTTTTGTATTGTCATTTTGTGTCAGTAGACCAAATGTCAGACCCTCGGGAATGGCGCAATTATTTAGATTTTTCTGGTACGAAATTTCACTTTTAACGAACGCGCATAGACCGAGTCAAAGCTATAAGAACTTGTACATAAACAAATTTAAACCGTATTACTTTATGGCCGCCGTATTTTCGCTAAATGAACGTTTGAACTTTAAGTTAACTGACCTTTTATCGCGAACGATCTTGAGATTTATATTAGCCGAGCGAAATGCCAGAGTAGATCGGTCGCAACAAAACGACGCTAAGGAAACGTATAAAATATGTGCGTCGAAGCAGTTGGAACACGCGGTACAGGGGGAACGGAACAAATTTCAGACGGCACCGGAGCGTGTCGGACACGTGTTATTTTTCCGCGAAATTGCGACACTAAATACGAGCGACCATAGAGCGTCCCTAGTCTCGCAAAAGTGCCATTTCCGAAATATTTCAAAATCAGGTTTTACACATAATGGGTGTCCAAATATTCGACCATAGGAACAGGACAACTTTGGGGAAAATAAGTGCAAATATGGGTTTATGTTTAAAACGTGTTGTTCATTGTATCACTAAATATAAATATTTGTCTTAATATTTAAATGTTAAATAAAATAATAAATAAAAAATAACGGAAATAAAATATTTTAATATTTCAAAACCACTTTTTGTAGTTATGCTGGCTTTCTCGATACTGGAGCAGGAATAAAACTTTTTATATCACCATAAATAAATTTATTTATTTGCAGTTTCTGTTCAGTGTTTATCTTATCCTTCACTAAAAGTAAAACACAATCATAGAATCATTAACTGTTACCATAACTGTACCATAAATCGTTGAAGTATTAAAGCGAGCATCTACATTTATAGAGTAAAGATGGATAAAGGATGCTATCTACACTCAAAAAGAAAATGCGTTTTAAAATTCACAAGAAATCACCTTATAATAAATCAAGTCTTTTCTACAATTTAACTAATCAAAATATAACATTTTAGGTACGTTTGAAAATATTTTGATAACGATTTGTTTATAAAATATTAGTTTAGTGTCTTTAAAACATCAATGATTTTCTTTTTTTCCTATTATTTCATATAATTATGTTTAAAACAAATTATTACTTGCTTTTTAGAAAACGAGGTTTTCCATTCTGTATGACTACATTAATCAAACTTGAACCTTTATATTTTAAGGGGAGTCGGTTGTTACTTCTAAAAGATTTCTTTAACATTTTAAAAGGAAAAGAGGATCTGTTGTCATGTGCCTTTTACCAGGCGTCTGCGTGCTCCTTCTCGGTAGTCCAGTTGTTGTGTTGTTATGTTTATAATTTTAATTCAATGTACGTGTTACTTTTAAGAAGACATTGTAGAATCATATGGCGTCTAATAAATTTTCATCAAATCGTTAGCGTATATTATATTTTACAACGTTTTTTCTCTGGGTTTACATATGACATAAGATAAATATAAGCAACTGATGACGGAAAGTAATCGCCCACGTACTTTAGTAGGTAATTTATAAATAAAAGAAAGTTAATTGATGTGGAAATGAAGAGAGGATGGTATTGAAATAAAAAGTGAAAACATAGCAGTTATAGATATGCTGAAAGGAAGTTGGGGTGGATGAAAGAAGGTTGCAAGAAAAGAAAGAGGAGATGTGAATGAGGAGAAGAAGGAACATAGTAGAGAAATAAAACAAACAAGGAATTTCTTGAATTTTGTAGCTTCTTTTCGATATTATTATTATTTTCTTACTTTGTAATATAAACACTATATTTAGAGTTGTAGAAAAAGGAGGAGAGAGGAAAACTACATCTTAGGTCACGCACTAGGTCAGAATGCAAATTAAATAAACAATCGAGCTCGATTTGCTGCTGTAAAACACAATGATGTTTGACAATTGGGCAAACATCCCAAGATATAAATCTCAAAACGGAAAAGTTTTTTGAACCGTTATTACTTTTTAAAAAATCACGTTCCCTGCCACCTTTAAACAGGAAATATTTACTAGAACGCTGCCGCGAGAAAACTTTCAATTCTGAAAAAAATAGCATTGTTTTCGTGGTGAAAGGCGAGTAAATAACTAAGACGTTAATTGTCCCGCCGTTATTATTTATTTAATTCGATTCCGTTCGAAAAATCGCCCGTACTTTTTTCGCCCGCCCGTATACGTGCCTTCGGCTCGTGCAAAAAAATAAATCCCAATCAATCCTTTGTGTATTATATTAACGCTAAAGCCGCAAGTTTAATTGACTCGTTACTTTTCGCAATTTAGAATTTGCTTTAATAACCTCGCTGCGGCGTAATTACCATCTCGTTCGAGCATCGATGAAGAGATTAGTTATCCGGGGCGGTTGGTAGGTCAAAAAAACGCGCTCATTTTTTTATATACGAGGGCAACTCGAAAAATGCCAGTGACGTGTTTTTTTCTTCTAACAGAATCGAATGTCAATATTTAAAGGGAAACCTTCATGTTATGATTTGTCCTAAATCCCGTAAACTTTTTAAAACTCTTAAATTCATTGATTTTCTTTAAAGATAATTTAAAGAGTATTTTGCTTTAAAAAATTAAACTTTGTTTATATGCATAGTGATATTCTCGCACCAACAAAATTCTTATGACTATACGGTTGGTTTTAGTTTATTTCCTAATCAAGTAAACATATTGTGGCTTACCGTCAAAGTTTGCTAAAATACACAGTTCTCATTCCACACGAACGCCATTGGTGGAAATTAGCAACTATTTAATTCTACCTATTTAAATATTGCATTAGATAACACCCTGTAGATTAATACTTACGGTCGATATTTCAAACTTGAGTAATCTGTCACAGTAATGTGCAAAACAATTAGAGGTTCATACCGTACGCACATGGCCCTGATTTATAATGTAATTTTCCAGTCAATATTAATGCGTTTTTAGTTTAGCACCATTTAGCTTGTAACGAGAAAACATACAGGGTATTTCGAAACGTGATATACATGCTTATAGAGTTGCCAGAAATTTCTATAAGGTTTTTGGGATATTTGGCATGAATGTGAGATAAACGGTGTGTGAGATAAAAGTTGATAAAGCGGTGAAAATAGACCTGAAAATTAATATAACAACATATATTTCAATTATAATATTTATGTTTTTTCCATATAACTATGAGATATAAAGTAGTAACGATTCACCCACTAAGCTGCACTTTTCGCCATTTCTTTCTAAACAGCAATTTCCACACACTTAACTCGTTTTCCCAAAACATTTCTAGGCATATTTTGAGAACAAGCTGTCGTAAAAAATACCGCATCCAACCTTATTGACGATTTGCCAGGTCATTGGTTAAAAGCAAAATTTTAAACCTAGCGCAAAAATAAATTCCCAGTTGCTTCATAAGTTATTGTATTATATGGTTGTTTCTGACTAACTTTTGCTTTACTTTCACCTAAGTGCCAACCTTGGATTTCGATTTTCGATAATTCAACTTTTTTTATAATCTTATTTTTATTACTATTGCACTTAATGAGCCATAATCTCGAAAGCGAGGTCCTAATTTATTTTTAATATATTTTTGAGCACCCCGTATAATTTAGTCGATTTACGACCCCAAACGGCGCTAAATGTCAGCGACCCGTCGTATTTTATCGCGCTTTTGATTTTATTTAGTCGTAAATTAATTAACCCGCCGTAAATTATAAGCCCGGATTAAATTTAAGTGCGATTTCTGGCGCAAAACGCGAGAAATAAAACCGAGTTATGCGAGCAGCGCTTTTAACCGCAAAAGTGGGTTTCAGAGCGAGGACACTTCCACATTTTTTTCCTTTGCATCAAACCTATACGAATCATCAAACCAATCTCAAATTAGTAGAGGTCCCAACCTTAGGAGCGGCTTCAAGTTTAAAATACGCAGAGCACACAAGAGATTTTTTTATTGCGAAATGTAGTACTCAGTAAAATGCTAAATTCATTTTTTAGAAATAACTGTAGCAAACAAACATACAAAAAAAAACATCGCAGTCGGTGTGATGTTGAGATACCAAAATTGAAAAAAAAAACACCAATTCATAAAGGCACCTCTTAAACAGCAAACAACGACAAAAAAAAATAAATTCTCGATAAAAAAATACAGGGTGACATGAAATTTCCCCAGAAACGCCCAATATCCGAGATACAGGGTGTTGAAACTGTAAGAACAAAACTGTTTTTTTTTTGTCATAGATACAGATATTTTATTGACAATTTTGTACACTGCTTTCCAGCAACAAAAGACATGTTTTGATGGTAATATTTTTTGTTCATAAACACTTCACAAAAATAATTTGAAACTTTATTTTCTTGTTTGTTTAATATTTTTATTTTCCAAAGTGCTTTTTTTTTTTTTTTTTTTTTAAGGCTTGGTCCAAATTGAATAGGCATTTATTTTAGAAAAAAACACTGGCGTACCCTTTTTATTCTTAAAAAATATTCTGTGCGGTTTAAAAGGTTGAAAATATATTTTTTCTTAGATTTCCAACAGTGTGTATTTTGGAAAAGCCTTGTTTCGACATAGAATATACTATAAAAATTTCGTAACACCCTAGAAAAATCCAAATTACAGCTTTGTCCTAATTCCAGAAATTACCTACAGTTATCAAAGTAGAAAAAGATAAATGAGGAGGCTCTCATAGGCCTTCACATTGCGTGACCTTTTAATCTTCGTTAGTTTTCTGTTGATTGGAGGAGACTATACGCGGCCTTGAAGAGTGTAACATTTTGCTTTTTTAGTAATATTGGTTTCCAATCTACTTTCTATAAAATCAGAATTGTGCTTTGTAATATTTATGCCCTATTGATTTCTGTTTTCGCCAGGATTAGTTTTGGTGTAGGGGCTAAAAGTGAGGTTTGCTTCGTACAGGTGTTAGATTATGTTTCGCAACATGGTAACATGAAGTATTAGAACAAACATGTTGGATGCCTTAAGATTTCGTAAATGATTTTTTTTTCTAGGAATTTATTGGTGTCTTGAAGATAAGCATTTGTGAATTGTTAATTTTTCCCTTTTTGATCATGTGAATAGGATGTCAGATATCTACTTTTATGTTATTCTGAGCATAAGACGAAATAATAATATTGTATTGCTGCTTAAAATTCTGTTTAAATATAGAACTACAATTTTTATAAGTTAGTTAGATGCAAATAACTGAAGCGTTTGTAATTTTTTGTCCCTTGGGGCGTAACACCTGGCGGTGGGTTCCAAATTGCGGCCCTCTTTTCTTATATTGTTTGTAAAAGACTGGTTAGAAAAATAATACTTAAGTTTCGTAGCCCAATCAATCTATAAACAGATAAAAGAAACTAAAAATGGAGAAACTTTCATCCCTATATGTTTACAGATGAAGGGCTTGCCCGTTCTCCAAAGCGCGAGCTCCTTAGATGAAAAAATAAATAAAGCCCTCAATAATTTATTTAAAAAACATTAGCTTTCTTTCGATAAATTGTGTTATTAATAAGTTCCTGCGTATGTAGGGCTCTCTTGACTAATAGTGAAAGTACCTATCGTTTTAATTGGTCCCCATATAACGGAACAAAATGTGTTCCGAACGTCACGACGGGGGGCCATTTTTATCGAACGAAATTACGCGCAGCGGTCTCGAATTTGAAATTTGACGCGTTCAGACTTTCGATTCCGCAGATCGATCGCCCGGTTAATTAATTGGCGTAATTGAATTAGCGTCGGCCGGGTATTTGCATAATTTGAATAATGGGGGGCGATTTTTAATGTCGGGCGCGCGCACGGCCTCATTTGCCGGGGCTATTCTGCGTCAAAGGAGAAATTAATATTTCGAGGAAACGTCAAATGAGTTAATTAAAAAAAATGTCGCGCTTATAATTGGCAACTTTGAAGTGCGAGTCTCGTGGCATCTGAAATCGATTTTAAAATATACACGGTATTGTGAGTAAAACTAAAGTGAATGTCAAAACGGCAGATGTAATAGCGTGATTTTTTATTGAATGCTTAACTATTTTTTATCACTTTTTATGTTTATATTTAAGACCCTGGACGTGAAAGTTAGCCTAACTTTTTTTAAGTGGCAGAATGTTAAAACCCACTGAGATAATTGAACGCAAAATATTTGTTTATCATTAGAACTCATTATTAACTTTACCATTTGTTTTCTGTTATATTCTGTCTCAATCTTCATCGTGTTGGCTTTCGACGGACCCTCACCAATTAGACTTTAACGATGTTATTCTATTGTTATTGGGTAAAGCCATTAACAAATAAAAGAGACTTGTCTACTTACAAAAACGCCAATATCGTCGATAAGTTATATTATTAATAGTGGAGGATTGCTGAGAATAGTGATCAGGACCAAATCAGAAGGAAAATATTTTGTATTTATCAAAGCGAAATTGGACCTTGGATAAACTGAAAGAAAAGCTAGAAGAAGATGAAACCAATGTAAAAATAAGCAGTGCCTCCATCCATAGAGTTGTTCGTAAAATGAGATTTGAGTACCGCAAAATAGACAAAAGCCAAGTAGTAATGGAATCACACAGATTACGCACTTGGAGATTTAATTACCTTGAAGAAATTAAAAGATATAGATTAGACAACACGTCCATAAATTACCGTAATGAAACACACTGAGTCAGAAGACGGATTTGTCCCAAACTGCTTGCTGTTCTCTGTAAAGAATATTAAAAAAAGTTCGTTTGGGTAGAGGGTACAGAATGGGTAATGATGAAGTGACAATTACGATGCAATGATATGCATAGAGAACGAAGACCATCTGCAGAGACTTTTAAATATCTTCAACCGCACAGGCAAGCAATTTAACATGACTATCTCAGACCAAAAAACGAAATGTATGACCACATCAAAAGAGCCGCTCAAATGTAAACTGGAAGTGGACGGGCAAGTAATTCAACAAAGAGATGGAGTTTAAATATAAAATGTGGAGGATGAAGTGAGGCAACGGGTAGCAAAAGCCAATAAAGTGGCAGGCTGGTTAAACGATCTAATTTGGAGAAACAAACATCTGAAAAAAACATACAAAAGTACGAGTCTACAAAACAACGATCAGACCGATCATGACCTGCACGGCAGAAACAAGATCAGATACCGCAAAAACTAGACGACTTCTGGGGACTACGGAAATAAAGATTCTCCGCCGCCTCTCAGGAAAAACACTGCTAGACAGAGAAAGAAACGAAAACATCAGGCAATCGTGCGGAGTGGACAACGTGAACGACTGGATGCTCCAAAGAAAAAGACAGTGGAATGACCATATTAACCGTATGCAAGATGGCAGACTAGTAAAAATCGTTAGAGACAAATCACCAGACGGAAGATGGAGCGTGGAACGACGATCTCAATCCAGGTTGAGAGGCGACCGATGAAGGAACAGGCCATAGGCCTACTATAGAAGAAAGAAGAAGAAAAGAGAGTTTTTTCTTAGTGTAATTTGATAAGATTATACCAACCTAAATAAACGACAAAAATTAAATTATTACCAAAACCTTTGAGACTCGCTCCCTATTGTTCTGTCCTTTAATACCTACCGGACGCGAGTTTTATTGCCGTCGGCAGGAACTTGCGGGCAGTGCCAACAATCAACGCTATATGCCTTCTTTCTCTGATCTATCATCAACAACTCATCTAAAATGTCGCCATCCTTCGTTTTTATTTTTTTTATTTTTAATGTAAAGTCTTTTTCTTCAATCTTTTGTTTTTTTTTTTTACCTAGAATGATGCGTAAATAGTATGCTTACTGACTGCCGTGTGACTTGACCCTGAGAATGGCTAAAGTACAGGAAATGACCTAAATGGTGAGCGACCAGACGTAACAAAGCTGACATAAAGTGCCACTTTCCGCATGCTGTATCCGTGCATAATTGGAGTAACGAGTAGAAAAAATAATACTAACACTGGACGTATTGAAAAAACTTATTACCATAGCAAATTTTCTTATGAAATTTTAGTTAAGCTACTATGAAATTATCAAAATCTCTGGCGTCGCGTATTTAATTTGGAAAAAAAAAGCTAGGTATCCAAGCCATGTTTTGTTAAATTTCAATATTTTTTTCGATTAACACCAAAGAAATTTTTTTGTTCTCTTAATTATTGTTTGGTTGTTTTTGTTTCATCTTACTTTAAAATTCGATGATGATTCACCCATTCATTGGTCATCATGGGTCAACTTTCGTCTTTCTCCGCTATTTACAAATAATTACTCTGAGTAATTTTATTTTTCATATTTCAAATGATTATCGGTACTGAAAATCTCTCGCATTCAATCGATTCAAATTAACGGAACAGATGAGCCCGAAACGCATATATCTGCAAACTTTTACATCAACATTATCTTTCATCAGTTATTATTATTTCAAATGTTTAATATTATTCGAATAAATCCAAATGTCTTTGATCGGACGAACGAATGGTTAACTTGTCACACCTACTAGAAGGTGATTGACAGCGACAATACAGAAACCGACATCGGACCGGCACTTTACCACTCAATTAAATACATTTTAGGTTTTTTGTTCTTGCAACGGGCTTGAGTCCACCCACAGTCGTGTCGTAGACAGGTCTAGATTTATATTCCTGTGTCAAAGGGAGGTCAAGTAATTCTATCCGGGGACTTGAGCAAAAAAATGACGTTGAGCAATCGTAATTCTATTAATATCGTAAATTGTTTTAGATTAAAACGGGTTATTAATCAAGGTATAATACTTTTTTTTAAGCCGGATCGGTAATTTCGCAAATACGCATTCCTCTGGTCTAGAACATTTCATGCCGGATTTTATTACAGCCTTGAAGAAGCATTTGACGATGGAAATATTCAGAAGGTTTTCCAGCTATTAATTTTTCCTCGAATTCTTGTAAAACGCGCATATATATATATATATATATATATATATATATATATATATATATATATATATATATATATATATATATATATATAAATATATATATATATATATATATATATATATATATATATATATATATATATATATATATATATATATATATATATATATATATATATATATATATATATATATATATATATATATATATATATATATATATATATATATATATATATATATATATATATATATTTAAATAAACAAATGCATGTTTATACTCGGATTTTACTGTAAATGTGATTTATATAACATAAATGCTTTCAAAGTATTTGAAAAAATAAAATTAAGTTTAAATGCGGATAAAATTAAAATACGCATTCCTCTGGTCTAGAACATTTCATGCCGGATTTTATTACAGCCTATATATATATATATATATATATATATATATATATATATATATATATATATATATATATATATATATATATATATATATTCTCACGTATTGATTCACGGATGGAAAAATGTGTTCGAAGTGTTTTCGGAGCGCGAGCATTGAAGATGCCAAGTGAGATTTTGGCGAAACGTCTACAGGATTCCAGTCGGATGCAGGATTTGCAGGATTCCAGTCGGATGCAGGATTCCAGTCGGAGTTCAACGAGCGAACGGATGATATCCCGGAGTATAGTGTCATCCATCATATATATATATATATATATATATATATATATATATATATATATATATATATATATATATATATATATATATATATATATATATATATATATATATATATATATATATATATATATATATATATATATAATTTAAATAAACAAATGCATGTTTATACTCGGATTTTAAATTTTAAAAATTTTAAAATGTATATATGACTTTTCGAATAACCACTATAACAATAGATCCCCACATAACCCAACAGTAAAACTTCTTTTACAATGAAAATTAAAATTTAAAAAACTTAAAGTTAAACCTCATGAAAAGATGCATTTGTTATGTAGAATCTAAAATTGCTAGAATATACAGGGAATTTTACTACTCTACAGATAACCAGTATGAAACTAATGAAAGTATAATAATTTAAAAAACTGACCATATTGACCAACATTTTTGAAAAACTAAATTAGGCTATATTTTGATAAGATAACCTACAGAAAGGATTTGATTATTTTAATTAGTGTTTACTAATTAACTCCCTTTGTCTTGTCTATATATATAATTACATATCAAGCAACTCATTAGTTGAAAATCAATTTAGTTAATTATAGTATTAAGAATTACTGGTTAAACCTAAGTTACCATAGTTAATCCAACTTATAAATAAACGAGCGTTTCTAACCAGTTTTTAAAATGTACGATATAATATAATCATAATTTTGTTAACTTACTTGTAGAAATTTGTTCCTTAAGGTGAAAAGTGAAATTACCGTCAATTTATTTTCTGTACTTATCGCATCTAGATAATTTTCATCAATATGGAACTTGAACTTTTTTATATTTTTTTAACACATTTGTTTATGTATAGAAATAACGCACGGCAAATATTAAAACTTAATATGCAATAAAAAATTCAAGAATTCAATAATTCAAGTTGGAATGATCGTGACGTCATACCGCTACTTTTCCATCGATACTGCGACAAGTTATAGTGTTATTTTCAGCTTATAGGCCGAAAATTATATTATGTTCAGGTGTCATTTTTTACTCTTCGAACTTACACCCATCCCATTGCAGCCTCCATAGGAATGGTTTCCTGATCTATATAAAATAAAGACCACTTTAAGTTATCAATGGCAATATTCTTTAAAATTAGTATTTAGGTTGCCACCAGTTTTAAAAAAATCATTTTTGTTTTTTTTTTTCTTGAATAATTTACATTTCATTTGATATACCATTTTAATTTCAAAAACTAGAAATCTTTAAGCTGATTACAATATTATATTTGTTCAAAACCAGTGGCTAAAATTTCTATGATATACCTTTTAGTTTTAAAACCGCGGACCTCAACAAAAGAAAAATGTTCGATGTTTTGTATGGAAGAACTTATTCCAAACATATCCACTAAAGGTAAATTGCCAGATTAGCCTTTTAAAAAATCGGCTTCGGTCATTTTCAAAACTTTCTTTTTGATACTAACACTAAAAGACCAAGATTAAAACCACCAAGACGAACGCGTTGTCGTTCTCTAATGGCTTCTCTATGCTAGCGTTTGTTAATGTAAAATTAATATGAGTTATTCTATAAAAAACAGCTAAGTAAATCTCGCCTTATTGATGTAAACTTGTATTTTTTGTTTATTCTATTTGAATAAAAGACGTTTCAATTCAATTCAAAAATTAAACATATCTAATAAAGTTTTTGAACAACCTGTGGAATATAAAAGTGGGTAATTAAATTTTTAGAAGTACCCATAATACACCACCCACGTAACCTGAGAGTAAAACTTTTTGAAAGCCACGTATTTTTGCGAAGATGGCGTGTCCGCTCCAGGCCACTGAGTGTCGCACGTAAATTTCCAGTTTTCGATCGTCTATTGTTCCGTCTAATTATAATACGTAAATCGTGTCGCGATTGGTCGTAGCCGAGAGATCCGCCAGCTAATTGGCCGACGACACGCGGATTGGTCGGAACGCGCGCAAAGTGCGTAATAATGGCAATAAAGTTAAATAATCTTAATTGCCGCGTCGCCGGCCAATGGGAATGCGGCGGCGGCGGCGGCGGCGGCGACGCGTCAGACACTGGTGGATATTTTTTCTTCCTCCGCGAATTATATAAATTAGATGTGCGGACGACGACGACGACGACGTGGGAAATGCAAATAAAGCGGTTAATTCATTTTGCGGTGTTGCCGCAGGCTCGCGTCGACCGAGAATGACGGACGCTATAGCGATCAATACTTAGTTAAAATATAAAACTATCAGAAATAATAATAAATTCCTTCTCATATCAAATTGTACGAAAACATAGTTCTAGATTTTTATCTGACGCTCTTGGCCCTGAAAAATACTTAAAAAAAAATTAAAACTAAATCTTGGGGTGTAACAGTATCAGGCTGTGCCAGGTCTGACTTTCTTGGCATTTTGCTACCGAATTTAATTCGGGATATTTTTTTGGTAATGTTATTTTTATTAATAGTTATTAATTAGCAATAAAGCTATTTATTATTATTAGTATTATTATTGTTATTATTATTACTATTATTATTATTATTATTATTATTATTATTATTATTATTATTATTATTATTATTATTACCTACCTATTATTGCCTACTAAAAAGCAGCAGACTCCTTGAAGGGCAAACTCTGGATTCCGCAAATAGGGCTAAATCATCACAGACAGGTCCAATTGAGCAAAACGCCCCCAAGTCGGAGCACCTGAATAAAATTACAAATAAAGAACTATCTAGTGCAGTCAGTGAGGCTGTGTCACGTCAGATATGCTCTGAAATAATAGAACTGGATGGTGGGTCCAAACGCAAAAGTTCCAGAGTCCTAAACGATAGGGTCAAACCGCTTAAAGGATCTCTTAGCGATAACTCTAAACGTGCACTTCGAGTTGCTGAACGTAAAATCAGTTTTCATATTACTAAACTGCATCCGAATACCAAAGCTGAGGAGGTCCAACAATATCTAGCACCGATAGTTAGTGGAGTAGAGGTGTTCCAGGTCCCATCAATGTATCCTGAGAGTTACTCCTCATTTAGGGTATCGGCCATGGATCACGAAGCGCAAAAAATTCTGGATACTTCCATCTGGCCCACGGGTGTGTTGATAAATCATTTTTTACCCAGGCGTCTGACAAGAGAAAAAACCGATCCAATTCCAGTATCAACAGAGAGACGTCTAGTGAGGGAGAATCCCGACCCAAGACTACCGATGGAGGTAGGAACAGCATTAATATCTTGAGCTACAATGTGCAGGGTCTCCTAAGTAAACTCGATGTGGTTACTGAATATCTAAATTCTATTGGTTTTGACATTGTATGTTTCTGTGAACATTTTGTAAATGGTGAGGAGTTGCTTAATATTATTAAGGTTCACAATTATAAATTAGTTGGTTATTATTGTCGTCTCAGTACCTCCAGAGGAGGAATTGCTATATATGTTAAAAATAATATTGCCTGTAGCAGTCTTAATCTGAGTAAATATTGTCTGGATCTTCACGCAGAGTTTTGTGGTGTGGAGATACCAGTGCTTAATCTTATTTTAATCAATGTTTATCGCTCTGGCTCTAGAGGCAATTTTTCTATATTTGTAGAAAAACTTGAACTCTTGCTCGCTGAAATTTATTCAACTAAGAAACGCATTATTATTGCTGGCGATTTTAATGTTAAGTTTAATTTGAGTGATGACGTTGATCGAAATGACTTATTGAACATGTTATCCTCTTTTGGAATGCATGGGACCATTTCAGAAAACACTAGAATTACTTACCATTCAGCAAATTGCATTGATAACATTATGGTAAATTTTTGTGATACCTTTTACAGCGCTGGTAATGTTGAGCCTGGTTTTTCCGACCATGAAGGTGTTTTCATTAATGTGAAAACTGATTTTACGTTGAAAGAAGATAGATTTTCAATTAAAACCGTGTCAGCGCGGGGTCTCAATCAGTTTTCTCAGACTCTTGAGGTAACAGTTTGGGATAATTACTATTTCTTGACAGTAAGCCCATCTGATATGGTGGAATATCTGTTAAATTTTCTAACAAGCAATGTCAATTATCACCAGATTATTAAAACGAAACAAGTTAACTCTACAAGTTCGAGACTAATTCACTGGTACAATAGCGATCTAAGTTGCCTGCATGATAAGCTCTTACATGTAAAGGCCATGGCCAAAGCGTCTGGCAGTCTGGATCATTGGCAGGAGTATAGAAATTTAAATAAACGCTATAAAAAAGAAGTTCAGTCGACAAAAGCTGCAGCTTATGGTCAGTTTGTAAACAACTCTGACAATCTTGGTCGAAGCTGCTGGAAACTTATTAACAGTGAGAAAAACCATAATCGCGGTTATACCAATTGTAGTATTACTCCCAATGATTTCAACTTATATTTTTCTCAGGTGGCATCGAGCATTACTGCCGAAATAAAAAAAATAAATGATCCAATGCTCTATATGAGCAGGCAATCAAGTCCCACGAGGTCGTTTTTCCTGGATCCGGTTTCCAGTGAATTAGTCTCTAGCACAATTCTGCATTTGAGTAATTCTAATTCTTTAGACGTCTACAACCTAAATTCAAAAATTCTTAAACATACCGCAACTTTTTTAGCTGACCCCATAGCTCATCTAATTAACCAGATGTTTGAAACTGGAATATTTCCAGAACAGTTAAAAATAAGCAGGGTTGTGCCACTACACAAGAAGGGAGATACCAACGTCCCCTCAAACTATAGACCTATTGCAATCATACCTATAATGGGGAAGATCGTTGAAATAATCTTAAAAGATCGTTTGCTGAACTATTTTGAAAAACACAAACTTTTGTGCAAAGAACAGTTCGGGTTTAGGGGCGGAAGGTCCACCACGCATGCTTTGCTAAGTCTTGTGGGGAGCATTGTCGAAGGTTTTGACGCTTGTGAGATAGCGGAGGCCACCTTTTGCGATCTCACGAAGGCTTTTGATTGTGTGAATCATGGACTGCTGATGCAGAAGCTCGAGTGGTATGGCATCAGGGGCATACCTCACAGATTATTGCGCTCTTACCTTAGCGGTAGACTTCAATGTGTCGAGGTGAATGGAAAATTCAGTAGTTCTAGCTTGCCGGTATCGTTTGGAGTGCCGCAGGGCTCGGTGCTCGGGCCCCTGCTGTTTATAGTTTACATCAACGATTTGCCTTCTCACATGCCATGTAGAACTACGCTTTACGCGGATGATACAATTCTTTTATCCCGATCTAGAAACCCATATGAACTTAGTATTGACAGTGTGACCAATAAGACTAGAGCGCGTGAATGGCTCGGGTCGAACTCCTTACAGTTAAACGAAAATAAAACGAACAATCTTATTTTCTCTTGTAGCAAGGTGCACAATTTAAACAATGCTCCGGTTAAGGTACTTGGAGTCTGGATCGATCGTACTCTTTCTTGGAAGGATCACATTGAACACCTTTGCCACAAACTGTCAAGTCAATTGTTTCTAATTAGATACTTAAACAAGTCACTCATTCCTATCATGTCAAGACTTGCTTATTTCGGATTGTTCCATTCTCATTTAGCGTACGCTATTGTTTTGTGGGGTGGTTTCGTGCATGCCCGCAAGGCTTTTCTTATGCAAAAAAGAGCGATACGTGTGATTGCGAATGCAAAGCCTCGTGATCACTGCCGCCCGCTCTTCTCAAAGCTTAATATTTTGACCTTACCATCACTATTTATTTACTATACAGTCACTCTCATACATGAGCTAAAGAACGATATGCCTAAGCACTGTGATCGCCACAATCACTACACCAGGGGATCTGAATTAATTGTCCAGGGCCATTCTAGGCTGCGCACATCCGAGTTAAGTAAATTGTACATTAATTACTACAATGTTCTACCAACCGTTATGAAGGATCTGCCATTCACTAAATTTTGTAATATAATAAAACAATTTCTATTGGAGAACGCATTCTATACTGCAGATGAGTACATCCGTGTTGCGTCACGAGTGTCTCCATAATACTAATTGGGAATTTATTTATTTACTTATTATTTTTTTACCTAATTTTTGTTTCAATGTTTGGTGTTTGTCTATCTGATAATTATGTTACTGTCTATGTTATTAGAATGTGTTTGATACTGTGACTTGCCATTTGTTGTTCTTGTAATGTATTTAATGGCCAATAAAGTCTAAAGTCTAAAGTCTATTATTATTATTACTAAACCTTTTTTTTTTTCACACAAGAAACGCGGCATCTAGGGCAGCTATGTCTAATGAATCAATATTTTAACAAGCACCCATTCTGGCATATCCGATAACCTAAAGGTACATTTTGACAAAGTGGTAAATTCGAAAAATTCGATCTGAAACTGGGGTTACAAATAAAAAATTTTCCATATGTGGCGAACTTTGTAGGGGGCATCGTATATATAATAAGAAATAAATTATAATTTTAGTTGTTTAATTTCTCTGCTTTTTTAGTTATTTTCAAATTATGTAAATAAATGAATAGAATAAATACCGCAGAAATCGACATCTAAATAATTTTATTTGTGTTATTTAAGTTGGAATGACTGACGAAAATTTTAATTTTATAAAGCTTGTTTAAAAAAATATAAAATTTTGTTTATAGAATTCAGAAATTCTTATTATATTCTACAAAAGAAGTAATCGATGATTGTACAAAGAAAATGGGAAGTTTTATTAGAAAATGTTTTTTAAGCACTCGCTCCCCTGCATTCCACTCGTGACTAAATTAGCGTTTCTCAAACTTGTTGCATAATATACTATTTTATTTATTTAAACACACTGAATCATAATATAAAAATTTTATGGTTTAAATAATACTTCATTGTAAATAAAACGCTTAGAGATGAAATTGTTTTATATTTTATGTAATGTATTATTACTTTCCTTCTACATTATAAAGATTTAGATGGGTTAAAAATCGAACTCCTTACTCAAATTCGCTTCCCTTCGAACCCACTTTGAAAGCCATATAATATTTCTATTTTTTAAAATGTTTACTATGCAACATTATGCAGTTCTCATTAAGAGAAGACTACTGCTATTTTGTACTTTTTGTATACAATAGGTCTTAAAACAAACAGTATATCATTTCAAAAATTATCGTGATATCGCGATATAAAATAATTTTGCTTAGAAACGAGATAACTGCACCAAAAAAAAACATACATTCCTTCCGACAGCTTTAATCCATCGTTGGCTGTCAAAAATTATATAAAAACTTTTAAATATAACTAAACTGGCCTCTAACGCAATATCCAAACGTAGATAATTTATTATTTATTTATTACAGAGTGTGTGTATATATATAGCTTAATGCCCGACCCACGCTCATTATCATTTGTGACACTTAACCGTATAATTATGTAAATATTATATAACAATGCACTTTTGTCACAACAATGCTGGTAAATCGGGACTCTGGCATTGGGCGGACAAACCAATCGCGACGACGACGAAATTACAGGAAATTTAAATCGTTCTGCTGGATGGGCCCGGCCCAAAAATTAACTAATGTTTAAATTGACCAGGAATTTTACGCACGGACAATTTTTAATGATTATTTACATACCGTGTTAATTATTTTTATGTATTTAAATAGATGTTTTATTTTTCGTACGCTTTATAAATTTCAGGAAGAAATTGCAGGACAACATTCTAAAATAATTATAATTAATTTAGTTATTGCAATAATATTGTAAAGATTGTAAAGTAGGATAGAAACTGGAAAATAGTAAATAGATGCTTGCACGAAGGTGCCTTTAATTGGCAGCAGTCTGAAAACCGACTTTACTTTTAACACTAGGGCATTTTAGCATCAGTTTGATCTATTACAATTATACCTAAATTGCGATAAATGTTCTTCATTTATATACATTTCTTATATTTGCATTGTTTTCAAAGATTTTCTTCTTAATCAAAGTAAGGGAAAATGTTTACATGGTAATATTTCGAAAACTACGAATATTTGGAATATCCGCAGGGAAAACTAACCAGTTTTTTTAATTCTAATTCTTTTAATACTAATTTTTGGCAATTTCAATTATTTTTTCCATAAATCTGTATTGGTAAATTTATCTTATTTACTAACTAAACATTTTAAACTTTTCATGCAAAGATAATTATTTATTTGAAATTATAAAGGATTCCGTATATAGATATTCTTCAGTCTGCAAAACCTCATTTTTAACCTTCTCAAGAACGCCGAAATTTATTTATTATATTTAAAACCTCAGAGTTTGCCGGGAATTGAAGAATAGGATAATATGAACGATGTTTTGTTTAAATAAGCAAGGTGACAACCACCTACGGTATAATTAACTACGATATTAACTTGGAGTATCGTATAATGCCTAAGTTTCAAATTTTGTATATATCATTGGACCTCTTTGAGGGTTAATTTGAGTTAAAATTTCGAAATGGCATTTGTTTGCATTTATTAAAATAAAGATAAACGATTTATTTCTGATAAAATTTCCGATATCCCGATATAATTATTATATGCTTTGAAATCTACTGAGCATTAGTAGGTACGGGACACCTACTAATATAACATGCTCTAGACGGTCATAAATTTCCACAAACAGTCCGCTTGTGAAATTTTATACTATTTTCCTCCAAAAGAAATGTGTATATGACCCATCTGCGAAATAATTTATTGCTCGGGCGGCGCGGACACCGCGGCCGTAAACAACAATGTTGTTGCTGTTGAATTCGCATCGGGGCATGTAACTTTTCGTCGTTATCGATTGGTGCTAAGTTTGACGTTTGTCCGACGCTGAGGAAACTTCCGAAGTTTACAAAATATATATGTAAATAACTTCTATTGTGAAAAATGTGTACCACGCTTATTTTGGTCTAAAAATTTGCTACCAAGGCAAGTCCTGTGCTCCTCATACTGTTTGTTCCGTTTGCGTTGAAGCATTAAGAAAATGGCAAAAAGGTAGGAAGAAATGTTTAAGCTTTGGTGTTCCTATGGTATGGCGAGAGCCTAGGACACACAATGATGATTGTTATTTTTGCTGATGTAATGTTCAAGGATTCAACAGAAAAAATGAGAACCAAATTGTTTATCCCAATCTTGAGTCGACCAGTTCCTCATGGATGTACCCACACCTACCGTCCCAAAAGAACTAGAAAACGTCATATCATCGGAATCAGAGGAATCTAATTCCGACCGAGAAGATTTAGATTTCACACCAGATTTCAGAGAGCCCGAAGTGTTTAACCAGAGCGAATTAAATGATTTAATTACAGCTTTGCACCTTCCAGACTTCGTGACAAGCATTTATTGGCACCTGGCATCACATCAAGCTTTTACCGGTTCTTGAAAAAGAGTTATGTCAATATTTTAGTCAGGAAGGATGCTAGTGTATTGCAACAATATTCAAAATTAAGAAATGCGCCGTATATAAAAGAAGAATGGTCCCTCTTTAGTAACTCAACAATGACAATGAACTGGCCTTACACCTGATAGCAAAAATGTTTTAAGAGATAGCTTAGTTGACCCCAAAAAGTGTTACTGCCTGCTCTTAGTACCAAACTTGGCTTGATGAAGCAGTTTGCTAAAGCCCTACCAGACATATCTGATGCCAAGATAACAGAAGGTATTTTTGTTGGACCACAGATAAGAACATTATGCAAAGGCAAGGATTTTCAAAACACAATGACCAATGTCGAGAAAAACGAAGAAAGAAGTAATCGATAAGTTTCTTGGGAACTCTAAGGAGGAAAACTACGTAAGTATTGTTCAAAATATGTTACAACACTTTCATCGTCTAGATTGTAATATGAGTTTGAAAGTGCATGTCCTGTTTTCACACTTGAACTATTTTCCTGAGAATCGTGGAAAATTTAATAAAGAACAGATAGAGAGGTTTCACCAGAACATTAAGGAAATGTAACGGCGATACCAACGCAGATGGAGCATAACGATGATGGCGGACTACTGGATGTTAAAACGAGATATGCCCTTAAAAACATACAGCCGAATGTCCGGACAACGCAACTGATTTCACTCAAAAAAATCTAAGTAATGTTTTTTTTTAACTTTATTAACTAGAATTCCACTTTTTCACTAATTAAAAAAATAAATTATTTTAAAACTATCATTTTTTATGTGATACAAATACATGCTCAGAATTTTTGAAATCAGCCTACCAAAAATATATAAAATCTAATAAAATATAAAATTTTGAAGACCTGTGCATTGGATAACGATTGTCGTGATTTTAATGTTTTACTTTTATAAATAAATAATAAGTTCTACTTTCTTATTTGTTCAGAGCCTGAATAAATTCTGCAACAACTTTTAATGTAAATAGTAAAAATTGCAGTGGCGTAAAATACTATTTGTTAAGATATATCCTCGAACGGCACTGGACTTAAGAATTTTAATTTCATTGACACAAAACTAGCCCGTTGTCGTTATAATTGCCAACTTTCAGCAGAATCGGGCAAAAAATGAAAAATGCCGCTGTTGCTTCCAAATCCTTGACCCTGCTGACAATTAACAACTGTGGTCGTTTGGAAGTATTTCATAAGGTTTACCTTTGAACTTTAGCCGTCTGATTTTACCGGCATAAACGACAATAAAGCATTATTCGTTGCTCTGTAAATAGTTTTTGGGTGAGTGATTTGTGAAAAATGTTTCGAGAATAATAATATCGTATGTAATTTTAATTGAGTTTACTGCAGATATCGATAACTCAAAGGCCTTTTTTGCATTAAAGGCCATTCCAAATATTGCTGAAGGTCAATTATCCAGAAATCGCATTTCTAAAAAGCTATTACTAGGTGACAGATTTAAAGGAGAATAAATTCGAAACCTTGTATATAATGATATAAAATAATCGTGAGCAGAACTTTAACAATGGCTAATCAAGGGAACTGTTTTGAAATAGTGCTGTAGTATTTGTCCAACATTTTCGCCATACACTAGTCAAATTTACTAATACATATATCCTTCAACAAAACTAACTTAAATCTAGAAGATGGAAATGAGAAGCGAAATATTCTAGCTTTAATTACTACTTCATAGTTATTGATTAATTTATAAACAGAAACCAGAACCACGAAAACCAAATAAGCTCCATATTAAAGTCATTCTGCTGATGATCTGCTTAACGGCGCATGTTGCATCAAACAGTCCCCATTGAATAGCAAGTATCGAAACGCATTAGTATTCAGGGCAGTGCTAGGAAAATCGTCCTTGTGCAGCAGTCTTTGTAGATCTGGCCAAGGCCTTTGAAACAGTAAGTCATACATATAATATCAATAAACAAATTAGAATCAATTGGTGTCAAGGGGCTTGCGCTAGATGTATTCAAGAGCTACTTCCATAACACAAAAAAATCAGTTAGATTTAAGAACAGTTTTAGATCCCATTTTATTCAATATCTGCCTAAATGCAGGCAGATCTTTGCTCAATAACCAGCTGGTTTGATGAACACTTACTTACTATAAATTTGCAAAAAACTGTGTAGGTCTGTACCGTTTTCTTATAACACCATTTGCAAGTAACAATATTGAGGTTTACCTGACACAGAAATCTGAATTGTTGCAAATAGAAATAAAAAACAGTGTCAAATATATTGACATTCTATCGGACAGCCAACTGAAATATTCAAACACTAGTTCAAAAAATCAGATCCCTAGTATATATTTTTAAGCAAACGAGACAAATTCTTTCAATAAAAGAAAATATTTTTTTATACTTTACGTTGGTCCAGTCATTTTTACTTACTATACGGAATTATCGGCTGGTGCGGTGCATATAAAAGTAATCTCAAACCATTAGAGGTTATTCAGAAAAGAGTCCTGGAAGTTATATTTCAACTTGATCGACAGTATTCCTCAAATCACCTTTTTAAGTATTGCAGGGTATTAACTATTCGACAACTATAGTATAAAGTAACTAGGGTTCATATGCGGAAAAACTCATTATCTCATGATAACTTTACTAGAGAAAAAACGTAAGAAAACTTAACACATCTAACATCTATAGGGTGCAGCTATAAATTGCCTAATTGGTTAGTTCAACGTTATTTATATATTTTGGTTCCTCTTCCCTTCTTTTGGTTAGTTTGTTTTTGTAGGCTAGGATTATATATTTTATTTTGTTTGGGTTACTTGTAAAATCAATAACACTTAAAGTAGCAGACGAGTTCCGCAACTCAAGCTTAATTATGTGTTATGAATTCTATCACAAATGTTATTATGATGTCTTATTTTTTTGTTTATCCCAAATTCAAATTTAAATTTAATATGCTATTAACCTAAAGCGTCCTGTACTCAATAGAATCTAACTTTATGTTGAGGTAAAAGCTTGTATCTTATGGGCAATAAACAATTTATTATTATTATTATTATTATTACATGTCTCGTCGTAGGACATCCGGGTCATGTTCAACAATTTTTGAATTGAATATATGAAATATTAAGCTCTTATTTTATAGTTCAATAGGCTTTTCATTCAATATGTTCTGCTATTCTTTATTTACAATTAAAAAAACAGTCACTTTTTGCGATGAGTTTTTATTCACTCCCATAACTTGTGTATGAGCCTTTTTTTTTTCGAAAAAACTACAAGTCAAAAAAACTGTTTTTTACAACTTAATTGTTTTAAACAACTTTCTAAATTGAGCATTATCTACCAATCCCTTAATACCATTGTTCTCAAACCTACTGTCGAATATGATACCAGGTGAGAGTTACTATGAAAATTAGACTCTAATTCGACTGGCTTGTCATGGGTTGGATTGGATTGGATTGAAAATATTAGAATTGTTATTTCGCCATTTTGGAGTTTTATTATAAAGCCACCGGGAGCTTGAGAAATTTTATAAATATAATAAAGGCATCGCGGGTTTTTCCAAGTATTTGCGAAACGGCCGGGCGCGTTTTTTGTGAAAGTACACCTAGAACAAGAATTTATGTATCCATTGTGATATTACCACTGAACTATAACCGTTTACCTTCTGGCATTGTTGGCAAAGCGGGCTGCTGCTCTCTGCCGCAACAAAAACGAAATGCCAAACCGATAAAGTTGTAAAGTTCTTCTTCGTGCTTGCGCGGTATTTATAGAATACGGATCCCAGATTTGCGGGGCCGTTTAGGTTCTCGCTCCGATATTCCCATTGTTCTAGATAACGCTTAATTAATTAAATATACGAGCTGGCGCGTAATGTGGGACCCGGTCGATCGTGTGCGAAAGAATATAAAAAAAATCAAAATCGGGGCGTGACCTCTCAGTCGACCTCTAACAAAAACGACACAATTTTTTCTACTAACCAAACGGCGTAATCTGACAATTATGGAGATTCAGCTTGTTCTTTGGTTCATATAAATAAGCTTTCTATAAGTTTGTAACACACAAAGCATCAATTTAGATCCCCATGACTCCTATAAACATTTTAGACGTAGAGTAGAGCAGTCTCAGTTCCATCCCATTAAGGTTCATTACAAATATTGTTAAAGAAGGAAGCAGATATGAGGGTTGGAGTTCTAAGTCCTAACTTCAATAAGAAGAATACACGGTAAAATCCAGTCAGAGCAATTGTGTAGTTACGTCATCGCATGACATCTTTATCTAGTTCATTACTGGATGTCGTAAATTGACACAGGAATTTTGTTTGTCAGTTTTGAAATCCGCATCCAAAAATGGTAGTAATATAGCCAAGACATACGGAATATTTTTGATTACGTCACTATCCGTGACGTAACTGCAGAACTGCTCTACCTGGAGTACAGAATTGCAAACAGCACTGTTGAAAGAGGGAGCCGATAACATTGTGGTGGAAATATGTAAAATATGGAAATACATATCATTGCACTTATATTCAGTATGTGGCAGGCAAAAATATAACATTTCTAGAGTGTATATTGAAGCCATAAAAAACCTATATACAGGAAAATTTAATTATATCAACGTTGGAAATAATCTGAACAGTTCATCGTCAATAAAGGATTAATTTAATTTGAACTCGAATGAATATGGGATGGCAAATTAATGACTATTGTTTTCGCTGTTTGACCAAACAAAACACTTTTCTGAGTCGCAACTGTAGCAATAAATAAACAGTCAGAACAGGAGCTATATTTTTATTTAGAACACAGGTGCAAAATATTTCTCAATAATTCTTTTTAAAGTGGACACGCCTACATTGGAGGACACTCGCCCATTGCGAACAAAGAAGCACTAGCTCACTACTATCAGACCGATCACGTGCATTTTCCACTGATTATAGTGGATTCTGTAGAGAGAGAACTAAGAACAACCTACCATATGCAGCTTCCTATCACCACAACACCAATTACAGCATTACCATGAAATCCATAGATAAAAGAGTTTAGCGTAACAGTTCCCACCGACGTCACAAGGCTATTTGCGTGTGATGTCATATTTAAAGGGCTCTGGGTACACCTTATGTCTTTAATTTTAATTTGTTTTTTCAAGGAAAGTAATTATTGTGTTAACTTCATTACAAAATGATTTATGATGTTTCAAATTTAAAATTAATACAAGGGACTTATTTGAGCAAGGTGGTGGATGGTCAATGGAAGCCGCAGCAGGATTATAATTTACTTGGAAAGATAGGGTAGCAATGCATTGTAGACCTGAAAATTTAAAGCAGATCATATTAGTAGTCTGGCAACAGTTATGCCATTAAAAAAATATGAGAAACAACTCGATCTTAAATAAAAATGAAGATCAAAATCAAACGGTTTCAAATTTCTTTTTGGCAAGGAATTATTTAACCGAATTTGCTGTTTAATTATGAACCGCCGCTCTCGCGCTTGTCGAATTTTAATTTTTTTCGTACGGCTCCCAATTAAAATTTCCGAGAAATTTCGTAATTCGTTTACAATTAAAAGCGTTCGGCGCTCTCGTGCGTCTTGGTCAATTGATAGGAAAAATAGGTCGCTGTCACGTCAATGTTTTGCTCTTAATTGCTCCGCGGGTATTTTTTTCCGCCTGACAAATTGTCGTTTCCTTTATCAAAACAAGATCTTTATCTCGTCCCCACGAAAACGGATTACGAATAACCTTCGCGTTTCGCGGCTCGTGTTTTGGTTACACAAAAATATTTCTAAGTTACGGCATCTACAGAGTATCGCACAACTTACCTTCCATAGGGCAACATTATCAAAGTAAAACGATTTCTTCAATAAACTAACCAAAACTAACATTTGCTACCACATTTATTTATGTATTTTATTAAATGTTTACTCTTTCGGTCTCAAACATTGCCCGTGCGCGGCTTGTCAACTAGTTGTCAAAAGTACTCCAGAATTTAATGCTTTGTTGGAACAGCAAAGGCGAAAAAGTAGAATAGCACAATGCCCATATCTTTTGCAAAAATTTATATTTAATGTATAGTTTAACTACCAAGTATATGTTACAAAGTAAACATATTTTGCAAAGAATATTTTCTTGAATGTTGAGAGTTATTGGTGTATCTGGAAGGGATATTAAATGGTATTTAAAATTCAAGGAGAAGAAAAGAATACCTACCAATCACCAGTCATTTGGGTGTTGGGTTAGAGACTCGGTTCAACAATTTTCTCTGAAAACTCTCAACTCTATTTCTGTATACGTTATATCTAGGGCTCCAAATTTTACAATACTACGCTAAGAAAACCACAGCGCTGTTGAAAACTTTTAATTGCCTATTAATAAAGCCTGGGCATTTGAAAACAGGATGATACGACATGGTGTATTAATGTGTTATTGAAATATTAGCTTCTGGGCCAAGATCACTCCGAGATCCTATTGCAGTTAAATCCAAAGGGCTGAATATTCTGCGGTAACAACGTGAAAGAAAAGTAATTTATCTGTAAATCTTTAGTACAAACCAAATACACTTAGCCCGCAACATTAATGTAAATAATAAGAAATACCGACTCTAAATGGAAACCTTGAGAAACTCCAAAGATGGCAGAGTGTATAACAGGAGTATTGACCATTAATGCAGACATTAAATTTCGACCGAGCTCACCAGTCCTAACTAGTTGCACCTTCAGCAGCACTTTATTAAACAAATATTATTTTATTTCGTAGGATCACCTATTGCTCTATGGCGGATAAGTTACTGGACGTCCTGTACAGTTTGACCCGTCCGTATGGAGCGAACGAACCGCGTTTACGTTTCCGACACCGTTAAACACTAATAAAGCACTTATTGATTGCCCAGGAAGAGCGAGACGGGCATCGTCGAGAAAATAAAACGGGCCCCCTCATTCAGAAGCGATAAAAAAACTACAAGAAGGTCGCAAAGTAAATATTGCCGATTTGTATCTGTCGCGCGTGTTTCCCAACCAACTATATAGCATAAAATGGAACGCGGATTAATAGCAGCCTCTCGCAGGCCGGATCCGCGACGCGAGCGTCTTTTTCGCATTTGTTTTAATTTAATCCTTGTCCACATTAATTATGCTTTTGATGTATTTAACTACTATGACCAGTTAATTAAAAATATTTGATTCACTAAAAGATACGAATTAAACAAACAACTGACTATTTTCCATAACCAAGATATTTAATTAATATCATTTGATACAACTTTTTTAAGGCTAAATTTATTACTAGTTAAAACTGTATCTCTACAGATTCCGGAGCCGAGAGTGCTGAGCCTATGAGTCATCCATTGACGTGGAACGAAATTATATTAGTCGACTAGCTTCCTTTCGAAGAATTCAGAAAATCATGTCGTCAAAAATGCCGAGAATCCGACCATTAAATTAAATTAAGTGCCTAGATATACATTATTTAAAAAAATATTAATTAATTCGTGTAAAATAAAAAATTATTTACTAAAATAATTATTTTTTATAGTTAAAAACATTGCTTCGTAAGAAATAATGTTATTAAATCCATTAATTATTTTAGTAAATTAAAACCATACATTGCTATGAATAATTAAACCATTTTATAACTTTAATTTTTTTAATAAAGTGACCATTTTATTAATTGATTAATTAGAAACCTAATACTTTTAATCATTTCATTCAAAGAATTTCTATTAAGAATTAAGCTAGCTAGTAAATGTGACATTTCAGATTTAACAAATTTTCATCAAGAACGATGCATCTGACTGGACCATCCAAAGAAAATGTTTACCTAAAAAAACGTCATTGGAGCATAAGTTTTTTCTCCCAAAATATGCAACACAAACTGTGGGCGGACACCACTGACAGAAGTAAAAAACATGTTGTGTATCTGAAAATGAGACTTGCATAAAATACATTTACAAATTTGCTTGAGATATCTAGAATCTTTCAAATAAGCTTCAGAAGGATGTGGAATTATGGACATTGCCGCAGGAGAAATCCAAAAGAACTGTACCTACTATATTTAGGAACTTTTCTTTGGATCATATGTATGTGTATATCAAGAGCTAAGTCGTTTAGGACATACGCTAATATGAAGTCTTTTCTTTAAATGTATCCAAGAACTACCCTCATCAGCACAATTCATCTTTTGGTATTCTGCCTTCCACCGAAAAATATCTGCAGTGGTTGCATACTATACTTTTTAAACCACTGAGTAACGAAGTATCAGTCAGAATTTACGAAGCTGACTAAAATGGCGTTTATCAAAGTTTTTGCATAATATACTATCTTAAAGTACGTATATTACTAATTAAATCCATTAACCATTTAAGTGGGAAATTACACGAGTCCGAAACGCAATCGAGATTTGCGAGCCATCCATTGGCGTGGAACGAAATGATTATTTTGTGAACCGACCCCGCTTCTGTGCCGAAGAATGCGGAAAATCCTCGCCGTCCGCGACGAAGAAGACTGTAGAGCGCATGCGTGCGCCTCTGATCAACTACTGGCTTATAATACCCCGCCGGGACCGTTAGATAACATTGACTTTTCAATGTCGTCGTCGTTGTCTTTTTTTCCCGTTGTTTCAAATGCCGACGTTTCGATTTATGGAGCTCGCGTTCCCGCGCGATTTCGAATCGTTAACTTCTTAACGCGATGACTTGAAAACATTTAATACGGAATTAATGGTTATTTAAATGGTGGCGGACACGAAACGTATAAACCCGCGTGCTCGTTAATCGGAGCGAGATCGCGCGATATTAACAATAAATTTTGTTGCAAAACTTTTCGTTAACCGTTCTTGTTCCCCTGCTGAGATTTGAAGCGAAAAAGTCACACAAGGTGTTCCAAAATGCTATTACCATAAAAGCATTTCCTGGGCTTACCCCATGACTAAAAATACATACAAATGTATCTTAAATAAAGAAAACCAGTTTTTAATCGATATTATAAACACCCTCTCGTCAATTGTGATTAAACTAGTTGAAATTATTTGCTGCAGTATGAAGCTAATCCGATTCTGAATAGACCCAGATTGTCTATACCAGTGGCGTTGGACACTCGCCCATTGCCTAGGAACCATGCGATACGTGAATTTTCCACTGATTACAGTGGATTCAACAACAATTATATTACCATGGAATCCATAGATAAAAGAGTTTAGGTTAGCGTAACAACTCCCACCGACGTCAGAAGGCAATTTGCGTGTGTCATATTTAAAGGGCTCTGGGTATACATTATATCCTTAATTTTAATAGAAAATTTTTTTTTTTTCGAGGAAAGTAATTATTGTGTTAACTTCATTACAAAATGATTTATGATGTTTCAAATTTAAAATTTATACAAGGGGCTTATTGAAGCAAGGTGGTTAAATCGGTACAGAGAAAGGTTGGCCAATAACATTTCGTTGCAAACCGTTCTTGTTCCCCTGCTGAGATTTGAAGCGAAAAAGTCACACAAGGTGTTCCAAAATGGTATTACCATTAAACGATAGCTGCTTTCCTGGGGTTACCGAATGACTGAAAATATATACAAATGTGCCTTAAATAAGGTAAATCAGTTTTTCGTCAATTTTGATCAAACTAGTTGAGATTATTTTCTGTAGTAGGGTCTGAATAGATCCAAATTCTCTATAGCAGTGGCGTTTCAAACACTACCCCGCCTTTTCTATTTTTTATATTTCATTTGATTCATCATTTAAAAGCAAAACTTTCTTGCATCTTAAAATTTTTCTGGATTTTGAATTTTGATCTAGAGAAAAAACATTAAAACTGTGGTTGTTTGGAAACAGCACTGGAATAATTTCTAATATTTAGAACTAGGCTTTTACTCATTTTTTAAAAAAAAATTAGGGTCAGATTCATGACATGAAGTTTTTGTCATAAAATATGTCCAAGAAGAATGTTGCTTATCT
Source organism: Cylas formicarius (assembly GCF_029955315.1). NCBI lineage: Eukaryota > Metazoa > Arthropoda > Insecta > Coleoptera > Brentidae > Cylas > Cylas formicarius. Next base: position 17,210,497 of record NW_026844319.1, on the reverse strand, counting down.
CTCGAAAAAATGCAACGCGAAGGAGCAGAGGCGTTACATTGAAAAGCTTGGGGAACACGAAGTGCATACGACTCCCGAAAATAAATCAACCGTAATAAAAGTCGACCAATACAGTATGACCCCTAGAAATAAAATGCAGGCAATAAAATCAGTTTCTGTTACAAATTAAAGCACCACTTAAATTTTCCGACTTATTATAAAAAGATGTCCCCTAAATCTTAGCATTTTCTGTTAGAAATCTTGGTTTATGCGAATTAGTTGATTTTGTCAGTTTTGTATTGTTTTTAAATTTAAGTTAAATTTAACTATATGTCATTCATTTAAGTTAAAATTTGGAAAGGTCGGTATTTAACAACTTTGTTACAAAAACATGAATCGTGCACCTCATTAAGCAATGATGACTGTGGCACGTACAGAGTTGGTTTCTATTCGTCCGAGGCGTATGATTGTAGAATTAAATCTCGAAAACATTATTCGAAATCACATAATGCCGTTTGCGCCATATATAGGAGCCACCTGCATTTTAATGCCAGATAATGCAAGGCCTAACACTGCAAGGACTGTTTTAAATGAACTCGACATCTAAAATCTTGGAGTGGTCACCGAGCAGCTCAGACTTAAATCCAATGAAGCGCCTTTGGAATGTTCTAAAAAGATTACTTAGGTGTCATGTTCATGTCTCAATTAAGCTGCAAGAGCCAGAGCGTGTTATTCTGTTGAATCGAGAAGACACTCCTCGACCAACCATCCAAATCTTAATAAAAAGGAATGCAAGGAGTTATAAAAGCTCGAGCAGGCACTACGAGTTAAGAAGTTAATTTATTTTTTGTAAATTGAAAGTTGTCTGACAACTTCAACTAAAAATTAAATGTTTTTTGGTGCAATAGTGTTTAATTATCTTTATATATATATATATATATATATATATATATATATATATATATATATATATATATATATATATATATATATATATATATATATATATATATATATATATAAGAGTGAAGAAACAAAGACATAATTTCAAAAATTATAGTAGTGCGCTAATTTTGAACAGGAGCATATTTAAAAAAACTATTATATCCCGTAACCTAGCCTCTAGGAGACGTTTTAGGCCTGTTCGACATTTTGATTTTATTTTTGGGCGTCGAATGACCTCTCGAATTTTTCCAGTTACAACTTATATAGTTTTGTTCTAATAACATTGTAGACGTTTCGGCTGTCATAAAACCTTAATTATATCTTAAATTTACCATAGAGAGGGACTAAAGTATTTCAAAATACTATTATTTCTAGGGTATTTCTTTTACAAATATAAGCATACTAAAAAGAAGAGAGAAATGTGTTGAACCATCCTTATCATCCAGCAACAATTCGATAGCTGGTGTCTGTTGATTCTGATTGGAAAACGGAGTGGGGGAGCAATTTACCAAAAGTACCGGTGCCTTCTCCGTAAGAAGTTCCACGGAAATTTTACGGTTTCCGTATGTTTTGCTTTCGAGTCGAAGACATATTTCGAACGTGTGTCACATTTGTTGACACTTTACGTGTCTACAATGTGGCAATTTCCTAGGTATTTGATCTTTACTATTTGAGTACTGATTTATTAGTTATTGTGCGTTCTCCATTATCTTATCAACGCCTTCGCAAACACCGCCTTCAAAGTTCCGAACAAATATTTAATTTTAATAGCCCAAAAACGCATACGTTTTAATTTTTATACAAATACATCGTTTCCTTTTTAACACGTCGACTTATACATACGTCGGAACCGCACAAATAAAGATGTAAGGGCCATTTTTCTCGACGCTTATACAGTATCGGCGATAATTTACAATGTTAAACTGTAGATAAATCAGGAAATTCCTAAGTATACCGGTAAACCTGCGGAGCAGACGTGGTGGATATTTATCCCGATTGTGGACTCTAATGACCATCATTTCTTACCGCTGGCGGTTCACGGCCAACGATACCCCGACTCCAGTCGCTATTTCACTGGGTGCTCTATCCGCTAGGGTAAAACAGTCTAGAAATATTTACATCGATGGCATTGTGTCTAACACCTGACAAACCCTTGAAAAAATGCCTAGCATCTCGCTGCTGCTATAAAGTAACCGCACCGAAAATTGTATTTTTTATGACCAAAAGCCAATGAACGAAAAGAGCTGCACCGTTGTCAAATTTATCGGGCCAATCAGAGCGCTAAGAATTCTGCCAGTAGGCTACATATATTATACCGTGGTTTTTGGTCGTTACTTCAAAATGCTGTAGGAAAATTGAGGTGAATAATTTTATTTACATAATGTCTTTTGTAATATTTGATGTCGTCGTCGTTTTGATTCAGTAGCCTACAACAAAGTGATCACCAAATGCAGTGATCATCCTTCTTCTGCTAGAGTCTTAGCGCTAGTAAAAGTTTTCATCGGTCCCCAGACCATTCTCACAGTACGAGCAACGTTTACTATGGTCATCGTCTTTTGCGAAACAATTCTACAAACGTCTGCTGAAAAAAATTGTACCTCGCAGAAGAAATGAGACAATTGGAAAATAAAATGTTTTGCATTCTTCAAAGATTACATCAAACAATATCTAAATAAAATTATCCACCTCACTGCGGTGTGTCTTAAATACAGGACAAAAAAAAGCAGTTTGATTTATTTCTTCATAACATAGCCTAATCGAAACTAAGTAAAGATAAATAAAATAAATGTATTTACAAACTAATGACAAAGCAATTAAAATTGAATAAAAATCTTGGCCAATATTTCTAACAACCCAACTTCTCAAACAATCTTTGATAAAACGCATACAAATTGATATTGTTAAAAATTAACAATATTTCAGTTGTAAAAAAGTGTATTGGTTGGAAAATTGCATTTTTTATTGTTTGCGGAGTATAATTTGAAAAAAGTTTTATAGTAATAAATATTAACAAAAATTTTTGTTTATAGTTTCTTTTTTTTTACAATATCGATTATCATGTTATTTTCATTACACCGCTAAGGTATTGCAACAATATTCCTGACTTAGTTTAAAAATTAGGAAATGTGCCGTATATAAAAGAAGAATACCGTCTGATTATTGACTCAAGTAGGCGTAGTTTAAAAGGCGTTTTATAGCACAAAGGTAAAAAACTAACCTCTGTTCCCGTTGCACATCCGGTACACTTAAAAGAAACGTATGAAAATTTAGGACTTCTTTTGAAGAAAATGAACTATCAAGAACATCAGTGGATACTTTGTGGTGATCCTAAAGTGCCGTTCATGCTCCTATGACTACAGGAGGATTATACAAAATTGTCATGCTTTATTTGTGAGTGGAATAGTCGGGCAAGAGACAGACATTGGACTCAAATGGAATGGCCCTCTCGAACACACCTTACACCTGGTAGCAAAAATGTATTAAGAGATAGCTTAGTTGACCCTTGATGAAGAAGTTTGTTAAAGCCCTAGACAAAAATGGACAGCCTTTCAAATATTTGTGCGAGAAATTTTCAGCCATATCTGGTGCCATAGAAGGCATTTTTGTTAAGTCGCAGATAAAAACATTATGCAAAGACAAGGATTTTCAAAACACAATGATCAATGCCGGGAATAACGGCTAGGTTTCATTTAAAGAAGAACTTGATAAGTTTCTTGGGAATCTCAGTCCGGACAATGCAGCTTTCTGGCAAAAAGACGAAGATTTCACTCAAAAAAGTCTGAGTAATGTTTTTTTTTCAATTTTTTTAACTAAGATTCCACTTTTTTACTGAATAAAAAAATAAATAATTTTAGAAGTATCGCTTTTTTTCCTTTAATATTGCAAGAAAACCTTAGGTGGTACAAGTAAGTTTAATTTTGTTCCTCCTACGTAGTATTACAGTAGCCTATAGAAGTGCCTTTGAAAAATAAATTATTAGTAGCTATTCTTACATACCCAAGATTATCACCGCCAAAAATAGTTAAAATTATTACAATTACTTAGTTCAAAGGATGATATATGACTGAAATGATTTCTCACAGTACCTGTCAGCCTGTCAGCCATAAAAACGCAAACAGATACCAAAATTAACTTACTTAATATTACTATATCTTATATCTCTTTAAACAAAATTTGCTTCACAAAATCGATATCGCCTGCATTAGCAGTTTCGACCGAGTTTCCTGTTCGGAAGATGGCGCTAACAGAAATATGTTAACACTTTCAACGACCATGATATTCACAGAAGTTATAAATCTCCTTAAAGGAGACAAATAAAAGAATTATGCAAATATGTGGTATGTGATCTTTTCACGCGGCGAAATGACGTAACGCCGCTTTTATATATTACACGGGGGACCCATTATGCATTTTACTTTTACCGTTCGCGTATAATATACACACGTATAACGACAATTTCAATTGGAAATTTAATGTTTTCATTGCCGCTGCAATTAGTTTTGTTAATCGAAATTTCGTTCGAAAATAAAATCAACGGACAAATCGCTCGTAATTGCTGTCATTAAACAAAACTCCGCGGTCGACGCCGTAACAGATTTTATTTGATACAATTAATCGTTCATATATAGTTTCCGCGTATTTATACAGGGTGTTATTGAATTCAAAATTCATAATCTAACGAGTGAATTTAAGATCCGCCTCTGTTGCCGCCTCTGTTCAAATATGCCCAAAAAAATATTTTTGTTGTATTATGTATGTATGTATGTATTATGTTTGTATGTTATATATGTATACTGTCAGACTAATTGTGTATGTTATGTATTGCTTTTATGAAATTCGTAACGTATTATCCAATGAGTAAATCTGAGCCCTGCCCTGATGCCGAATTGAAATTTTGTTCGATCATGTTAAAGAAACACTGTGTTCCCTACCGAGGACATCTCACTATCACACTGACAATGCATTTAGAGATAAATGAAATTTGAAATTCAACAGAGTTATGCACTGATTATTGAGGGTAAAATACAAGATTTTCAAAATGCTTAACTTTTTTTTTATTTTCATACTATGCAGATTGTCCTAAAAGTATTAAAACTTCCGAAGTTGTACTTTATTAAATCGACCTCCTTTATATTATAACATTTTTAGATTCTACGATCAAAACAAGTATATGTGTTTGTGTGTGTGTGTGTGTATGGGTTTTTGATACGTAAACTTTAAGGTTTTTGAAATAATTTGAGTTTTGCAGAAATGTAATCTAATTTTAATGAACATTGCATTGAAAATACGTGGCAAGTATTTAAATTGTGTCAGCAAAATTTACAGCAGATTCTGACAATAGGCTGTATTTTATATTTCAATTATAAAAAACATCCCATTTTGACCATTGGCTGGCCCAACATTTATCCTAATCTCTTCGGAATTTACTTTTTCTACTCCCGTCTGTAAAATACCTAATTACACACCGATCTAGCGTGCGGGAAGCGTCATTTTACCACGTCAGTTTCGTTTCCCACGAATCCGAGCCACTTCGGACATTTCCGGGATTTTACCGCACGGATTTGGGAGCGATCGGATATTTTCGGAGATATTTCCCATGTTTTGAATTTTGACGGTCAAGTCATTGAATGTATTGATGTTGTTTTGCGAAAATGTAACCAAAAACTAAAGGTCGTAGAAAAAGTATAGTATGCAACACATTCGGTAAACTTTTTAACTCACTCGTTTATTAAAAACTCGTGAATCAAATGCCGTTTACCGCACTTGTTGCATAATATACTATTACACCGAATGGGGTAAGGAAGCTAACTCTTCACGTTTTCGCAGAATATGCAAATTGCTGTCGGCTCCATTTGATGTTTTCTAAATAATCTATTGTTTTTCGTTTCGTATGGAATTTTGTCTCATTTCCCAGAAGGTTATTATTTTTTGTAAACATTGTGTACAGATTGTGTACATGTGTTGTTTGGAGGATGCGATTGTTTATTGGCTTCTGAAGTTTATGCTTAAAGATTTCCTGAAAGAAATGATCATTTCAACACCGACTTTTTAAGAGACTATTAAACCATATCAAGTAACGTTATAAAAAAACCAATACAAGAAAACGTGTTAATGAAGATGAAGAAAATGTTTTACGGCAGTTAGGTTATATAAAATTCAAATGTTAGACAAAATCCGATATCTGAAAAAATAAAAATTAGTGAAACAAGAATGTTTGGTATTGGGTTTGGTGTATTCTGCGAAAACGCGATTCCATTGGAAAGTTGCTATAGGCTTAGGATCAATTTTTAGCTACCCTTATAAGTGAGATATAAAATATGGTTCGTAGTTCATTTTTTTGTAGATTTCGCTTATATACTTTAAATATATTCGACAGATTAATATTGGGTTATATTTTGACAAAATTCATATTATTTGAAAAACCTTAAAGTTCAGCTAATATAAGCGTTATTGAAACATACATATAATAGGTAAAACATACAATTCAAAAATGCTATAATATACAGGGGACTGCATTTGATTGACTTTAATAATTCGAACACTTTTGAGACAAACCATAATCCCAACAGTAAAACCTTTAGAAAACCTTGTATTTTGCTCACAATATTCCGTGTCGTATAGCTTGAACAACCCTGTATATTGTTCTATAAATTTTGGTAAAATTCTCGGGCGGCGGCCATTAAAACAACTAACAGTTTAACGAATTTTACGATCAGTTCGTGAGAAAATGGCCCCGGTATTACCCGGTCGATAATGCAGCGAGCTGTAAAACGGAACGAGCGGCGGTGAGAAGGCAAACAAAACGCCAGAAGAATTAGCATCGACGATTATAAACAAACACACGGCAGTATAAGAACGGAACAATTTAAACGCTGCGAAAGAACTCCGCCGTCGGTTAGTTCGGGTGGGCGTCGAATCCTTGGCCTTTGCCGTCATAATAATAATTATTGACCAGGTTAGAATGTCGCGACATAAGAGCTTAACTTGTTCGAAGACGCTTGACACACTCGGCACATTTTTTTATGTATTCGTATAAAAACACATCTTTATCGTTGTCAAAGTAAAGTAAATCAAACAGTAAATGAAATCTTTAGCGATGAAAGTTCAATCTTTGATACTCATATGATGTAGAGTACTAAAATAAAAATTGAGATCCAATCACAAGATTTACATGGTCAACCCGATCACAAAGATTACTTATGTATAAAAATAATTTACAGGTGTAGTCCAGGACACGATAAATGCTTACAACTTCCCTTGCCCAACAAAAGTTCCGTCAATAAAGAGAGCAATAACCCAAAAGAGAGCCTTCTTAGAATTTTTAAATATCACCTGCGCTTTGCCATTAATGACGTTACAGTGATTATTTATTTATTAGTTTAGACCGTGAGTTAATAAAAATTTGAACGATGGAATGGAGGAAAGTGAAGAATCAAAAAGAAAGTGTCATTTGAAATTCATCGAACTGCATCTAGACGAAAACGAATATCAATTTTACACTAGGGCTCGAGTAAAGGATGGGTGCCAAACGCATTGCTGCTTTCGGCAACAAACATTAGGATATGACAAGTAAACTTTTTGAAAATTGCTATTGCTAGTTATGACTGCATTTTAGCTAAAAAAGTTCCAAAGATTAGCAGCAAAGAAGAGGTATTGCAAGAGTTTCACAATCAGCATGACCTTTATTTTGAAGATACCAAAAAACAATTCGTTGAGTTTTTGAAGAACCAAATTGTACGATAAAACTAATTCCGTAGACGAGGTAATAAAAAAATCTGGTTATACCCCTCAGATTACTGCCTTATCACTTTGATTTGAATCTTATAGAAATAATATGCGCCGAATTAAAAAACAAAGTTTGACGCAATAACATAAACCCAAAAATATCCGCGCATGGTCCTGATGGAATTGAAAGTCAGTGTGAATTAATACCAGAGAGCAGTTGAAGTTACTCTTGTACTTGAAGTGGAAAATACTTTTAAAAATCTTGTGACGACATAAACCCATAAATTATATCCTAAGATGATAGTGATAGCAAACTATTCTGACTACTAGTTTTATTAAACATGTATTTATAACTAATATAATTATAATTAAGTACCACTACCCTGGACCGATTTGATTTATTGGCCCAAAAGTGCCTACGAAATGCAAAAAAAGTTAATACCATTATCGCAGTCATGACCATTTATCGTGAGTCGCATGATATCCGAAAAGCAATCGAATTGCTTCTTACATAACTCTGACCTAACTCGGTTTTTGTAAATATTAACAGTTCTATGCTTCAAGACCAAGACCAATAGTAGTCACTCAATAGGGAAGAGAAGATTGAGTTGCAGAGACTCTAGTTTGGTTGACCGTCCTGTTTGTATACGCAGTTTTAGTCTAAAACCAAACCTATTAGATTAAATTTGACATGAGTCATAGACTAGAATCCTGAAATTATTAGATCTGACGTTTAACTGTTCTTTTGGGGACAACCAGTGATCGCCAAGAACTATTCCTAAGACTGTCCGAAGAATTGGAGCTTATGGTCTATAGTCATCCTATCCTCTGTTGCTATAACGATTAACTAACAGAAGTAGACAAATAAGTGACGAGTTTTAAGAAGCGGGAAAACATGGAATTTTCCAAAGAGCGTCGGACTGGATTTGCGCGGACTGGAGCGTTTCTACGGTTAGAAATATGAACGCTCAACCTCACATTAATAACCTGTTACCACCTGTCGCGTTGCCTACCTTCAGCAGCTGCAAGACCGAATTTCTCAATAAGACAATGTCAGGTCACATAGCGCTGCAGTTACTAGAAAATTCCTCCAGCAAGTGTGAGCCTTCTTCTATGGAACGCAAGATCACAAGACTTATTCCCTATGGAACATGGAACAGTCTGAGTCGGTAGCGACATCTTCTACCGTATCTATCACGCCTACGTCATGAGTTATGATTGTCCGGGAAGAATCTACTATGCCAAGATATCAATAATCTTATTCCCAAATGTTACACAGAATAGTTTGGCTACGTCAAAATATTCTGACAACTAAAAAAAACCATCTGATATTTGCAATTTTTACATTTTGTTTTAGTAATCACTGAATTCGAACAATAAGATTTATCGACGATACATAAATTGAATCATTTCAATACCCCCACCCCACTTTTGCACGTGGGCGAGACGGCGTTCGTTTGCAGGATCGTTACCAAGCCGAACACGAATGAGACAGAATTCCTCCAATAAATACCTGCGTTTGCTTAGTTAGGATAATTGAGCGGCGATTCCCGCAAATGGCTATCCGTCCTTTGGTCTTCCTTATATACATATTCCAAATCGTAATTTAGACGCCGTTTGATTCGTAAAAGGCAAACACGAAATTAATACCGCGATTCGCAGAGACCTCGCGTTAATCACTCTAATATTTTACGCGCGTATGAAATATTCGTCGCGCAAAATGGCCGATACCCATATTAGCCGGTTTTACAGTTATCCAGAACATCCAGACGGTTTCGCGACTTATTATATCGCGGATAAATTGGCGTTGGGCTTATTTCAAACTGGTCGGAACTATCCGGATCGTTACAGTCGTCTCGCAGCGTATTAATAAGTACCGAGATTATGGTTAATTAATATTTATGGTATATCGTGGAACGTTGCGACAAATCGCCACCTAATTGGGTTGTAATAATGGAGACGTAGCGATTTCGGTCAGAGCGAAGCGTCCCAGTGGCGCGCAACCATAAATAAATAAAGCCCGATTTTGACGTTCCTAATTGCTGCAATTTGTTGCATGAGTACCCATTTGCTCGCTGAGATTCTCCATAAATGAAAACAAGGTTGTAGTAACCAATATATAAAAAATATCTTCTGTGCTGAGTAACCCGGATTATCTGGGAATGCTGATAAAGCTGGGAAAATGCCAAGATTTGAACTTACCTTTACATAATAAACTACTACAACAAAAATCTTCTAAAAATTTGCTGAAAATAACATATTTTATATTATTGCAATCGTCTATATCTTCCTACCAACCGGCATAAGAGAATGTGGTGAGGAGAACATACACACACATACATGTTTCAGCTTTTTTATGCGACGATCTCACAAATAATGGTGAGGGCTTGATTATTATCAAAAATTTTGGTAAAGGAAAGAATGAGTGTAACGAACGCATTTGTTGCACTGCTTCGTTTTCGAGATACGTGACAAAGTTTTATTTTTATTTTTCTGTTGTGGACGTTTTCAACATTTATTTTGACTTTGAAGGGTTTTTTTTATGCAGTTGTTTTACCCAATTGTTTAACACTTTTACAAGCACATGCATCGATTAGTTCAAACCAAAATACAACTTCTTTTCCACGTAAAAAATGAGCATTTCAACCACCAATTTTACTTTAGAAATCGACATTGGAAAAGCCGTGCTAATGAATATATTATATAACTACAAAAACATACAGCTCTAAACGTGAACTGCTGAAGAAAGGCGACCGAAAAAAAAGTGAGACATTACATATGGTATAGTATAAGGAATTCCACAACGAATTCCAAAAATCTTAAATAGTGAAGAAAAAGAGGAAGCAGAAAGTTATTTCACACCTTAAAAACCTTTGCGAAATCATCCTATGAAATACGAACAAACAATTTTGACTCGCTGCGAATTTTTGAGACCAGAACATGCGTGTTGAAATATCCTGTTTTTGATTAATTTTGAATTTTTAAATATCGCTGTAACTTTTTTGTTATGCGAAAAAGCATTTTCAAATCAACTTTTTACGCAGAATTAAATGGTTTATTTTTTTATATAGGGCATCCTGTAAACCGTTAATTACTTTACAATATATAATACAGCATATCTTAAAGTTTACGAAACTCGAGAAAAATGCAGACAGAAACTAATGAACCCTGAAAGAAATCAACCCCTTAAAGACATTTTCTGAAGAGTGAATAAAGTAATAATTAATTGTAATCAGTTTGAGAAAGTAGCCAAATGCTATATACGTACTCCCTATGTGGTACAAAGAAAGTTTTAATAGCGATTATATATGATTTTACGATTTTACAACGTCAACGACACCATCAAGAACTAACTTGTTCAAAATGTAAAGATTATAATATAAATAATTTTAAGTTTTTTCTAACCAAAAATACACATATCCTATCAAACATCCTATAAAAGCTGATTCATCGCTTGATTCCTAATTAACCATTTGTTCGGGATTCTCTCCCCGTACGCATGGCGGAATAAAGACGGAAAAATACGTTTATGCTTGACCTAACCCACCTAGCCAGCAAAATAAATTATTTGTCAGTTTCTCTTCTTTCTAAGAAACATATGCTAGTACATTACAGAGAACGAATGCAAGTTTTAATGTAAACAAATTTTCTTCTTCTTCAAGTGACTATTAGTCCCAAATATTGATTATCCTGGCTATAATGAACTTATTTACGACTGCTCTGAATAATTTAGACCCCTGTCTCTCTTACCATATGTTTTTCTCTGGAGAATATCTTTAAAGATATAGTATTTGCTTTCGTTTCGTATTATGTAGTCAATGACTCTAGTCCATGGAAGAGTACCGAGAAAACGTAACATCGAAGGATTCTGACTTTGATGTAATAGTTCAAATAGTTTTGACATTTTAATAAAATTTGCCTTGCTGTTTTTATTTACCATCCAATCTCTTGAGCGTGACCCCATTACTCATTAATTATCGTTCCCAAATAAGCGAATTTCGACACTCTATCTACTAGATTCTCTCTGATAAACAGTTGACAATTTTGGAAGTCCTGTCATGAACCTGGTTTTACTTATGATCATTTTTAGACCAGTTATGTGTTTTCGCCATCCGCCGACGGAAATTACGCCTTTACTCCTGGGATAGGAATTATAATTTGATAGTCTTAAATATATTATTTTTTCTTTTTTTTTGGAAAAGTTTTTAGTTATGTTAAAAGTATTAATTTTATGAAGTCTTTACAATTACGATGTAATTTGCATTACCGCAACCATGTTATTCGATTGAAAAAATCTAGGGATAAACCTCTAACAGTATTGGTATTATAAATATTATATTATAACCATTAAATTATGGTTAAAACTTTGAGATATTTTCATATAAATACAAATTTTAATAATAAAATAATAATAACAATAATTAATAATTAATAACTAAGCAGCACTCTAGAAATCTGAAATGAAAATTGAGCTACAGGCACACATATCAGTTTCCGTCTATCTGCTATTAAACAGGGAGGGTTTTCCTATACAGGTGTCCAATTTGGCCCACCCTGTACATGGTGTCTATATTTCCTGCCAAAAGTGGCCACCCCGATGCCGGCAGGCTAGGCATAAATGACAATTCGCGTGTTATTGCCAAGGTCTTGTCAATTCGAGCGTGTCAAATAAATTGCAGAAATTCAATTAATATCGAATGAAATCATTTAACAAAACGGAATAATAATCGTAATCGTTTCATGGCGTCGAGCGTAATCCGCGCGCGGACCTGACAATCTCTATTTCTGAATATTGTTATTGTTTTTCATTTCGTCGAAACGGGTATTTTATTATACATGCGTGTCGTAATTATTATTCCGGTATATACGGTTTAGATTGTTAAAGTCGGAACAATGTTGCTGTCCGGTTGCGAGAAACGCGTTTTATCTATATTTGTGTCGGCGGGCAGTCGAATAATAAACTTACTAGGTCCCAAGTTAGCGCGTCGTAAATCCTGGTATAGTCGCCCCCGAATTGTAAGAGAGTAAAACAATCCGCTTTCGGATAATTGGCTATTCGGGAAAAAGTATATGACCCACCCACATTTCTAGCGTCCACAATTTAACCCCATAAATTGTATACTGGTATAATAATAAACGCTCTTTAGTTCGTTTAAAGCCAATATCTTAAACATCGTTGCAATCCCCTAAGCTAAAAACTATCCCTAATCAATTTAAAGTCAAAATCGAACCATAAACAAAGATTCTCCAAGGGTGCAAAGTTCCTTAAGTGGGACACACTGTAACAAAATTACAAAAAAAAGATTCTAAATAAAAATATCATGTTCGACTTTTGATATGAAAAATTTGTTGGTTCATTGTCCTCTTCGATAGCGTTATAGCTAACGCAGCTTTTAAATTGAGTGCAATGGCGAGTATTAACTGAATGAATATTTGACCTACGTGTAAGGTTCTTTGGCCTTTGAAACTACAAACTATGATTTGAACAGTTCGTCCGTCAGACACCATTACAAACATTATAAGGAAATCTGAGACAAGCATTCCAAAGAAGCTAAAGTAAAACAGGTTAGTGCATACATTACAATATGAAATGTTGGACAGTATTAGAGAATCGGTCGGTTTTAACTTAATAGCTGTGTTTAACACAACTTTACGAGAGAAGAGATTCCGGAGTTTATAGCGCATATTATTACATAGAAAATACACCTAAACTTTTACAGCCAGCAACAGGCAATAATAACAGGAAATTTAAATAAATTTTAACATAATCTGAACAATTATATTTACATTGTTTCCTTGACAAAAATAAAAAGTTGCTTATTTTTGTTAAGTAAATTAAATATTAAATTTATATATATATATATATATATATATATATATATATATATATATATATATATATATATATATATATATATATATATATATATATATATATATATATATATATATATATATATATATATATATATATATATATATATTACTTATGTATTATATATATAACTTATTAATAGCTGTGATTAAATCGAATTATAGATTTAGTGTAAGAAGAGCCCATTCCTGGAACTCTGAATTGAATTACGGCTACACAGTGTGTTGGAAAAATAGACTGGGATATTTCAGAAGGCGACCGATTCGTTGTTCAAAATGATATAAAAAAAGGTTTCTATTCACGGAAATGCGAAATGCTTTCAAAATGCATATTGCATTAAAAAAAAAACTTTAATAATATCTAAATAAATATTTACACTGAAATTTGGCAATGTTATTTCATCCATTTTAATCCATGTTCTCATTCGACGGATCACTGAAAGACGAGCTAAAATTCTATAAGGGCTAAATTTGTGTCTTAATACATTAAATAACATTGCCAAATTTCAAAGAATCGAGTGAATATTTGATTAGAAATCAATAAAAAAAAATAACACCCTTGGAAACTCGGACCCATCTTTATAAAAACTATTTTTTTTTAACAAGAAATCGCCCTCTAAAATACCTTCTTCCAATCTTCGAACACCTTGTATAATTATTCTAACAATATTATGTAACTAACTTCATTTAATAAAGACTTGTATGTGTTCTCTCCAACTCCTTTCCATATATCAAGAACAATACCTGTTAAGTGGTTTATATCTCCCTATCCTAGAGCACGTTGGATTATGTGGGCTCTCTTAAGGAGAGTAGTTTTTAGAATTAGTGTTATATATAGAGTATATTTTAACTTCGCCGTTCTCGACGACTGCTGGAGGTTGGTATTCATAATAAGATTTGTCGTTATCAGAAGTGATTTTGAATTGTTTTAAGAGAGCAAGGTAAACAACCGTAGCGATCTTGTTGTACCTTTCCAAATATTTGTTGTTGGCTTATTTGGAGCTTCCTGATAAAATATGTTCGATTGTTTCTTGCGTTTCACTATCTCGTGGTCACCTTGTAGTTTCTTGTGCCTATTACTCGATCCTGGACACTGAACCTTCAGTTTCCGGGAAAAGAGCTCTTTTGAGCCAATTTAAGGCAGCCTGCTTATCAATGCGGATTTCCTGGCAAAATCTTCCATGGAGCTCTTTGGAGGCTCATCTGTCAAGTTTATCGTTGTTAACGTTAGGATTAGTAGGTATCTCGATATTGTATATATATGTAATCTGGTGTTCTTAGATTGAAAATATAGCCTTAGCCTCTGTGTTTGCTGGGCATGCACAACATCCGTTATTCCTCTATCTCCTTGATATCTTGGTAGTCTGACACGGTCAACTGAGGCTCTTGGGTGATGCATTCTGAATTTCATAAGGTGAGTTCGAATTGTCTTGTTGACACCGTCTAAGTCAGTTCTAGTCCACTTTATTATCCCAAACGAATATCCTATAATCGGGATTGCGTAGCTGTTAATAACTTTTACAATATTGCTCGAGGTGTTTGATTTTCAAAATGCATTTCAACCGATCTTGAAAAGTCTTCAGAAGAATTTCTTTGACTTTGGAGTGTTCAACCTTGTTTGTTTGTAAGATTCCCAGGTAATTGTAGGGGGAGCTTTCCATCGACCAGATTCTAGTTTTGTCATCCAAGGTTAGTTCTAGGCCTTGCTTTAGTTTTCTTTTTTCAATGAATACAGTTTGGCACTTGCTAGCACCAAAAGTCATCCGAATCTCAGAACTAATTTTGTGACCATTTCTAGATGGTTTTTATTGGAGGTATAGATCTTCAGGTCAATCTGAATGTAAAAAATGTGACTTAATGTGTGCTTTTGGTTTCGGTTCTTTATTTGAAATCCATATCCTGCGCCCTTTATAACGTTGGATAAAGGGTTTAACGCTAAACAAAACTATAGGGCATTAAATGAATCCCTCTGGAAGATCCCTCTGCGCATTGTGATACGCCCAGTTTTAATTTCGTGTTGTCCGTTTTTTAGGGATAAAACTGTCATCCAGTTCTGCACGGTGCACCCAAAGAAATTCATTATTTTTCTATCAATCCCATAGAGTTTCTATACTCCATCTGTGAGGTACGGAATCAAATGAATTTTGATAATCAATAAACGCAGCATACAGGTTTATATTTCGATGTATTGCTTGCTCTAGTATTACAGAGTCAATGATTAGCTGCTCTTCGGTGAGTATATTGTTGACTGTTAAGTAAGTGTAGATCTTATTGGATATTGCTGCGGAGAGTATTTTATACATAGTTGGCAAACATGTTATGTATGTATGTACTTTGATGAGTCCTCAGTGACTTCCCCTTTGGGGATGAGGTAAGTGACTCCATTTACCAAAAAGGTGGGCATAGTGTGGGGATCGACAAGTGTTTTGTTGAATTGGTTGGTTAGGTGTGAGTGGACAGAAGTGAATTTTTTATATCAAATATTTTGAAACCCGCCAAGTCCGGGAAATCTCCAATTTGGAAGTTTGTTTGTAACGTTCTTGATGTCTTTTTCAGAGAGTGGGCTCTCTTCCGTCCTGACTTCTTGGTGAATGGTTAAAAATTTTCTCGTTTTGCGGTCTAGCTGTCTAATCTCTTCCTGTTTCCAATCCGCAATTCCAAAACTATACTGGACAACCGGCAAAGCCAGGGACCCAATTGCTATCGTTATTATTATTATTATTATTATTATTATTATTATTATTATTATTATTATTATTATTATTATTATTGTTATTATTATTATTATTATTATTATTATTATTATTATTATTATTATTGTTATTATTAATTATTATTTAACTAATGCACTACATGTAAGATGCCTGGGGGTCATAGAACTGACAATTTTACTTAGCAAACCGATTAAGCGCTTGTAGAGAGTAAATGTTATCAAAAGGGAATTGTCATAAAAACAAAACAATCTACAAAACTAAGGGAAGCGTATAGACACAGTCGTTTTGAATTATCCTGCGTGTTTTCAATCCTAATCCTCTAAATTATCAGTCTCGTAAATATCTCACCCGCTTTGCGTATATGGCGTATATACGCGAAATAACTTCCTCGTGTTATAATGGCGGAGCTTGACCTCGGCGACCCTCCGAAGTGTAAGAGCCGAGGAGGCCATTAGTAACATCATTACAAATAAAGTGTCTTATACGGTAAATAACGCGATATTGGCCAAACAGTTCATAAATACGGCGCTTTACGCACAATCCAGCGTAAAAATCCGTAAATAGCTTTTATAAATAAGATCTCACAGGAATGGATCGCAAGAGTTAGTGGACGTATGTTAATTCGACTAGGTTTGAGGGCGCCATATGGCGGCCGCTGGTGTATAGCTGTGAGAAATCTCGAAAAGAATGAGAGACGAACTTAACCCCACAAGTGCACATGTTTTCTGCGTCATGGTGTTGAACTGTCCTGGTCACTTGATGAAATTCTACAATGTCAAACAGGATAGACCAAAACTCTTATAGAATATCCTGGGGTATTCACGTTTCCAAGAAGTGTCTGTTCAAAATCATGTCTTACAGACTTAAATTCGTACAAAATACTTAAAAGCGTTCAAAACATGGTTTAACAACATCATGTGTGTTCAAATTTGAAACCAATAAAATTAACAGTTTTCAAAACATGATCTCATCAAATAACGCCTGTTCAAAATAGTCTTACAAAATCATGTCTATTCCAATTGAGCCCTTATAAAATAAGCATTATTTAAAACATCGGTTTTTAAAACCAGTATCTGTTCAAAACCATGTCTTACAAAATGAAATTTGTGCAAAATAGTGCACGATATTTAAAATTGTTCAAAACATGGTCCAACAAAATCATTTCAATCATGTTCAAATTGGGGCCTTATAAAGTAAACAGTTTAAATTTAAATTAAATGTTGGGTTGGGGCATTAGGAGGCTATAGTCTATTTTAAAAATATTCGAAATATTTTTTACATAGGAAGCCCTGTATATTATGTTTGATTTTATGGAAATACTGAAACTTTCTATATAACATAGATTATAGAACTCTTTAGAGCTATTTTAGAGATTATTGCAGATCTTTTCCTCCATATGCATCAAATCAAGTTTGTCAAGTTGGCGTGACATCAGAAAATTCGTTACTAAAATGGTTTTGTTTATTAATATGCTATAATTTACTATACACACACGATACAGCAAGTGAATATACACTTTTTTATTTCGCCCAAAATAAACCGGAAGCGCGAGGCCAATTGAAAATCTGTATAATTGGGGCGTTACTAAAATAATATATTAATTACGCTCAGTGCAAATAAAATCAGGATCATTTTTCTCCAAAGCGAATTACGTTTTCTCAGAAATGATAACACCTATCGCCTACAAGGTGTTTCACAAATCGAACGTCCTATAAAAGTGCGAAAATTTATTTCATTAAAAAGTGTTCTTTGCGGACTGGACTGTATCAAAAAATTTTAATCCCTTACCTTGAATTTTCCGATTCTGGTTCTGTATTGCGTACGCACAAACTTTACTTTTAACACTTACTCTAGGACTGGAACTTTGCTTACGAAACCCTTGAGCCAATTGTAAGTAAAATAAAAATGTAAAAATACATTATAAAATATTTGAAAATATACTCTAAACATTTAAACCCCCCCCCCCCCCAAAACTATCATCATTATGATATATTCCATTAATGAAACTTCATTTCACATAAACTCGTAATATATACTTAATTTTAACAAATGTTAACTAAATTTCCTTTATATAAAATTACTTAACCTCAGTTCAGTTACTGTCATTTTTTAACATGTTGGAAAATAGTATATTATGCAGCAAGTGCGGTAAACGGCATTACCGAACGTGTTCCATACTATACTTTTTCTACGACCGTTAGTTTTAACATCCGATTGCTGCCAAACCCGTGCGGTAAAATCCTGGAAATCTCCGAAGTGACTCGGATTCGCGGGAAACGAAACTGACGTGGTAAAGTGACGCTTCCCGCGCCCTAGATCGGTGGGTAATTAGGTATTTTACAGACGGGAGTAGAAAAACATATTTGCAGCCTTCTTTCAGTGGAATGCAGTGTTGCAGATTTTTTTTCAACATTCTTATCGTTTTTCCGTTACAAACCAACTCTTTTATGGAAGATGATGTATATTCACAGTAAATTTTTTAAAAATAATTTTAAACTTTCCAGAAAATTTATTGAAATAGACAAAAGTTTTTTCCAAATATGGGTATTCAATATCACATTTCAGGATAAGTTATATTTCATATGTTGGACTGTCTTATTGGGTTAATTTTCTGTTTTTTTATTAAGTATTTATCATGCTTTGAGTTGGTTACAAAACTTATGTAATGTTTTAATTTTTTAATCTTTAATAATATTGAACTATGACTTCATTTTGCCTCTTTTTTTTTGCACATCCACTACTGAAATTCAATTCCGAGTCCAAGTTGCCTCGCTCACGGAACGGAACGGATCAGTAAAAGATGCCCAAATGAGATCACTCTTACCCAACATCTGACATATCCAGAGGACACTACGAGAACGTTAGTAAACTGAAGGAATGTGTCGCCGCAATTAAATATTCACTTGTCGACGATTGCTAATTGGCGTGTTTTTAAATTTTTGCACGAGGCATTCGAGAGACTGTTATTCGCGGATAATTGACTATCAGCCTTTAATCGTCTTCATCTTATGGCACATACGATACGGGGAATCGTCGAGATCAGCCCGCGGCTACTACGAGCCTAGACGGTTACCGTTAACGAATATAGCGACCGAGTGAAAGCGACATTTGCTCTCTCTCGGTATATCGGAACTAACAACGAAGACGACCACTATCGAGAAAGTCGATACCGATACGAAATCGTTTATGGATTCGGGCAAACCGAAAACAATTTCGCAGATTTTATACATTCAATTCGGATGTATCTCTCTATTTAAACTGAACGGCAGAAGAAGTGAGACACCCTGTTTTGACCAGCCATCACTTCTTTGCCGACTTTGGATTTTCAGCCGGTGATGCAAAGCGCAATCTTTGGTCTATGAATCGGTGGTGTAGATTTTTTTTAATCCCGTCTCGTTATAGACGGTGGGAATATAAGGCGGCGAAACATTTTTTTTTCAGAAGATTTTGGTTAGATGGGCGGCAGACTTATAAGATTGTTTAAGATACCGGGTGAATCACTAAAACAGGGCATCGTGTAATTCTAAAATAAAAATGAAATTTTAAAGATATTTCAAACATAAAAAAAATGACAAACGTTCCGAGATGTGGACCTAGTGATTTACTCAACACCCAAACTAACCAAAAAGGAAAAATTTCGCTGCCCGACATTCATAGACGGATTAAAGAAATTTGATATCACCGACGCATAATCAAGGATGACGTTCTGCGTCATTCGCTAAAAGTTCAACATAGGCAAAAAAAGTTGCAGCTCTAAAAAATTACTCAAGTAAGGAGTCTTAACGCAATTGGCATAAAGGACGCACCTTTTCATAATTTGACCGACCTTGTAGCTCATACCTTTTTCGACATAGCATTAAAAAGCTTTTGCGCCTCTTTTGAAAGTTCACGCTTACCTTACGTTGTTGGTTTTTAGCGGTTTATGCTGTAATTTTTGTGACCTTTTGGCGACGAAGCGTTAAAAGGTAAGGTAACTTTTTTCTTCTTATTTAAAAAATTGTGTTTATCACAACAAATGTAAGCGATCTAGTTTTAAGACGTAGAATACTTGCTTCACCTAATGATAATTCTAAGTCGTGTAAGCATTCACTAAACTTGTACTGGTATCTTCATTATCTTCGATTTTCAAAATCTTCGTTTTATTTAACCCATAATTTATTTCTTTTAGTACCTATTGTCATAGAAAAGGTAGATTATGCAACACGTTCAAAAACTTCGTAAGCACGTAAGCAGTTTACCAAACTTGATAATAATTATACTAATGATATTATTATCAAAATCAAAATATAAAATAAATGGAATAATGGTCAACAATAAGACTTGGAAGGGCCAGTCATCTAGAAAGTCCAGATACTCTTTACGCCTTATTTTATATATATATATATATATATATATATATATATATATATATATATATATATATATATATATATATATATATATATATATATATATATATATATATATATATATTTAATATTTTTAATGTTACCAAATATACTACATACGAGGTATGTTCAAAAAGTAATGTGGCTTTTGTAATTGGACGAGCTACGTACATTCCATCTTTAATATATTTTTTGTTGTTAGTACACATATCCCTAGCATATGTTCACAGTTTCAGCCAGTTTGCACGTTTACTTTTTTAGCTTTAGACGTGTTTTGTGTGCTCGGCGATTTTCCGCTGTAAAAAATCTACTTTGAACAAAAAAAAATGTTTATAAATTATATAAGCTGTCCCAAGATGGCCGAGAAGAAGCAGATGAGGAACCTCGCTCTGAGCGGCCCAGCACGTCAATAATTGATGAAACCGTTGAAGAAGTGAAACAAATGGTGTTGACAAATCGTCGAATCACTATTATACGAGTGGCTGAAGACGTTGGCGTCTCTATGGGCTCGTGTCAAGCTATTTTTTTCGAAGTTTTGGGCATGAAACGTGTAGCAGCAAAATTTTTTCCGAACAAAAGGACCGTCGAAGGAGCATCGCTATGACGTCGAAACCTAAGCCCAGTCGTCCCAATCGAAGAACTCAGACTCACCAAGACCGAAAAAAGCAAGTCAAATTCGATCAAATGTCAAAGTTTTGGTTACTGTTTTCGTTAATTATCGCGGCGTAGTACATCAAGAATTCTTACCGCAAGGTCGTACGGTCAATAAAAGAAAACGTCCGTAAAACAATTCATGGATTTTGCATCATGACAATTCATCGTTGCTTGTGTCTAACTTTTCGGCCAAAAACAAAACCCAAAACCACAATCATGCCTCAGCCACCATATTCACCAGATATGGCCCCCTGCGACTTTTTCGTGAACCAAAATTCAAGAAATCCATGAAAGCAAGGAGGTTTGAAAAAAAATTCGCTGGAAGGACTCAAGGCTATACCAGAAGTGCTTCGAGGATTGAAAAAAACGTTGGCACAAGCGTATTATATCTGGTGGGATTACTTTGAAGGGGAAGGCATTAATTTTAATAAATAAATAAATACCTTTTGATAAAACTTGAGTCACCTTATTTTTTGAACACACCTCGTATATCAGTTCTAAATGGTCCCTTACGGGCTCTTATTGTAAAAGTTTTTCGAGTTCAGAACCAAACATGTTCTTAAATTACATCTCACATATTAGTTTTTAAAAAGGGATTGAAGCCTACAGAATAAATAAATAAGGATGCAGGAAAACAGGGAAAAGACGAAAAACGAAATGATAACATAAAATATCCAAAAAATCTTATTGTAAAAATACCCGAAGATGAAAGGACAATTATAGCCGAATAAATAACAAAAAAAAAAACGTTACAACAAACGCGGTTCTTCGATTTAGTAACTAAATTACGTCGGTTCGAATTTGTCACGCAGTCGCTTTAGTAGTTAGTTACGTATTTACCCAGGCGGATCTAGTTCACGCAGGTGTTCCGACTCTTTACGTCTTGATTTGAAAGAAGCAAAATGGCCACCGGCGGTGCGGCGATTCACGCTCGTCTCGCGGTTAAAATTATGGCGAGCTGTATTTTTTCGGACGCGCGATTTTCTCTCTACATTAATTTGCGTCGGCAATTATCACTCGCTGCTCCGATTTCGGGCCACTTGAAATTCCTCAGACCTTTTCGATAGACGAGCGTTAACCTTCAACTGATAATTATGAAAAAAGTGTCGTCAAGATATTTCCGTAATACCCTTAAATTCTAACTCATTTGAATCCAAAAGCTTATGATCTAGTTTGTACTTTCTTTCAATTTTAATAGACTATTTTCAATTCATTCAGAAGTGCTCAAACTAGTTAGAACATCATCCGCGGTAAATAGGTGAAAACAAGAGGTGATGTTGGCTACGATTCACATGAATTCATAAATTCATTATAAAGACCGTGGAATTTGTGGTCTCATTAAATGAAAATACTGGGTTGAGGTTGATTAATACTTGTGCAAATATCAACCCAAAAATTTAGACGATGAATTCGTGAAACACATGAGACAATGTTGTTTAATAGTGAGTTCATCATGTAAAGGGGGGGATTGACATTTTCACTGAGTGAAAGAAATGGGTTGCTGTTGGCTAATACTTACGAAATCATTATCCTACTGTTTTCAGGATAAATTAATGAATGGTGTTTTCTAATCTGTTTAATTGATATTTTCAACATCAACTCATCGGTTTATACGATGAACTCACGAGAAGAAAGAGGTCGTTTTGGTTAATATTTGTATCAACTCGTCATGAAAACATCGGAATTTAAGTTTCGTAGAGTGAAAACAATTTTATTGATATTATATAATTCTTATGAAAACATTATCCTACTGTTTTTAGGACAAATTAATGAGGTAGCGATTTCTAATACTTGTGTAATTGATATTTTCCATATCAACCCGCCGTTTTATAAGTACGCTAAATTCACAAAAATAAAGAGGTTATTTGTGTTAGTTGATGCGGAATTGATTTTTTTGTTCAGTTATAATAAAGGACCGACGACTCTTATTTGTGAAAACATAAATAAACTCTTTTTATTACAGCGTGGAACTGATGTTAACTAATACTTAGGAAAACATCAATCTTGATGGATGCATTGTTGTTGGCTAATACTTCTGTTAACAATTTAATTGGAAAATAATGTGCACTGAATTAATGCTAGCTAATATTGGTCAATTCATTATGCGTACAGTAGGACTGATGTTTTTATTCCGTGTAAATAATGAAACGTTGAATACGATTCGCGAATGTTTTTTTACTCAATTTGCTCGGATCGTTGGCCAATGCCCTTCAGATGCGTCATTTGTGAGTCATCATTATTCGTGGACAAACGATCGTCCCATTAAGCAATTAAAACTAGCCTTCCGATTCAATTCGGTCCAATCAATCCGGCTGAAAGCGTCTATGTGTAATTTCGTAAACTGGATAAAAGGTCCCTGGCAATTAAACGACCTTGCGGGTCAAAGAAAAGTGAGCCGGCAACAGCACGACTCGCTCCAGATGATCCCATTCGGTGAATACCGTTTCAATGGGAACGAATCGGTCTTAACGAGGCACCAATGTCGAATACGCGGAGACATCTCAATCGGTTTGACTTTTAAACAAAGCAATGCTGCTTCGAAATAGAGGTCGACACACAAACGACGATATATAGTCAGATATCGATCTGAATATTGCCGTATATAAAGAGCTATTTGTTACGCAACCCATGTTGGGCAAGGAGTTGAGCCAAGTGTAAAAAGTTCATGGGTATATCGCCCCGGTCGCATTTAGAATCTAATGAGGCTCGTATCGGATGGATATGTCAGGAGTATGTGCCTTTAAAGTCGCTAGGTACGCAGACCGAAAAATGTTTACCTGTTTGACGTGAGGATTTATTACGGACATCTCAGAGCGCGTGACGTTGGCAACCCTGCGCAAGGGACATTTTAAAAGTTTATTGTTGTAGTTTAGTCTATACAGTCATGGTAATTAGTAAATGTATGTTTGTAATCAGTGGGGCTAAAATTATAACCTTAACATTAGGTATTTTAAGAAAAAAATTGGGATAATGATGGGAAATGTTGCGGTAAAAAGTAGTTTTTGCACTCCCGTCTGTAAAACACCTAATTACACACCGATCTAGCGTGCGGGAAGCGTCACTTTACCACTTCAATTTCGTTTCTCACGGATCTCAGCCACTTCGGACATTTCCGGGATTTTACCGCCCGGATTTAGCAGCAATCCGATGTTTTCGGAGATTTTACCGCACGGTTTGAATTTTGACGTTTGTCAATTCTGTCGGCCATGTCATATATATACCTAAAAACTAATACACAGAAAAATGTTATGCCATATATCAGACAATTTAAATACTACGTCCTATAAGCTACAATTATAATCTAGTGAACTAGACGGTAAGTAAAGTGATATTTATAACTTTACATATCGTTCGCATGAACTTTAGTGGTTTTTGCAGTTTTTATATTAATAACTTGCCAAGACCAATTGTACGATTTTCAAATATCCATGTCTCATCAGTACAAACAAAGCAAAATTAAAGGTTAGGACCTGCTTTTTCTTGCTTATGCTCTCTACACTATTTATCTCACTCGTTTATTAAGAACGCTAAGCTGCGCTAATAAACTCATATACATAATATAACATAATATACTATTAAAATACATCTGATTCGCAAAATATGTCGAGACATATACTGCACTATGAGGATGATAAATTAGATATGTTTAATTGATCAAAAAAAGTTGAAGTGTCTTAAATGAGTATATTTTCTATAGATCTCTCAATTGGATAGTTTTAACTTAAAATTGTCTTTAATTCAAAGCCTAATTACATTGAAATAGTGTCATTTACAGTGGTTGTCCTATCTGCAGTATAGTTCGCAGGGCTCTATTTTGGCAAATACAAGTTTTTTCTATGTCTTAATATATGTCTTAAATATAAAAAAAACTATAAAATCGTTAGATCCTAAAAATGCATTAATTATTTTGTGAAAAAAATGCGAAAATCAATAAACTCTTTGAACAATTCATTTTAATGAGTTATAAATTGCCAACGATTCACTGCTGTGTTTGTGTTCGACAGACTGTTCTCGGACTCTTCTACTCTTCGATTTGTTTATTTTTTTCGACAGTGTTATTATATCTCAAAAATTGATGTTGAAATACAGCAGCTTTGCTAAATACAAATTTTCAATATCCATTTCAGGATAAGTTAAAAATCGTTGTTGTCAAATTTAACCCAAGATTTCTTGGTTGTTTAGATAAGGTGCTTTAAAAAATATTTTTTATCATATCCTGCATATGTTCTAGAATATATACATTTTTTTTATTGCGCATTTCAAGAAGGAAATAATGTGAGTTTTATCTCAATTGTATTTTTTTTTCCTGTTTTCTTTACTTACCTGTTGTTATTTATTTAATAAAAGCAGAATTGTTGGTAATTTCCAAGTTAGTTTCTAATAGAAGTGGTAATTTGTTGAACACAGATTCACTACTCATCTCCTCGTCGGTGTGTAGCTTGGCGGACAAATTTGGAGGGAAAAAAAATCCATTCTCGGCCTCATTTTGGATCGTTAATTTTTTGTAGGGACGTCACCTTGATTGGTGTTATTTATTATTTATAAGCGTAAGAGGGCCGTTTAAATTCAACCGGCGACTGGAGGTAAATAAACTTTCGATCGCAGTTCGCGAATAATAAAAGATCGTACGAGTATTTTTTTAAATATATTCGCCTCGTTCTTAAAGTCGGAACGTGTTACATTTTCTCTAGCACTTAATTTTCATAACCCAATGTTAACTGCTCAAATACGAACAAACAAGGTTGATTTTTAATCAACCCACATTGGTAACACTTTAAAGTTAATTTTCAAAAACATTGCTCTGCTGGTATAAATATTTATTCATTTTTTAATACTTTTTTCTTTCATTACCGCACTTGTAATTTCTATTTACATTTTTGTAGTGTTTGTGTCAAAAGCTTTATTTAATTTAACTCTGTGTTAAGGTATATCACTTTTGCGGGAAACAATTAATAAATACAAAATAGTACTTTGAGTACTTAACTATTGCGTTCTTTGTGCTGATGAGTATGATCAATTTTTGTTCTTCGTCAACTTTATTTAATTTTTTTTTTAAATCCTGAGAAAAAAATTTCGTTTTAACTGTTGTTTCCATTTTAATTTTTTGAGTTGAGTCATTAGTTGCATTTCATAATCGTGGATTTACTAATTTGCTATAAATTTGTTAAACATTAATATGGAAAATTAGTCATAAATCTTTTAACTTTAGCACTCTGTGGATCGGAAATACGAACAGTAGCCAAAGAAGTCATCGTGAATAATATGATCCTAAAACTTTGATCTTGAATTTCGAAACATTCTGGATATACGTGTATGTATATAGGTGTACTGTACCATTACCATTCAAAATTAGCAAAAAAAAAACAATAAAACTCTTTTTTCTCCTCATTAATTATAGCGGTCCAGTAAACTACTCCATAATAAGCGACATGGTATAAGATTATTTCAGTTTCACATCTTTTCTTGAAACGTGTTTATCCAAATATAGTAATTTAAATTTATAATATGATTTTTGCAATATTTAATACGTTTATTAAACCGCAAACTGGAATCAATGATCTCAATATTCAAAACATTGTGATGGATGGATGTAGAAGTTACTAGTAATCATTTAGTTTTTCTACACCCTACTCTAAAATATCCAATTATGCTTTGGCCAAGCATGCGCATTAGTTTAAGATGCCGTTAAAGGTTGCGAGCCATTTCTGAAGTTTCCGGTACTTTGGCCACAGGTTTGGGAGCAATCGGATGTGTTCGTTTGATTTTTCAGGATCGTCATGTGACATACCATGAGATTGAGGTATCTTTGAACATTAGTGGGACCAGCATACATACAATTTTGCGTGAACATTTGGTGGCCAAAAAATTTGTTCGCGTTGGATTCCACACAATTTGAACTGAGGTGGCTTTTACTTCATGAAAATCCATTTATCAAAATAAATAAGCACTAAAAGTTCAGATTTTCACGAAATTATATATTTTGACATGACAACACCGTGTCTTTATCATTTGATAAAGACACGGTGTTGTCGAAAGAATTGTCATGTCAAAATATATGATTTCGTGAAAATCTGAACTTTCAGTTCTTATTTATTTCCACACAATTTGACATCAGCTCAAAAAAAGGCTTCTGTTGATTGGTCGAAGGAAATGCTAAAAAAATACGATCGCGGCGCTTTCAAATACGTCTATGATATCGTCATGCCGGAATCGATGTGGGAAAAGTGCTATGATGATTAGTTTTATCGAATGCAAAAGTGTATTGATCATCAGCTTGTAGTTTTTTATTAGAAATCGCGAAATATAAAAGGTAGCCTTCGTATATTAATATATAATATATTTTGCTTCCACCAGGTTCCCTTTGTTTGAGAAGTTATTAATAAGCAATGGACATCGGATATTGCTTACAACTAGATAAAGGATACATAACCAAAACAAACAATTTATTAAAAAGTTCGACTTATGAAGCCAGAAGTGTAATTACTTTACAGGTCTCTATGTAATACGAACTTTTACCCGTTCATAATATCATATGAGAAATATAAAGCTAACTCTGCTGTCCGGTGAGTCGGAGACTGTGTAGTCGGTAGCGGTGACGACTATAAAACCTTCTTTTTGGGAAAAAAAGTTAATATCAATCCTTGTTTGAAACTTGCGAGATCAGGAAATTGTCCATCAAACCCGAACGAACAGTTTTATAGTTTTGAGCCGAGATAACCTTTTGTACGCACGCCGGCAAAAAGGTAATTAACAAAAACGGGTAATTGCGTACCGGCGGCGCCCGCCCACGGTGCTTATTAGAAAAGGTCCATTACTATTAAGTAATTCCCGTTCTATCGTTATATAGAAATCCGTCGGTTCAATGATCCGTTAAATGGATTTTTCTTAATTCGGCTTTTTCATGGTCTCGAACGCGCCATTAAAACTAGAAGTCGGTCATTATAAATAAATATAGACGAGCGCGTAGCGAAATAAGGATAGTAATAATTGCGATGACCATATAGTAAATAAATTACATCCCAGATATGCAATTTATTTACTATGTGCAATTCGGAGTTGAGTAGCGTTTATTTGACTTAATACATGTAAAGCAAATACAAAACATAAAAAAGTAATAATTGAAAAATATAAATTATTGTAGGAAATAAAATAATAATTCAGATGACCAAATGGTAAATAAATTGAATCCGAAAAATGCACCTTATTTACTATGTGCAATGCGGAGTAGAGTTAAATTTATTTGGCTAAATACATGTAAAGCAAACCCAAAACTTAAAAAAGTAATAATTGAAAAATATAAATTATTGTGAGAAATAAATTAATAATTCAGATGACGACATGGTAAACAAATTGGAAATGTACTTCATTTACACTGTGCAATTCGGAGTAGAGTAGAGTTTATTTGACTTAATACATGTACAGCAAATATAAAACTTAAAAAAGTAATAGTGGAGAAATATAAATTACTGTAAGAAAGAAAATAATAATTGAGAGCAGAGTACAGTTTGTAAGATTATCATTATTGTATTAAAATATAATTTAAGCAAACATGAATATTTAAATGATAACAAAAATTATAATGTCTTTATAACAAAATAGCAATGGCAAAGTTAGATCTTACGACCCTTAACGATTTACACGGAATACATAAAATATATTGTAATAAAATATAACTCGAGAATAAAAGAAAAATAAAAAAATTATATAAAATCAATCAATACAAGAACTAAAATGAGAAAAAGAAAGTAACAAACCAAATAGCAGGTACATAATTCAAATTACGCAAAACATAACATTTTTATAATGTAAATCTCTGGAAGTGGAATTTGAATTGTTTAAATTTGTTTTTAAGATTGAAATTTCTAAAGAAATATTTGATAGTAATATAGTATTTTATTGCATTGTAAACAAAACTTCTACGAAGAAATATAAAATAGTGACCCAAAACTGGTTAGCAGTAATAAAATTAGACAAATGAACACTTAAACCATTTTTTGAAATGAAAAAGAGCATATAGTAGAGTTCTTGCACCCGAGATATGGAATTTATTTACAATTTGGAGTATAGTATCGTTTATTTGGCTATAATTAAAACAATAACAGTAAAGAAATATAAATAAATTGTTGACCTAAATCTATTTGGTAATAATAAAATTCGACAAATAAACAATTAAATCGGTCTTGTAACTAATAAAGAAATAATTGTGATGATTGGATCCTTGGTTTAATATGTGCAATTGAGAGTTGAATAAAGCTTTTATTGTTTTATTAAAATATAATTCCCGTAAAAAAACTTTTTGGAAATAATAAAATAAAAAAATGTCTCGTGAAAAACACAAAAGTAAAAAAAATAACTATAAATTTAAGAATAAAGCTAGGATACGTGGATTCATTAGTACATATTATTAATCTAAAAAAAATTACTTCAAAAAATAGTATAAAATATTCTTGATAATCAACTAAAAAAATCAGCTACGTGTAGGTTACGTAACTGATTTTTTTACCTCGATAAACAAGAACGCTGTATAGCCTCTCTTTGATCAGTCTTGGCTACCGTGTTTCTATTTCTGACAGTATATAGAATATCCGGCCTGTGTGCAGTTTACCATAAACTTCATAATCATATTTTTCTATCGACAGACACGTTCACACGCGTTGTTAGTAAAATGAAAACTATTTTTACCCCGCTTGTTTGCATTGCAGATTGAATCAACTAAAACATATTAATGGCTCGTGTCCTTCGCAATTTTTGTATGCTCCGTTATTTACACTGTGTCTTAAGTTTACCGTCCCCACCACCCCCGCTACATTAAATGCAGAACGAACCGCGACCTTGGTTGCAATATTTAAGATCGTTTACCATTTTCAACAACGAACGCACACCAATTAATCATATCCTATAATTCGCCTGATCTATAACGTACGCCCACATTTAGTTGTAATTAATTATTTAAATAGCACTTTTGCAATCGCAAACGGACGTTGACAAGACTCGTAAATATGTAAATTACCCCCCGTTTACGTGGGCGAATCAGAATCATAATCTCTTTTTGCAAACGGATTGAAATTTCGAATATTTGTAAGCACAAATCGCTTGCCTGAGAAGCGTGGTCTTTTCGGTTACAAAAAAAAAATTTCATATCGCTCTAAAACTAAAAACCAACTAGCAATTCGACATATTATTGAGAAAGCGCAAAATTTGGGATGTGGATATGAGCTTGCAGCTCGAACAGAATGCATATGGAGGAGTTGCAGAAATAGAAAAATCACTCGGTCCTCAAAATGTTGTCAAAACTGACGCAATATAATACATTTACGATATCGACAGGTAGGAATTGGTGGAAAAAGTTGACCGTTTAGACCCACGGAATTGTGAAATTCAGTAGCAACAAGGATAAACTGAAAACCTCTTAGACAACAACTACATGCCTACCCAAAATTAGCCTAGAAGACAACTCCAATGAGAGGGTTTCTATCCGATACATTGGTCGGAGCAAGCATCCTAGTATGTGTGGCCTGAAAAGAAGAAGACAAAACCGTCTTGTGTCAGTGTGAAGCGATGGGGCATGATTGCGGTAATTTAATGTAGCAAGTCCTGGTAATGGGTCGATATTGGAAAGTATTTTAGTAGTAATTGTTGGTGGCATAGCGGCAATTAAAATCATTGATTATGAATTTGAAGAGGCTTTTAATAGTGTTGAACACTGGGCTCTTTAATTAACAGCAGAATCGACTTCAGACACACAGACTCTTAACCAACATATACAGGGTGATTTCTAATTGAATGACAATAATTAACGTGTCGATTTTTTGGCTCATTTTTAAAAGAACACTTCATATGAATATCTGTCTAAAACGTAACGTCTTAACTTTTGATATACAGGGTGGTACAGTTTTCAAAAATAAAATATATTTTTTTTATATCTGTAATACCACATTAGATATTTTAATGAAATTTGGCACACATGTACTATGTATCAAGTATTATCTCTAGGCATTATTTAGTGTACCACGTTTTTTTAAAAATATACCAGTGGCAAGCGTACGGAATTTCACCTGCCTATTTTGCTAATGGTACGCTACTGATAAAATAAATATTATTCTTGCAATCTCCAATCATTTCTAAAGAAATTTAATTTGTTCATCTTTTTCAATCCGGTGTACAGTTTTCGCCTAAAAAAATAAAAACCTCTTCCCTGTGTGTTCATAACTATATCGTTCACATGACAGCATGCAGAGAAATTAGTTTTTATTTTAAAGCGAAAACCGTGCGAAGGACTAAAAAAAATTAAGAAATCAAATCTGCAAATGTCATTATTTTTTTGAGGAATTCAATGGCGTGGCACTGAGTGTCTGCGAACAAATAATATTTGGGTTAATTGGGTCGCCACGGCACTTGTTAAACCGGGAACTTTTTTTTGCGAAAAATAAAATATCTTGTTTTTAGTTAGCAATTGATGTCCTTCAGAAAAAAAAATGTTCTTTTTACTTTTACAGTGCTAATGAAATAACATACGGGCTAAAATTCATTCATTGATATTACAGATATTAAAAAAATATATTTTATTTTTGAAAAATTTCTCACCCTGTATCTCAAAAGTTAAGACATTCGGGACATATGTTCATATGAAGGTTAATTTTTATAATGGACTCAAATAGCGCCCCCCTGAATATTGACATTTATTTAGAAACAACAGTTAAAATTCATGAGTTAACAAAGCAACAAAGAAACAACAGTTAAAATTCATGAGTTAACAAAGCCATCGGCATAATAAAAGCTTTCACACAGTGCGATACAATATACATATGTACATACAACTCAACAGGGAAGAAAAAGGAAAAAAGAAAATATTTGGGTAGCACTTGACGGATGGTTTAAAAAATCATGCTAGATCCAGATGGATGGACAGAGCGATAGATAGATAAGAGTGGAGAAGACTGGGGAAGGTTTAAGTCCATAGATCTACTGAAGAGGTCTGAATAGATGTGTGTAATCAGTGGTCATTAGTTGAATTACTTGGAAATATTAGATAGTTAAGAGAATTTTGGAGGTAATTAGGATAAATTTTCGCCTGCTAAGTCATTCAAATGCTGTCCGATTCTCAAGATATGTTGAGAAATATCTGTAACTTAGGCTCTGTAGAAATTGAAAAACATAGATTAGTATAAAATAAGCAACCTATAAGAAAACTAATAATAAAATATCCATCCCTTCATTAGTCAAATATGTTCAAATTCAGGATGAGTTAAATTTTGACTGTTGGACTGTAATATGTTAATTTTTTGTCCGTGTGGCGTCCAAAGTGTATTATATTTTATTTTTCTATTATTTTCTTAATAATTTTCATTTTCTCAAAATTTATAAATTACTCTAAATTAATTCAAATAGGTTCAATAACTCAGATATGTTGCAATTTAAAACCAGGCGAGTATGTTCTTTAAATGTCCGCACGCAAATCAATGCGGGAACAAAATTCCAGACACACAGAAAGTGTGAAGTCGTACGTTGATCGAAATGGGTGTTTCATCCGAAGACGATCAAGGTAAGGGATTTAAAGGAAGGGTTCTTAAATTATAATTGCGAGTTCATTTGTTTAAATTAAATTGCTTGTTTTATTTGATGCGTTGTATCATATCCTAAATATGTTCCAGAATGTATATATTTTTTAAAGTTTTTAAGAAGTATTGAAAGAAAGAACAGATAGGACTTTTGCTTCGATGGCACTTATTTTTAGTGTGATGTGCTAGTTAGTGGTAATTTATAAATAAATTTGTAATTTAATGAACACTAATCCTCTACTAAATTCCCCCTGGTCCTGGTCCAACTCACCAGATTCTGGACTTTGCTAATTGAGTAGCAAAAGGTATAATAGAACTTTAAATTCACAGTACTAGAGGATCGAACCCAACCCTCTCATAAAGAAAAAAAAGAGGCTGCGACGAAGCCTGAGGAAAAGAGAGGGTGGCCAGATAGATAACCACAGAAGCGCGTTAAATTCCGGTTCATGATCGACTCGTCCTAATCCCACGACGATTATTATAGTCTAAAAAAATGACTGGTCTGAAAACCTATTCGTTACTATTGCGACAGTGTCGTATCGTGACATTGTCCCCCAGGAAATAGGTAATTAAATTACACGGGCCGGCATGAAATATGGCCGCTGTAACGTAATATTTCAATGACAGAGCGCGAACGTATATCGTGTGCCGGACATCTCGAATCTCGTCGCTTGAACAGTCGCTTTCAGTTCGCCTTCGGGGGTTGAAACAACACCGAAGACTTGTACGCGAACCGTTTCTCTTTTTTATTTTGTAGGTTAACACCGTTTAACCTCACTTTTTGAAAAACGAGGTGGACAACAGTATTTCTAAAAAAATAACTCTTTACAACAGCAAATTTAATTCGAATAAATCAGCTATGCCTCAATAATATAATCATCTTTATTTGAATTGTAAACCATATCAACGATATTTTGTGCAATATAAATAATTTTTATTGTAAATCGTTAGATTTACTACGATCACGAATTTGAATCGGATTTTTTAGCAAAATTTTAACCATGGTATTTTGACATCTGTCAGTTCTGTTTGGCAAAAATGTACTGATAAACTACTGGCAAAACGTAGTATACAACACATTGATAAACTTCTTGATTCGCTCATTTAAGCTAGCGAGTGCCGCCGCTGTCAAATTAAACTGGTATCTAAAACGATGTTTAAATCAAACTTGGTACATCATATGGAAACAAGTTTGCTTTAGATATCATTAGTTATTAACTAATACTAATATGAAATATGAAATGAAATATGGAAAAAAGTATTTAAAATTAGATATTGGACTTCAAGAAAAATACACACACACCTCCACCAGAATTTTTTCTTGCCCATTTTTTGCAGTAAGCAGAAATTATGCAAGAGGGTCAAAGAGTAGATTTCGATTCCAAGTTGCTTCTCTTAATTTGAATGAGCAAAAGAATAAAAAAAATAATTTTAAATTTTCACAATTACATTTCTGTTAGTAAAGAAAGTGATTATGGTGTATCTGTTTAACACAAAATACATAGAAAGACGATTACAAGATTCACAGTGAGTAAAATTGAGAGAAACTTTATAGAAACAGGACATGTCAAAGAAATTATTTTATTCGATATTGAAAATGCTCCCGTTAACTTGTTGACAATGTGCTAATCGCTTTAAAAACCCTTCCAACACATTACTCAGGATATTTTAATGAAATTACCTTATTTCGTATTTAATTCTGAATTTTGAATCATGTAAGTTTTGATTGCAATGATTGATTATTGTTATTTAAATAATAAAAATTAATATTTTATTATTAATTATTATAAAAATTTAGCTTCTTAGACCTTAACATTATGACAAAAATTTTTAATTGTTTGGTGAATCCTCTTTTGTTTTTGGGTAAAATTAATCCGCCTCCGTCCCCTTTGCGCCGGGGTACCTTTTCGATGGGCCCCGATTGTTCTACAATGAACCCATAAACACCCACACGGAGAGCGAGCCGGAATATAATTTATTTTAAAACAATAGTACACGGACTTAATGCAACCATCGACTAAGTAACAACTAAATACATGACAGGGCATGAGTCGAATTAGCATACAAAGTTCCGTGCCACGGCGACGGGGCACTCAAAGTTGCCACAAAAAAATTATATATCCTTTGACGGGACCTGTTTGTTGGGGTGTAAATTGGTTAGTTTAAAAACCGTGTCTTTTTTTGTTCTCTGTTTCTGTTTCTTTATCGCGTCGGTTCTGTTTGCCTGATCGGATGGGTAAATGAAGTAATAAAATAATGTAACAGTAAGCAAAGGGAGAAAATATACCCGAACTTCAGGCATTCGGTCAGTAAATAAACTCGAAATACATTCATGTATGGGGCGTCCTAAAAGTTAAAGATCAAATTTATGGAGGGGGATGGGTGAGGCCGTTTGGAATCAAACAAAGCTATTTTCATTGTATTATTTAAAAGGTTATACAAAATAAATGCATTTTCAAGGGTTTTATTTCTGGTTATGTTTGACTGTCACGAATGTCGATCTAATTATAAAATATTTTGAAATACTTCGATATAGGAATTAAAACAGGGTATAAAAAGCAATTTGCATTTCCAGAAAAATCTGAAATTCCTAATTAATATGAGCACAATGACAAACCAACCCGTCTTTAATAAATCTTGTAAGATTATTGTAGATTTGGGTTTTATTCTAAAACAAGCTATTTTTAAATTGCCAATTTTAGACTAAGTCAAAATTTATCAATTTCAGGCAGTTATTTTTTTCCAAAATTGGTATTCCACTCTCAAATGTCATTTCTAAATAATTTTTTATTTTCGCGTTTTCGGGTAGAATTTAAATTTTACCGGGATAAATAAATTTTTACAGGGTGTCAAAAAGTAATATGACCAGCATTAAATGTTTTTAAAGCAAATACAACTTTTTGATTAAATTTGATAAAAAAAAGATTTCGTGATCGCAATTTAATCCCATGGAAATGAACTTTAGCGAACCAACATAATTTCAAAAACATTTTATTTATCATTTAGTTTTATTTTTCTACTAGCTCTTCTCAAATTCACAATTATGCACTGATCAAGCGAACACAGAGGGTCGCTTCATGACTTCAGCGTCTTTATCCACTGTGGCCAATCACTTTGCACGTTTAGGATAGTAGTTTGACGTTGGTAGTCGGATACGTCAGACCTGGTGCTGTTTTGCAAAAATGTACCCAAAATCCAATGATCATAGAAAATTCATGGTTGATAAACTTCTTCATTTATTAAACAAAAAATTAAATAAAAAAAATGTTGTCTATTTTAATGTCCAATTATAGTCACAATAGTACTAGGTTTTAATATCTTTGAATTCGTCTCAGCTTTAACAACTATATATACACGATAACTATGGTCAATATAACAAAATTTTGCAGGAACTCTTGGGAGAATTTCTTCGTACTGAAACTCGCTAGAAATTTTGTTTTCTCCAAAAGCCGAGTGCTCGATTTTTAGTAATATTTTTATTTAATGCATTGTCTATACTATCAAAACACATCGTTAGCGTTGCGTTAATGATCCCGGAGATATCGATCGCAATTACTCAACCGTTTGACCCGCGCGTTGCTACAAAACATTTCAAACGCCTGGGCTACGAGCGATCGCTACTTTAGCGAGAGTGACCTAAAACTTTTATCTGATCAGTTTCAACTTTTGTTTCTCTCCATCAACCAGACGCGTTAGGCTTCGCTATTTAATAAAAATAATCATTAGTTATAAGAGTAATGATAAACGTTTTTTTATTGTTTCGCAACCTGGACGAGATGCTGAAGCGAGATTGGGTCAGTCGCGCGGTAGCGCTTTTTATTTTGACGGGAGAAATTAATCAGACGCGACGTGTTTTGAGTTTGAAAATTTTCGACGTTGTCGAAGATATAGGCAAAACGAAAAACGAAATCGAACAACGTCGCTTTATCATTAACGATCTAATTACGGCTTTTAGGGTAAGAACGGCAACACTTGTAAGTGCTTGAAGCGTTTTGTCTCAGTGGCGTATCACAATTTACAGAAATATGGTTTTTGGTAAAAGCTTGTAGCACAGTTTCTGAATAAAATATTGCCACTATCTTCTCGATTCTCAAATTCGAGAAGGTCAATGAACAGTTAAAGTCGGAGAGTTAATAGTAATTAACTCATTTAGATGAATTAAAAAAGTGGTTAGAGCTACGAAGTTGACAAATTATATTGCATATAATACCCCTAAGAAGAATAAAATTAGTTTTCAAGAAGGAAGTTCTAAATATTTATCTATTTTTTTAAATATTATTTTTCTATTCCCTACTTACATATTGTTATGTCCGGCATCATTAGAGCGATTTTTTTATTAACATTGTTTATAAATAGTAATAATAAAATATAGCAAACCACAAAATTACAGGATTAAAAAAAAATCTGGTTGATTTTTTAAAAGAGCAATGAAAAAAATCGTAGAGCAACATAGCTTTATTAAAGTGTACAAAATAATCAAATTTTTGGGTCGAGGGGATTTCATTGCCGTAATTTAGTGTGCACATTCATGTTAGGTATAATTTTACAAAAAAGAATTGGTAATTACTGATAATTAGTGGAATTGTAGTAGTAATATTATGTAACTTTCGATGTCATTAGGGGAAATATTTCGGTAGCAAGTTGTTCAAAACACGTCGAAATCTGTAGCAACAGGAAAATATGCTGTTGTATAAAATGTGGGATGCTATTTTGGAAAAGTCCATAAGAAAATTAATAATTAAATATCTCTCTCTCTCTCTCTTTCTCTCTCTCTCTCTCTCTCTCTCTCTCTCTCTCTCTCTCTCTCTCGATCACATTAGGGAGCGTAGTGGTCAGCGTAACATCATGATGTGGGATTTTTCTCCATGCGCTTCGGTCCTTTGTCATTTTGATGACATTTTGCATTGGCTTGCTACAGCTAGTCGTGATCTGGCTATCCATCGAGTAGGACGTGATCTACGTTCCTCCACCTTTTCTTGAATTATGAGTCTTTCCATGTTCTCCGGACTTTTCCTCATTATATCTAAGTCCAAAATATTTTAGTTGTTTTAGTCGGATCTTACTGGAAAGCCTGTTGGTAATATTAAGTTCATTTATAAAAGAGACGTTTGTACGGCGTTCAGTTTATAGGATACGGAGTATACTTGTCTATCTGTCCACGATTCGCAGCGATACCTCACCTCAATATTGGGAATACCAGACAGTTGACTTGACTGCTAGCGGCTAGTGCTGTATCATCTGCAAAGCATAGATTATTAATTTTTTGGCCTTTTATTGAAATGCCTCCTTCCCATGTTTCTAGCGATCTTCTCATGATGTATTCACCGTTCACAACTTATTAAATATAAACAAAAACCATAATATTTTCAAAGAACCCTTAAACGTTTTCAGACAATTAGTTAAATAAGTTAATTTTCTCCGAAATTTGTTTAAATTGATTGCTTTTTCTTTTTTAATAGGTATTCTAGACAATGCGTCTTCTCATATCCTAAATATATTCCAAACTTTATTAAAAAAAAAAATAAGAAGTATGGCAAGAAAGAAATGATGTGGGTTTGGGTTGGGCTGGACGAATATTTAATGCGTTTGAATTAAGATATTATACTTACTCTTGTCGATTTTATTTTATATTTGTTATTGTCCACAAAATGAAGAGAATCTTTAAAAAGTTGTCTTTATTTACCGTCGGTATTTATGACATAGGAGCAAGATTATTGAGCTAGTAACAGCAATGGTAATTAGTGAAAATGGGTGGTATTTAGTGACAGTATGACAGTAATTCTTAAGGTACAAGTGGAAATTTGGTGTACATACTTATGGAATCCACCTAGAAAAAAAAAACACATTTTGACCGTAAGTAAAAAACGAACAGAAAACCAAACAGCATTAAAAAAAATTGTGAACGAATAATAAAAAAAAGTTCTCAAAATTTTGCAATATTAGAAGAAATAAAAAAAAACAAACGATCGATTTGGCGTTGAACGCCCTAGATAATATATGCGACGTACCCTTATATGCGGTTTTCTTAATTCATCGCGAACGGAGTTCGCTGAAAAGTCCGTGGGTTGCGCCACATAATTGTATATTTCCATTAGCGTCCCTATAAATCAAACGAAATGATAAATTATCTCGCGGCGATTTGGTAGACGATGTCGGCCGATTCTTCTTTTCAATTTTGAAAGGTTCGTCTCTCTGGGTTTTCGAATTGTTTTCGTATTGAATCGGGTTAATAGATATTGAGCACGAGGCGATGATAAATGACGTCCGAACCGCAACGTTCTGGTGTTGAATGACGAAGAAGGGTGTGTTAAGGTAATAATGGAATACCGTCGAGCCGTTGTCGATGGTCTGCGTGTCATTTGCCAATCTTAAACTGCTCACTTAATTTAATTAATTTAGCTCGATTAGTGAAGATCAATATCAAAATCTTGTTTCTGATATATTTTTTCAAATTACGAAAACAATTTCTATAAGGGAACGATTAGAAATTAAGTCGAATCATATCAATCGATGCAAGCAAGTAGCAACAATTTGGCCATTTTTTATAGCACCATTAAATGAAACTTGTGTGAATTTAATTTTTATATATATTTCTATAATTTTTTGAAATAACGAACGAAAGTTACCAAACACGCTGAATATATCAAAACACATGTATTCTCTTAAAGGATAGCTTCTGGGGCAGTACAAAAAACGTTCTCCTAATTTTTAGTATAAATACCATATTAGAAAATATCATCGTTTCAAATTTATTTGGCACGAGCGGAGCGAGTGCTTAATAAACGAGTGACTGAAAAAGTTTACCAAACGTGTTGCATATTAGACTTATTCTACGACCGTTAGTTTTTTGGTCCACTTGCGCAAAACATCACTAATACATTCACTGACATGGCCATCGGAGTTGACAAACGTCAAAATTCATAATATCGATCAATCAATAATATCAATTCAATAATATCTCCTAAAACCTCTGATTGCTCTCAAACCATGCAGTAATATCCCAGAAATATCCGGAGTAGCTCGCCGCAATAGGAAATGAAACTGACATGGCAAAATAATACTGATAATAATAGTCTTTATTGAGAATTGAGACACATTGAGAAATATACATGATGCATAGGATAGAGTACAATATTCCTGACTAAGGCAGCTACTCAACATTAACCCAACTGGATAAATAAATAAATGAGACTTTCTGCACTCTAAATCGGAGTTTAATTGGGCATTTTAGAGAAGGGTCATAAAAGTAAGTACTGACAAAATTGTAATATATTTAATTTTTTGTTAATGATAATTAGTTTGCTATCAAGGAGGTTTTATCGAGTAATGTTAACCGAATTAATAAAAGCATATTATGCAACAAGTTTGATCTTTTGGTAGCCACTGTGGCAGTGGCTACCAAAAAGATCCGATCGATCCCAAACCCGTTGCCAAAAATTTGTTTTTTGTTAAATGTAACATAATAATATGATAATATACTATAATTTATTGTTGTTGTAGGTTCTTAATTTCTTCTAAACTTGGCACTCTATTGTTAAAGAATTGTATGTTTGTTAAGGTTAATCAAAAATTACATTCTCGTGTGATACATATCACATCCTTATTAGTAAAATAATAAATATGTTCATTAATAATATGTCATTTGGACACACTTGTCGCGATGTTACCTGTTGATTCTTTTGAGAAGGTTGGCGATAAATAAAACTATCTGTAAATTTCAAAATTTCTGAAGTGTACACGAAATGAATAAAAAATAAGAAACCAAGCGAAAATAAAAATAGGTGACCATAATTATACCGATGAAAACCTCTAGCTCTTGTCGACCAGATTCAAGTGGGACTAATGAATGAACGAAATGTGAAACACTCACTTCCGGATTCTTCGGCAGCTGACCAACATTTTTTTTTTTTCGATTTCGTTTTCGACCGACGATGCAACGTAATTATTAAGAGCCAGAAAACAGCAGCGACTCGTTATGATTGTTGTACTACGGTAAAGAATGCAAAGTTAGGCATGCAATATCGTTCGAAATATTTTTTTTAATCCGTTATATTGATATTATATATTCATATTAATTACAGTATTTAAAAGCCGTGTTCATAGTCTTCCTTAGATTTCGAGGATGCCTTAAAAATTTTAGAATGGACATGTTGTTTTATTATTAAAACTTCCCCACACTTATGAAATTCGCGAAGTACACGGTGATTATCCCAGAGTGCGTGTTGTTGGTTTCGATAATACGTACGATGGGGAGGCTCTCCTTTGTGCTTTAAAGAAGCAAAATTCTGAACTTATTAAAAACTCGTCTTTGTGCAAAGTTGTGAAAATCTCTAAAACTAGGAAAAACCCAAATACATTTCAGGCAGTTGTGCAGTTGGATAGGGACACTTCTGATAGGGCCATTTCAGCGGGCAATCTCTTCGTGAGATACGATTCCTGCTGTGTTTTTGATGGAATCGAAATTTATCGCTGCTTCAATTGTAATGAATTTCATCACTCCTTCAAGTACTGTAAGAACCCTCGTTCGTGCCCGCGATGCGGGAAGGGCCATGACGTAAAGGCTTGTAAGAACGTGAAATTGAGCTGCTCAAGCTGTGTAAAACTCAAGGGCCAAGGGGGCAAATACAGTAGTATCGACACTAGTCATGCGGCGTGGGATATCACAGTGTGCTTATGACAGTGCTGTCAACAGGCGTAAAGGTGATTTACTTTGTCAATAGCAACTACAGTCCACTTCTGTGTCACTCTCGAACAATCTGTCACCCAATCCTGCCGTCTCACGTTAATAACTCATTAACTATATACTATCAAAATAAGCGCAGTCTGCGGAGCAAGTGTAGCGAAGTTCTTAATTCTTCTGCTCAAAATGACTATAATCTCATTGTAGTGACCGAAACATGGCTTGACTCATCTATCTCTGACTGTGAAGTTTTTGCTAATAATTACAATCTGTATCGCTTGGACAGAAGGGTCGCTGCAACTGGTCTGGCGAAGGGTGGTTGTGTGCTGATCGCTGTGGATAGCGGCATCTCCTTCTTTGAGCTGCAGTTTCATTCCGGGCACATCTTGGCCTCTCCCCGTGTCGACTTGACTGGTGTTAAGGCTAGTACTCCACCACACTGTGCTGTTCATCTTTGTCGTTTATACTCCTCCTCCAGTGGCCGTCGATGACTAAGAGAATATTCTTCTTGTCCTTAGACTACCTACGTAATAATACATTTTTATTTCTGGGGGATTTTAATCTCGCCAAGTACGCGCAGTTCTTAGATTCTGGTGAAAGAAAGCACATACCAATGTGCTAATCAATTTTATGCATACTCTTAGCCTGTCGCAGTTCAACTTTGTTCGTAATGCGAACAATCGTATCTTGGATCTAGTCCTTTCCAACTATGATTGCTCCTAGGTAGAGAAATCTCTCGATTTGCGGGTCAAGGAGGACGCGCACAAACAAAACGGATGCCGCTGGCGTTGCCGATTCTATGACCCATGAGGGTTGTGAATTCAACAACCCATCTGATATCGTTAATGGTTTCGCAGATTTCTTTAAACAATCGTTTATTCCTAGATCTATCCTACCTTTGGATAACAAGTCAAATGGCTCTCTGAATTATCAAGTCATAGATGTTCGGAATGTTGCCGAAGATCAAGTGACATCTGCTTGTAAGAAATTAAAGCCCAAGTAGACCGCAGGACCAGATCTCATACCATCACTGCTTTTAAAGGACTGCGCTTTTGTACTCGCCAAGCCAATTCAGCGATTATTTAATCTCTGTCTTCAGTCCAGCCGCATTCCTGAGTCGTGGAAAACTTCCAGAGTTTGCCCAGTTCATAAGAAATCAGACAAGAATGTCATCAGTAATTATAGACCCATCTCGATAATATGCAACTTCATCAAGGTATTCGAAATCCCTCTCTATAATGTTATTTACTCGGCGACGAGTCAACAGCTGTGTTCGGAACAGCACAGTTTTATAAGGGGTAGATCGACAACTACAAATTTATTTCTTATCACGCAGGATATAGCTAATGCCATCGATGACCATGCACAGGTGGATGTCATTTATGTAGATTTAACTAAAGCCTTTGACAGACTAGATCACAGCATACTGTTAAACAGATTATCTAGAATTGGATTTTCGTCCTCTTTACTCACGTTGACGGAATCATACTTAACTAATCGCAGGCAGTACGTTTTCGTGAATGGTTTCAGTTCGAGCGAATAGAATGTAACTTCGGGTGTGCCACAGGGCCCTTATTGTTCATTCTATTTATGAATGACATAGGGCTGGACCTTTCCTTCAAATACCTTCTATAACTGTATGCTGTCATAAATCATTTTCTTAATTGCATTCGACTGCAACATGATCTGAAGATTCGAACTCTGTGGTATAACAACAACATGATGCCTCTTAACATTAACAAATGTAGTATCACTTACTCTTTGAAATCGTCCCCAATTCTCTTTGACTACAGCATTGGCTCAACATCTCTCGCTAGACCGGACTCAGCGCGCGACCTAGGTGTAATATTCGACAAAAAGTTATCGGTTGTCGATCACATCGAGTCAGTAATGGCAAGCTCATCTAAAACTAAGGTTTTTT
This sequence comes from Cylas formicarius, assembly GCF_029955315.1. Lineage (NCBI taxonomy): Eukaryota > Metazoa > Arthropoda > Insecta > Coleoptera > Brentidae > Cylas > Cylas formicarius. The sequence goes on along the minus strand of NW_026844319.1, from coordinate 17,167,058 downwards.
GGTCAGATGCGGTAGGGATTTTGCTTCACATAACTCGATAAAGCTTTTGTTTACCGCTTTTATTCGCTCGAAGTTAGATATGCCTCTGCCGTCTGGTCGCCTGGTTATAGCGTTCGTTCGCAGAACTTGGAGTCCATTCAAAGGCGTTTTCTAAAATATATGTATTATAAAACTCATGGATCTTATCCTGAACAGAGTGTTCCTCAGACTGAGTTGATAAATTTGTTTTCTATGGACTCTCTGCGTACCAGGCCCGAGTATTTGTCACAAGTTTTGTTCTACATGCTGATTCATAATTCGGTAAATTGTCCTGACTTACTTGAGCAGCTGAATTTCATGGTTCCGCGGTTAGCATCGCAATACTCTGCTACCGTTTACCTTCCCACCGCGAGGACCAACCGTACCAGCGATTTAGACATTTTTAATTGCAGTTTGAGTAGCATTAGGTTAAAACTCTGTTGTGCCTAGTCTTATTGAGTAATTTCCTTCATTAGTATTTTTCTTATGTTCATTTTGTTGCGGATGGCAATATTAGTGTGGTGGTGTTTATACTTTGTAAATAATTTTGTATTTCTGATTAAAGGTAGTTGGTGTTCTGCTGCTCTATAATAGGGTTTGATCCTGTTGAGCATGTATGTAAATAAATAAATAAATAAATAAATATCACAGTAGCAATGATCAAATACTCCCCCTTTAATAAATTTGTATTCCAATTTATATTCTTTTTTCATTATTTGTTTTTACTTTTATCCGCCGCCGCTGCGCTTAGAAACACCCAAACTGTCGGTCCGCTATAAGCTACTTACGATTTCTTTCAGTCGAAAATTAATGTTGCTTAATAACTGTTATTATTTTTATTTAATGTTTACGACTATCGACGGTAATCACGTGTAAATGGTCTCACGTTACCGGTAATTTTTTTAACGCGCGGAGAGTTTAATATTAATGACCGCGGTCTCTTCGCCGATTGCCCTTGCTCGGCCCAAATAAATCGTCGAAATTTGCGGGATTAAGATTTTCGAATTTAATGACAATCCATAAAGGCGCGAAAATATCGCGCACCTATAATAATATTTCCCTTTTCAAACAAGTTGCTGATAAACTGAATCAACAGATTTCCTTAAAACCTGTTTAATATTTGCCATCGATATCGGCCGCGTGTAAACTCGGATCCACATCCCGCATTCATTTTCATTGGCGTATCGATTACGTTTTTGATTTAACCAGGTCAAGGAAAAACTAAAAAAAAGTACAACATTTTAGGAACAATAGTATGTATACATATAGGCCAGCAGGATAGCAACCATTTATTGACTTATGAAGATTAGAGGACGCAGTGAAAGATCTCAGCTGCTTCTATAACAACTATCGCCTATTCCTAATTACTGCAAGCTCTCGCCCATGATTGTCGGCTTTATTAGGAAAACTTAAAATATGGAACAACATTCTATTACATACATATGTTTATCGGGTTCATCTACTCCTGTCTCTCCACATGTCCTCGTCCAGACTTCTTTCCCATCTCTTGTGTGGTCTTCCTCGGTTTTTCTCCCTGAGGAATCCGACTTAAATTCCTCTTTAGGAATCGAAGTGAAGTTTATTATTACTTAAAAAATATCAACAAAAACCATCCATGAATGCTTATTAGCTTGTTGTTTAATGTAATACTTATTATTATTAGAAATATATCGCAAATCAAATAGTTTTTGCTTAATTTATTATCAACTTAATATTAAAAATATATAAAGCAGCACTAATCACGAAATGCTTTGTTTATTATGTAGTTCTAATTAATAATAATATTAATTAAATTAATAATAATAATATATCGACGAAATCTAATCATAAAAATATTGCTTGGTTTATTATTTATTATTATTACAAGAAAAACTATGCAGAATTATTTCGTATGTACGGGCTGCGTTATTAAAATAAGGGAAGCGTTTTATAAATTAATAAAAGTAATAAATTTCAATAATAATGATAAAATTAATAATATCAAGAAAAATTGGTTAGATTGGTATATTATTTAATTATTATTAATTTGTATTAATAATACGTATACAAGAATGTTCAAGAAAAATTTGATGAATTTTTTACTCAACTAATTACAATAATTATATTTATGAATTAATTATTTATTAATCTACTGTTTTTAAAAAGATACAGGTTTTTATTAAACGGTACAATTATAATACAAAATACATTTTAATACAGAACTAACTTAAACTTACTTTTTTATTAAAATATTAAAACTACAACTTATAAATATGTTGATTAGTTTATAATTTATTATTAATTGTTATTAAAAAAATGTCAACAAACTTCAACCAAGAAAAGTTAAGGATACTTTTCTTAAATTTGGTAAGTTATTAATTATTATGAAAAGTATTAGAACGGTGAACTAATCTGTACATTGTTTCTTTTTGGTTTTCTTATCTATGTCTGCAAAAAATGATAACATAAATTTTTCTGTTGCTTTAATTGTTAACTAATAATAATAATAATTGATAATTATTTGATAATCATTTGATAAAGACACGGTGTTGTCGAAACAATTGTCATGTCATAATATATAATTTCGTGAAAATCTGAACTTTTAGTTCTTATTTATTTATAATAATAATTTATATAATAAGGAAGACTAGGTTAGGATAACTAATCAGGTAAACTAATTTTTTATGAGTATTTTGATTCTTTTTGCGTTTGCGTGTTTCTATTTATTTTTTTCATTATCTATATATCTGATCGTTGTTTGCTGGTAGATGTCCGTATCGACAAAGAGAAGTTTCGAGGCAAAACTGGATCGGCAACAGGGTCACCGTTGCTATACCGTGACCTTATTACAAGGCAGAGTTTAATACGTACGTCATTTCGATTAGATTAGGGGCCGAGATTGAAATAGTGCTAACATTACCGGCAGCAATTCGGTGACGCCAATACCGAAGCGGAGGAGATTTTAATCTACCATTTTCCCTTCGTTTTGATTTTAACCTTGCGATTAGAATACGTAGATTTTTTATGTTTTTGGTTTGAATTCGTTTGAACGTGAAATTGGTCGAAGTTTTTTTGCCTGCCCCATTGTTTTCAACCATAAATTATATTATGCATTTTTCACAAGGTCAGGTTTACGTTGTTTTTTCATTCGCTATTACGGTTTATGCAATCGTTTGATGCCGGTTAATTAACGTTTGCGAAAAAATCGTTAGCATACGTGTATAACAACCTATACTCTGACAACTACGGGTTAATTATACACATAGGCAACGGTTCGTTCGAAACGGATAAGGCGAACAATTACATCGACAATTTACAATCGCCACTCCGACAGAAGAAGAATGCGGGATTCTAGATGCTCTTTTTTCTTTTTTTTTTTTTCATTATTCAGCAAGTTTTGCAATTTTCTATTATTTATTAATTTGCATTAAAATTAATAATAATAATAGGTTGTGTTAGTAATACATATAAAAAAACTATTCACAAAGAATTTGATTAATTTATTTTGTTAATAAATTGTTATTTTTTTAAATTTATTTGTTGCCTTCAAAAAAATTTTCAGCCAGGGTGTACAATTAACACTCAACAGTATATAATTTAATTCACAATTAATGAGCCACATTATAAATTTTCGATACACGGGGTGTTCCTCCAGGAACACTTTAAAAATTACTATTAATAATAAGCACACAAAGACTAATTCTAATTTTTACTTATAAATTTTTTATTTAGTTAAAGGCTTTCAGAAAAAGAAAACATTTTGCCATAACAAGGGCCGCATTTATAATAGATTAAAATTAATAAACAATTATTTTATTATATATAAAGAAGAGTTTCCTAGAAATTAATTAATTAATATTCATAATTAAAATTGAATCACTATTTATGTATTATTTACTTATTTTTTAATCATTTTCAAGAAAAAACACATTTTTTCATAACGCAGGTCTGCAATTTTAATACAACAATATTACTTCCGTTCATGCCGGAAGTGGGAATCAACTGACAAGAAACATAAAAAGAAATAAAAATAAATGGTCTGACATCGTGCTATTTTTTAAATTATTATGGACACCATTATTTAGCCGTTCACCTAATGTTAGTTTTTGAAATCAGTATTCGAAATCTTATAATTTCGCTCGCCTATACGACGAAAAGGCGGACTAAACAATGAAATAACTCACCGCGTCATAATATGCCGGATGTAACTCCGTCATAAAACGGCTCGTCGACGTCGTTTTTGTTCGTTCGCCATTTTAAAACCGCGCGAACGTCTGTCTAACAAAACGGAACGCTGCTCGGGGAAAAAAAAGAAAGACGAAGAAAATACACGTGGGAGTGGACTATATGCCCTGCGAGATGTAACTTGCGTTTGCACAATCATAATAATTATGACCGTGGGCGTTCCGATTCCATTGTGTGCATATCCTATTTAGGTACCTGAATGAAAATATACCGAGGGAAGATAAAAAAAATAAACAACGGCGTTGAACGCAAAATGGTCAAAGTTTCCTTCTCGAAAAATTTATAAAATGATCGAACAACGATTTCTATTGATGCAAGTGGTTTGCGCCGATCATTACGCGCCTTGCCTTAGCTCCGCCTTTCGGGAGAGAACATGTCAGCGCGGTATTTCGACTCGTTGACAGTTGGTTATTTACTAGGTAATCGGACCAATGCAGTGGAGTAGCAGTGTGTCGAGAATTGTTCAAGGTTGGGGTTACTTTCGAAGTTGTTCGTACGAATTGAAATTTTTATTGCTAAGGATGACCATTCACTTCAAATCTTCATATTTATAACTTAAATGATTGTAATATTGAAATTCATTTCCTAAACAGAGTGAGAGGTAATTGCCGTTTTTTTTTTCATCATGTAGTGGCCAAATTGGCCAAAAAACAAACAGTTTGCGTACTGTGTATTAGAATTCCAAAGACAGAACTGTACTACAGTTTATTTAGATTTAGACTACTAAGGTAAATGCGTTTAAGGTCATATTAAGAGTAAGAATATATTTTTATAAACATATTAATAAAAACAAATTAATTATGTAGAGAAACAAATATAACATATTTTTATATATTACGTTTTTTTACAACATGAATTTCCTAATTGACACTTGCATTAGAAAAAAAAGGAAGAAAAGTTAATTCCGTTTCCGATGGGAGAGAGACGGCTAGTGTCGAGCGAGTGCTCGAGATATGTTATGTATGCTTATTTATACTATTTACAAAAACTTCAGGAGTCTTCCTGTGTAGGTGATTGTTGAGTCGAACATGCTTACGTTTCGCCGATCATCATGCTGGCTTCTTCAGAGCTTAACTGAAACTGGTTCGCATTTTACTCTATACCTGCATCGTTATTGCAAGGTTGTTTAATATATTTTTTCTACTCCCGTCTGTAAAATACTTAATTACACAGCAATCTAGCTTGCGAGAAGCGTCACTTTACCACGTCAGTTTCGTTTCCCATGAATCCGAGCCATTTCGGACATTTCCAGGATTTTACCGTACGGTTTTGGGAGCAATCGGATGTTTTCGGATATATTTCCCACGCTTTGAATTTTGACGTTTGTCAATTTTGACGGTCATGTCAGTGAATGTATTCGTGTTGTTTTGCGAAAATGTACCCAAAAACTAAAGTTGGTAGAAAAAGTATAGTATGCAACACGTTCGGTAAACTTTTTAACTCACTCGTTTATTAAAAACTCGTGAGTCAAATGCCATTTACCGCACTTGTGCCATAATATACTATTTTCTACTCCCGTCTGTAAAATACCTAATTACCCATCGACCTAGCGTGCGGGACGCGTCACTTTATAAGGTCAGTTTCCTTTCCCACGAATCCGAGCCACTTCGGACATTTCCGGGATTTTACCGCACGGATTTGGGAGCAATCGGATGTTTTCGGAGATATTTCCCACGCTTTGAATTTTGACGTTTGTCAATTCTGACGGTCATATCGGGGAATGTGTTCGTGTTGTTTTGCGGAAATGTACCCAAAAACTAACGGTCATAGAAAAAGTATAGTACGCAACACGTTCGGTAAACTTTTTAACTCACTCGTTTATTAAAAACTCGCTCCGCTCGTGTCAAATAAACTCGTAAGTCAAATGCCGTTTACCGTAATTGTTGCATAATATACTATAATTGGAAATTATTAGAGAAAAGAGCAGAGGTAAGCTGCTTTAATTCTGTGATGCAACAATGCATTAGGGTATCGGTCTGTGTGCGTAGGTTTTCTGTAAACACAATGACACAATGATAGGTGTCATTGTGTCATCGACGTGGCGTTTCCATAATTTTGGTTTTAGATGATAGGTGTCGAGAGCTTTCTTCTCAAAGGCTTCCATAAATATATTCGCGATGACTGGTGATAATGGAGAATCCATAGCTGTTCCCGACGTTTGTTCAAAAATTTGACCGTTATAAGAAAAATATGTGTCAGGCAAGCATTTTTCAATGAAGGTGAGCAGATTTGGTTCTAAATTCTCGAATTTTAATATACCTGGAATGATGCTGAGAGTATCAGGTATTGGTAAAGAGGGATTCAACGTCGAAATTAACCAGAATATCTAGTAGATCTAATGTAATGATTTTTAATTATTCTATTAACTTTAAACTATCAGTTTTGCCTGTAAAGGGGTTTAATATAGAAGCTAGATATTTTGCCAGAAAATACGTGGGATAACCAATGGTGCTGATAATAGGTCGAAGGGGAGTTAGGGAGTCCGTAGACACAAGTTTCAACTTCGTCCTTGTCCCCTTGCAGGAATCGATTTTTCCGTGTCCGAAAGTTGGTGCGCTGATACATTTATCACAGTGTTTGGTAGTTGAAAAGAATTTGATGATTTCACTAGTGTTGACGTTAGTTTTTCAAACTTCTGAATGTGATTCTGGGTAGAAGATTGTCATGAAAGGGCACCGATTTTGGATGGGGACAAAATGGAAACGATTTCAAGATGTAGAGACGAAAGAGTCTTATTGGAGATGACGTTATGGTCTCTACAACGTAACAAGAAGGTTTAGTATTTTAGTATTACGATTAAGTAATGCTTTTCCGTTTAAATTAACTTCTTGTCGTTTCTTCACTTGAAGTGTGTAAGTGTGCATTATTTAAATACCTACACGCTTCAAAATAATCAATGCTTCGTCCAGACCTACAAGAGACGTAAAACATAACCTAACCTAACACACATCTGATAGGGAAGAAGCTAAATGCATCCGAAACCACAAACGACACCGTGTTATAAATCAATAGCATAGTGCTAAGGTAGTAAATGCTCGTGTTAAGCTGAATTACATTCGGCAACCATAAAAAACGATCCCAAATTTGGTTACTCATATCTCGCTTAGAACTCGTCTTAATCACTGCGCATGAGCGTGATCATTCGGTACCGAGTGCGACGGCCATCGTTGTTGCCAGGTTATCAATTTTGCGACGTACGTTTATTCCGTTTTTTTTTTCCAACTCGGTAACAGTAAAACTTACTGTTAATAAAGACCCCTTTCGATTGGTAATGAGCAAAAACGGCCAAGACAAAATCAGACTCATTGCAAAGCCGATTGTCGCTAGTAATTCAAAACTTCATCTTCAATTATTATTCCTTCGCAATTAACGGCAAAGGCCTGTCGTCGCCGGGAGACCAATTTTTTTCCCGCCAGTTTATTATCGTTATTTATCGCGCGAATTAAAACGTTCCTATTATACCGTCGATTTTTCTTTTGGATTATTATTTTATAAATTGCATTGTTGCGGTTGCTAATTAGATTCGAACTTGTAGCACAACGACTCTAATTAAACAGTCGACAGGTATATAATTGAAATCAAGAAATCGTGGCGTTTTTTAAGCTCGGATAAATTTGTAATTTTCTAATTACACTATTGATAAATGGCTCGATATAAACAATGCCGTTCGTTTATTTAATAAAGTCGCCTTATACGACTCGAACTACGCGACATTAATTATAAACGTGTGGAACGTAAATCAAAAACCGATTTTTCGTGTCGATTGTTCTTTCTGGTTGTTTCTTATTTAAGAACTACCCGTTTATCCACATTCCTCCGCGAAAGAAATCCTGCATATTCATCGCATGTAAATTCGAGAAACTATTCGGATCAGTTTCTATTTATGAAAGGCAATTTGTGAATAAGACAACGGGAACGATCGTGTCGCATTGTAACCATCTGGTTTGAGAAAAACGACCACTAAATAATAACGTAACAAAATAAATAAAACAAATATTAGTATATTAAAGTAAGTATCAGAAGAAGTTTTTTCGCGAGTTGCAGCAGAGCTTTTGAAGTTTAGAGCATATTTACGTTTTTTGGTGCAGATGAGGACACCGATGAGTAGATACCGAATACTTAAACTGACGATTTCAACCTAACGTTATTTATTTCACAAAAGCGAATCGGTGGCGTCATTCGCGGAAATCCGTTCATTAAGACCGCTACTACGGGCATATAGTCTCGATAAACCACAAAGCACGACGGGAACATTTCGATAGAGAAGGTCTCGCCATCGATGACATTTGTCTTTTGTCACGGGATCTCACGTACTCGATTGGATATTATAACGGCCTATATATATATATATATATATATATATATATATATATATATATATATATATATATATATATATATATATATATATATATATATATATATATATCGGTGGAACGGAATCAGACCGAACCCGTGGTCACCTTTAACGTTTTTTAATTTAGTCCGCGCCTATATGTTACCCTTTCGCGCTCGGCTACTCGTCTATAGACGTCCAGTAAAATGGTAATACAGTCAAAATGATTCTGTCAGGCAAATTTGATTTAGAATGAGATGGGTAGTAATGAGGACTAATTTCTTTATCGTATACTGCTAATGGCAGATAAATGCAATCATCGATTCTTAAATTAGTATTCAATTTTCTTACCTGTTTGAGGTTTTCTTTTGTTTTAATTTTTGTCGATGAATGTGTTATGTAGTAGAATACTTGCATATCATTGCAATAATGTATATTTGCGGAAAAAGAAACTTTTATTATTTTATTTTATTTATTTAATTAAATATAAATCTATAAATATGGTATTTCCATTTCTATTGCAAGATAATATAATATTTGTATTATTTTGAAATAAATCATTAGTTTTGGCATTCATTACCTATTCATAAAGTTGTCACAAAAATTTAAAACGATTTTTATTTTATGTTGTACAGTGTGATTCGGAAAGACGGTTCGACCTATTCTTTGTGGACTTTTATTGTGCGATTTTTCGTTTTTGTGCCCGGTTTCTATAATACAGGCCGTTAAACTTTATTTGAGAAAGGATGTTTTGATTTATAAATCTAGCAGTTTTTCATATACATTGCTGAAACTTGTTAGGTTGCCATTTTCATGTAAAATTTGTATATAAAAGCTGGTCTATGGTCTTCATTTATTCCTTATTTTGCGTCATTTTTCCTCTCTTGTTCGCTTTTGATAGCAATTGTTTTTGAGATATTCAAATTAAAGTAGCACACTAAAATATGCACATTGTTATTAGTATTATTCATTTTTAACAATTGCAAATGCTTTGCAATTTTAATTTCAACGCATATAGTCAATTTGAGTGCCTACCTCCTTTAATTTTTTTAAAACACTTTTTTAGATATTGAAAAAGTCTATCTTTTGGAGTCATATTGTATAATTCAACATCTAAAGGCGACCACTAATACGCTATTTAGTCCATAGTAACAGCGTTCCGTTCTGACGCAACTTTAGGTATATCGCTGCCGGTAAAATGGTGACAATGTCCGATATTGCTTCTCACGTCACCTCAATAGGAAAACAGTCTCTTGTGAACCGTCTTTTGGGGGTTTGCGATCGGTGCAGTACATTCAAGCGCGCATTACCGTTGCCAAAGAATTAGACCGTCAGTCCGTTTAATTAAATTAACCTTTGAAGAAATACGACGGTGTAAACGTCGCGTTTATTTAGAATAGATGATATACGGAGTTCGCGCTGGTATTAATGAGCCTTTTTTACGATTCCGCGTGATTCGAACGACCCGCTCCGTCGAAATTTATGCGCCGAAGATAATGGAAGATGTGAGAGGAAAAAATAACGAAAACTCGGCCGAGAGCGGCTGGACTCGATCTAAAACTGTTACTAGCATTCGGGTAGGCAAAATTTTAGCTTCTTAAACTACCATGGAGGCTCATTTTATCCACGCTTTGGCAAAAGTTTTTTAAATTGTACAATTTAACAAGCCAGAAACTGACTTCTTTTTCACAAATTTTAATCGGATGACCTCTGACAAACGAATTTTTTCTACTCCCTACGACTAGTGTTAGTTTAAGACGTCAGCATGGTTAATCGTGGTCGCGATCCACCTCGGACATTATTTGTACTTTAGTCACGGGTTCGCAAACGATCGAATATTCATGGAACATCCATTCTCTCGCGACAAGTATAGGAAACAATTCGGAATTTTACGTTAACTACCGTTTTCAACTCGTTTTATAAGCGAATTGTTGTCCTTACATTACAGTTATTGAAGACAGCCTTCCTGATGAGATTTAAGACAGAGCCAATACATGAGGCGAGAGGAATCCCCAATAAGTGTACCTACAAGTTCAAGGAAAAATTGGAAGTTAAATACTAATAATAAACTTTTGAGAAAAGTATTGTATAGTCTAAGCATTGCTTGAAATATTTTAGATTTATCGCCGTGTATTTTAAAACCCCTCTCTTGTTTGACCGTTCCGCGTTTGGTGTAATTTACTAGAATTATTTAATTAATTAGGGGGAAGGAGGGTGTTTCAGGCGGCCTTGTCCTTTTGATAAATACGCTTTCCGACGCAGAAGTACTTATTAAGATCAGGGGGAAGGAGGGTGTTTCAGGCGGCCTTGTCCTTTTGATAAATACGCTTTCCGACGCAGAAGTACTTATTAAGATCGCCATCTCGTTGTCCGTTATTAATATTAGCTAATACCCCGGTAGCTGATGAATATAAAAGTAACTGATAATTTTTTTTTTCGGAAAAAAATGCGACCCGCTTTGCGGAGGTAAATGCCAACGTTTAAAACAATGAACGTGGCGTTTCCGCTACAGTGTTTATAAGATAATAATAAAAAAAAGCAAATTAAAGAAGATGCTAGAGTCCTTCTATATTAATTTAGATATTCAAACTATCTCAATTAAATGAACGTTGACATTAACCACGGAAATTACCAACGAAACGAACTTAACTAAAACTAACCAAAAGGCACACAATTATAACTCTATCTATTTAAAAAGTTTCGTGTCCAGTGATGCAATCCAATTTTGAGAAAGGACTACTTAATATGCGGATATTAGGCAAATCTTGCTTTAAACTCAAAACAATACGACCCGGCGGCGCTTTAACAACCAACGTGGTCGCAACAGTTCGTCAATTTCACAGTTTTGTAGCATATCGTTAAACGTTCCGGGAAAACAGTTTAAATATGTGGAGTGATGTTAAAGCAGATGTTGCAAACTGCAGGTTACTGCGTGAAATTTAGAGGCATGCACGAAAGATTCGCTACGAAAATAGAACCGCCTGACATGCATCAATTTTTACGGATCCTATCTACTACTGATGCACCTTGGGCGGCTATGACCCTTTCATATAGAATCTTACGAGCATGCCTCTGCACAAACTTAACTAGTTTTTCCTTTGAAATTATGACGCGATCTGGACAATTTTCTGCCGAAAAAATGCCACATCAAAGCTGAAACCTGTCCAATCAACAAACATAAGCGATCTTGATTGTAAGGTCTTATTGGTGGAAAGGGAGCTTGAAATACTTAGCTCATGCACAACATTTTTGGATGTGCTTCCAAAGTGCCGGTGTTATTAGCATAAGAAATATCTTGGTGATTCTGTTTTAACTGTAATCTTTTATGCCTCGTATTCTTTGTTCTCACTGGGAATTAATTAATTAGATGCTCAAGAATATATTTCATCATATTTGGAGAATCTACAATAAATCAGCTAAAAGTCAGTACCGTGTCATGTCCTTTTCTACAATGTATCTAAATTTTTAATTTTTTATTGACGCAATAAATGATTAAAAATAATTACCTCATAAACTCATGTCTATTATCAAACTAGAAAAAAATGGGCACTTTTTTGGTTAGTATGTTAAGTTTGAATTCCGGTTCCAATAACTTTTGTCTTTAAAATTTAACAATTTTTTTAATTTGAATTTATTTGACTCGAGCGCCACGCACCTTTCGATTTTTGAAACGTCTAGTGATCCATATTGAACATGGACTTGATGAAATAGTGCAAAGAGTTTATATGATTTCAGAAATCGAATTTATTTTATGTCAGTACCGTGGATAAATGAGGCACTACCGTGGAACGGAAATTTTGAAATTTGAAATATATATAGATCGTTTCGAAATTCCATATTAAAATATTTCCATTTTAAATAATTGATATGGATATTTGCGCGATTTTTTGGCGCATGTATATTTATTATAGTTAACAATAAAATGACCTCGATTATGTATAACCGAATAAATGTCTCGCTGTTTACCAATAACGTGATTTATGAAAATAGTATTAATTAAAGTTCGCGCGCATAAATAACGAGATTATTTATGTATAATTTCTCGGACCTCCGAAACCACAAAACCGTAGAATTGCTCCCACGTAAACGAATAGCGTATATGATCGCTCCCGGTCGTGGTCGATAGTAAAATTAAGGCGACAATATATTTTTTTTCATTTTTACTAATTTATTCATTGAAAATTAATGAATAATGTACCATCGTGTTTATTAAAATTTGTTCTTGTCATAAACTACGAAAAGTTTGTTCTAACTCATCTGTTAATTAATTAATAATAAATGCATTAATAAAATGTAATGTAAATAAAATCTATACTATTCCCAAACGATTTTATTTACATTACAATCAATTTTGGAATGTGCCATGAAGTATATTACCAGCTGATTGAAGTTGGTGTGGAAGTTTCTTGGTTGTTGTCATGATTTTTGTTGTAGTTTTTCATTTGTAAAGTACCAAGTTTTCTTTTCCATAAAAATTTATTAACATTTTGGTTATATCTTCCATCCATTTATATTAATTTTTTACAGTATTGGAGCAAGCAACGCTTGGTGTTGAAGTAGCAGCACATATTGATGTTTCAGAATTTGCAATTCTAATAAAAACTTCAATATGTTTTGGCAACGTACACCCTGAAATAGCTCATTTATTTTAAAATTACCACACAATATATCGCTTTTCCATTCCATCTTTTAATTTTATGTTAGTTCGGTTCGAAGTTCCAATGAACGAAATAATACCGTAAAGGGTTCTAACCGAAAACAGAATCGAACGGTTCTAAAATATAAGGTGGACACACCAAGCCAAATATGAAAGTAATTCAAGTAATGAAAAGTACACTTGCTTGCTAAGTAAGAAAAAAAATCAAAATGCTATCAAAGACGTAAATAGCCACACATATATTAGACCACCATCACTTGAAGTAACGCTACCCATTTCCAACGATCGGTATTTAGAAAGATAGATATAGAAAGATACCTATGCTGATAGGACAGAAACTCATGCAGCAACTATGTAATTTTTTTTGAGAATGTCCATTCAATGTGCGCATGCGCGAGATTTGCTAGTTCGTTTTACCCAATGGCTAAACCAAGCTTTCAACAAACAATATGGCCGGTGAAACATTGCTAACCTCCATTGAAATAATTCTGAGATGCTAGATATCGCACATAAAACATCTAAGTGAAAAACTGTTCAAGAAGTACCTCCTATAGACACTAATTGACAACGGGTATTTCTTACGTTTGTTCTAGGAAAAATTCAACTTGTTGCTTAATTGTTTTCTAATATTTCCTGTAGTTCTTGGACACTAAAACATATTACCCAAACATCCTGCGTAGCTATTTAAGTGTTCCTAAAAATGTAGGGAATTCTGTTTAGTAAATTCACATGTAAATATTTGTGTAAGTCTATTTTCCAGTTTGTTAAATGTCAAATATATAGGCATCACTGTTTCTCTATGATCCCCAACAACCAGCGACGTTTTTAGCATTTGTTGCATTGGTGTTGAAATATGACTATTTAATGAAATTCCGTTGTTTGTTTAAATTTAAAACGATGAATTTAAAAAAAAATGGTCAAAACCAATGGAATGCGGCAGTTATTGTAGCTGGATGACAGTCAAATTGTTACTAATGAAATATATTAATTATTATTATTAAACCGAGCGCCGGTGCATGTTTTATGAAACACCCCGTATATTCTGTCAGTTTATCAGTGTTTATCAGAGGCTCGAAAACGAGTTTGATATTATTTCTTCCATAGCCGGGACTTGGTTACCGCGTCGCTAAATAATGAAGTAGCAAGCGGCTATTATGTTACAAACGAAACTTTGACCTCTTAATGGTCGAAGAGATTAATGGAAAATCCGTTCTAGCAGAAAACGATACACACCACGAAGAAGATTAACTTGAAACCGAAACAGCGCCGTCAACGTCGATGCGTTATTTATGATTGCTAACCGTTGCTAAATGTTTGACCTTCGGTTAAGTTGATTCGACACGAGCGTTACAAACTTCATTAATATCAGCTTCGTTGCTCGGGGCCGCGTTTTCAAAATTTTATTCGGTAAATTTAATGTTATATAGTTTCCCGAAACTTTCACTATACATACTAAAATAAGGAGTGTTTTTTTTTCGATGTATAGAATTTTAAGTTGCAATAAAACAACGATGGATTATTCGATTGACATGAATTTTATTTATCCGGAAGATAACCTTGTGGCATTACATTTTAAATATGATTTCTGGCATATGACCGAAACGGCTGGCGCGGATGTAGTCCAATCTGGACGTCCAATTTTCGATTACCTTTTCCAACATTTGTGGCCGTATATCGGCAATAACACGGCGAATGTTGTCTTCAAAATGGTCAAGCGTTTGTGGCTTATCCGCATAGACCAATGACTTTACATAACCCCACAGAAAGTAGCCTAGCGGTGTTAAATCACAAGATCTTGGAGGCCAATTCACAGGTCCAAAACGTAAAATTAGGCGGTCACCAAACGTGTCTTTCAATAAATCGATTGTGGCACGAGCTGTGTGACATGTTGCGCCGTTTTGTTGAAACCACATCTCGTGCACATCATGGTTATTCAATTCAGGAACGAAAGAGTTAGTAATCATAGCTCTTTACCGATCACCATTGACTGTAACGTTCTGGCCATCATAATTTTCGAAGAAGTACGGACCAATGATTCCACCCCATAAAGCGCACCAATCAGTCAGTTTTTCTGGATGTTACGTTGTTTCGACATACATTTGAGAATTAGCTTCGCTCCAAATGTGGCAGTTTTGTTTGTTGACGTAGCCATTCATCCAGAAGTGCGCTTCATCGCTAAACAAAATTCGCTTATGAAAATCGGGAACAACGGCAATCTCGTTTTGGGCCCATTTGGGCACTATTTGCAAGCGTTGTTCAGGCGTGAGTCTATTCATTATGAATTTCCAAATCAAACTGAGAATAAATCACTTGACAGACTGATTTAACAGTCGCCATCTTGAACGGTAATGCCAACTTAAAGTTCTATACATCGAAAAAAAACACCCATTATATATTTTAGGGATAGGAACTTTTTAGATTTGCTTGTAAATAAATGTATTCTACTGGTTTTTGTAACCATGTCAAGGATGAGAAAAATATAGCCGCGTATACATATGGAAAACTTATAAAAAGTAGGTGGCTGGACAATTAAATGTGGGCAGTTATCTTTCAAAGATACATTAAAAACGCCCTCTGCCAAAATGCAGTAGTCCTCAGGGATGTGTATTCTATCAAAAATATTAGACAAACATTTTCGCAAATGTTTGGAAGACGAGGATATGTTACCACCAAATTAAAGTGGCTGCGGGAAGAACTTTAATTGTGAAACGGCATTTTAAAATTTGAGCAGCAGCTGATCGAATACAACTTACAATGGGGGTATTATTAGATTGTACAAAAGTTTTTGATATGATCAACCACCGTCTTCTAATAGCAACTCTAAAATCCGCTTATCTAACACGCCTTTAAATCTTGTTCAGAACTTTTTGCCTAGAAGAACCCAATGAGTCAAATATAATAATCATCTTTCGCATTCTAGGGATGCTATATACGAAGTAGCTCAGGTATGGTATGTTCATAGATATAAGACAGTGATCAATTGCTTTTGAATGGGATTATCCAAGAGTGGTCATTAACATATAATGCAACAAGATTATTAGTCTCGGAATTTAAATTCAGGTAAAATTGTGGTCCGTAATAGAAAATAATTTTATACCTACCTGTGTTTAATATTCTTTGGTTTGGTATACTACTTAGTTTAAGTTTATTAGTAATCATTCTAATTTCGTGTGTAATACAGCGTGTGTTGAATCTTGTACGAATTATGCAAAATATGTGCGAGTCTAGTGTATCTCAGGAGATGCTCCCGCCCAAATTTAGAAAACACTATTCTATTGAGACTGAGGATGTTTATTTGAATCCCATTGAACGTGGTGCCAGCAAGAAAGCATCTTTATAAGAAACGGCCACATTGACGAAAGTTTCAACATCAACTGTATGGAAAATTGTGAATAATCCCATTTCAGCGAGGAAAAAAAGAAGCGATGCTGACATTTTCTCGAGTGTAGATGAAAGTGATCAAGATATAATACGGCGTAAAATTTACCAGCTATACGAGGAACAAAGCGTGCCTACATTAGATATCTTAATTAGGAGGCTTGAAAAAGACCAAAAACGGTGTTAAATGTGGCAGAACTACCTAATGGAAGTGTATTCAACACATGCGTTTTATATTTAAAAAAATTGACAAAAGGCAAGTTTTAATGGAATCTTTTAGAATTCGGAAATGGCGATTGGAATATCTACAAAAAATTAGGATTTACAGAAAACAACAAAGGCTAATTATTTACTTGACGAAACCTGGTTCGACACTTATGATACCCCGGAAAAGGGTTGGGTTGACTCAACTGATAAGTGTAAAACAAACGCGTCATCAAAAAGAGGTAAAAGAATAACTATTTTGCATGCTGGCTCTAAAGATGGTTGGATTCCAAATGAACTTTCTCTGCCTGCGAAAAATATTGAAGTTTCTTCTCTGGATTACCATGAAGACACCACCGCTGATTTATTTGAAAGTTGGTTTAAAAACAAACTAGTTCCAAACATTCCTCCTAATAGCGTCATTGTAATGGACAATGTAAGTTATCACAGTAGACAGTTGACTAAAATCCCTTCCTCATGTGACACAAAAGCAACAATCCAAAACTACATGTATAATAAAGACATTCTTTTTCACGAAGAATATACCAAAAAGCAATTAATTGAGGTTTTACAAAGCTTGAACCTACAAAAGAAACACGTCTGTCATAATTATGCAAAAAATCTAGGGCATACAGTTTTAAGGCTTCCACCTTACCACTGTATATTCAATCCCATTGAACATGTTTGGCACCAACTGAAATCTGCCATTAGTCGTAACAATGTTTTTCCCTGTGTTAACTCCAATGTCCTCAAACTTATAGAAACCGAAGTTTTTAACATCCCTCCACAAGGTTGGGCAAATTCTGTTGAACATATAGAAAAAGCAGAACAATCGTATATCCATATTGCAAAGATAGAACAAATAATAATTAGAACAGGCGATGATAGCGATAGTGATACTGATATATTATGTGAATAATTTTAAGTAATTTAAGTAGGTAATAAAAATAATTTGTAATTTTATTTTAGATTTAAAGATAAATACATACATAAATAAATATTTTTTAGTATCTTTCCTAACAAAACCCCAAATAATTAAATTCTAAGCAAAGTACGGACTTGTTCGGCCATATTTCATTCTTCCAGCTTGCCTGGGTCTTTCCTTAATTCGTATCAGTTAGTCACTTTCTTATATCTATGAACAACTTTATCAATTTTAGGACCTACCCTTTATATTTATTACACTTATATACCTCAGTTATTAGATATTGTAAACCAGGATATTATGCAGATGATATATATCTTCTTCACCGCGGAAGTATTTATTGGCTAATGATCAACGACCAAAGACATATCTAGTATTGTTAATAGGTCAGTCAAATAACGATTCTCTTAAGGTGAATGCCAAAAAAACTAATTTTATGATCTTTGGAGCAAAGTAACGTAAAAAAAACTCCGCGAACAAGACATTTTCATAAAAAAGTATACGTCCCGTCCCACCAGGCAGAAATGTTGGATTGACATTTTACAGCTCTTTGACATTTAAACCACACATAAATAATTGACTTAAAACGGAATATATGAATCTGAAGCAAAAATATCAGAGACGGCAATATTTAATTCAAAAAATTAAAAACATTGTCTGCGAATCTTTAGTATTGTCAAGACTTAACTACGGGGATGTTATTTATGGACCATGCTTATATTCTTCAGCCATCGGAGAATTCAGGTAGTTCAAAATTCATGTGTGAGACTTATTTGTGGTATCAGACGCAGACAACATATTTCTCATAAGTTATGTGCGTGTATGTTTCATTAAACAAGAAGCCAACCTATCTGTATAACAAGATTTTTCCTCGTAATAACCGCCAATAAACAGAATTTTGTAAAAGATCATTTTTGTTTCAAATCAGTAAAGTGTACAGCGACTATTCTGATTCACTCAAGCAAAAAACTTTGTCACGGTCAAAAAAACTTTAAAAACTCTCTCTTATCAGAACAATGTTCATCAACTGCAGAACAACAATAAAGAATGTAGTATTCAAAATCAAATTTTAATGCTTCAAAAATCAATAAAAGTCCATAAATTCAGACTTACTGGTTTTAATAAACAGTTTACATTTACTATATAACTGATCTTCGGCGTTTTTCCCTCATTCTAATTTACTCTAGCAATTTTTTTTCAATGTATTTTTTGAATTGTTCTGAAAAAAAACTATTTATTTATTATTTATTTATGTAAGTGCTTCGTCGTGGTTGGTTGTTCGATGAGGAATTCGGTAGTATTTGGTTCAAGAATTCCCACTAAATACCACTTCTTAATATTGTATTTATTAAACCGCATTGCGCAAACAATTACAAAAATGACACCCATAAGAGGAAAAATAATGTCAGAGCTCAAACACATTAACAAATAAGGGCAATCTAAGAAGAAATCTTGGCTAGTTTTGTAATAAATTATTATACTAATACAGTCTCCAACAGCCAAAATCTCAATCCTGAGAAATAATATTAAAAATCTATATTTGGAAAAAATATTGTATTTCAATTTCATTTTTAGTAATATAAACAAAAAAATAAAGACATCTTACAAATATATAAGAGTAGGACGGTCAGAGGTCACTCACAGAACACAGCTTCAATAGAAAAAATATCTTCCAAAATTTAACTTAAGGTAAATTGTTAAAAAATGTATTTATTTTTACATAAGTCAAGATACATTTTCAGATCCTTACAAAGATTCTTTTAGAATCTTATAATTTCTGTTTGTATTTAATAAGTTTAAACCATTTAAGTGAAGCAGTTCACCTTCTATGTCATTAAGAGATATTTATAAAATATACTTCTTATTTACTTTAGCCACGCCACTTTTTTGCCAGTAAACATTTAATATTTATTAATTAATTATTAATCTTTTATACGTTTTCATTATACCATTTCTAATCTTATGGTATAGTGCAATTTTCCCCATGTTATTCGGTAAATTTACTGTTGTAAAGTTTCCCCATAGCGTTTGCTATACGTAGTAAAATATATATGCTAGAGATAGCAACTTTCTGCATCTGAAATTTATTTTGTTAATTTTTCTACTGCCCTTTATAACCATGCCAAGATTGAGAAAAATATTTTTTAAAACAGTATTTTATAATTTACTGATACCCAGCCACAATGGTTAAATCTGAAAATAGAGTAGGCTAAAGTAACTGGTGTTTCTTTTTAAAGAATGGATTTTCCGACTTCGGTTGATGATGAAGATGGTATTATACCAGAAATTAGGCGAAGATGGTAATCACACGACTGACATTACGAAATTAGGAATCACATTAACATAAGCGATCGCAAGAATTTCCCATCCTTTATAAATACAAAAACTCTTACAAATAGCGAACATTATGGGACAAAATCAAATATTCATATAAACATAAATTCGGAAATAGTTCATTTCAAAAATGCAGTGTTAATAAACTAAAATAAAACAGAGTGACAAAAATCTTATTAGCCCGCTAATAGCGCTCATTTTCATGATTTTATTTAGTACATTTTTTTTAAACTAAGTGGGGTGTATTAAAGGACCCAAAAACTAATTGTTTACAAAAATACGTTTCGTCAACTTTCAAGATACGAATACAAAATCAACAGGCAAGAAAATCATACTTTTTAGTGGCTTATTCATAGTAAATAACAAAAAACTCAGTACATCATTTTGAAAATTCGTACGGTACTTAACAATTTTTATCTAGTCAAAGCAAAATTAGTCGGTTATAATTATTACAACTGGAGTTACCAACTTTTAGCAAAATTTATTTTAATATCTGATACCTCTTATCTTGAAAATTAAGTATTTTCGCACCTACGTTGCAGCATATTTGTTGAAACACTCTCATGTTCCTTCCTTAATGTTCCTCAACAATGTCGATATGAGAAAAATATAAAATGGACCATTAAGTTTTATTTATCAAGTTTGGTTTGGTTAGGTTTATGTTCATTGACACACTTTACCGTATGGATCCCTCGTTAGGAAATAGCGAGAAGTTTTTGTGTGATTTTAACACTAATTATTACGCACGGCTTATGTTCTACACTTTTTTCCTTAGTTAACCTTATCGGAGTTTGTTATTGTTTATTAATATTATTCATGTTGTTATTATTATTTACTATTTTATTTTTTAATACGAGTTTTCACTGTCTATCATCGGCGCTGAAAAACGATTTCCCAAAGGTATTTTTTTTTAATTACACACAAATGTGGATCTTCGTACAACTGCCTGGGATCCAGAGCGAAGGGCAGCCATGGTCGTACTTCTAGGAGAAAAGAATTTGGCGGATGATGGCTACGTGCCCAATATCACTGCCTTCTGCATCCACATCAATGTTCCGATTGGAAGGTGGAGTGCTTTTGGGAGCTGAACAGTTTTATTGTGAATGAGTCTGTTGGTGCTTATGATCAACGGAAGAATTGGGACCTCCCGCTGAGGTCATAGGTACTTTTCATTTATTTTTTTCATATTTTTGCGCTGCAGTTTTTTTTAATACGTTGACCGTGCCATACCATCGTCTAGATTACGGTGTTTCCGAATAAATAAGTGTGTTAACGAGACTTCGCCTAGATCGGATAAAATTATTAAAATGAGCTAGTGGTGGAAACAGCAAGTTTGTATTTTTCCTCTAACCGGAGATGCTTCAGATACTTAACGCATGATAACTATAAATTCGAATTAAATAAAATCGTACTATCTACCGCTTTAAAATATTAGGTATTATGCGGGAATGTAATGTTACTATTTCGATTGGCCTTTAAACTAGGTAACAAATCTGTGGCCTCCAAGTGCCCAGACAATTAAATCTCGTTTTAGGAAGTACAAGAACGCACCTGCAGCAGTTTCCTTTATTCATTTATGGTTTTCTTTAGATTTAGCGAATTTTTGTCACTTCTCGCCGCAGCCGCCTACATATAACGACCCGTCGTTGTTTGATTTACCTGAAACGACAAAAAAACAGATTTAAGTATTATTATCTAGTCAATAACGCCGGCACGCCTTGTCCGAAAATGGCGTTAGTTATTTTGTCATTGAAACGTTAAATTGCGAGTCATTTTTTTTATATTTCCTTCGAAACTGGATCACCCGATCTATCGTAGTCGTCGGGTTCATTAATTTACTTTGTGTAGGGTGTAGCGAGACAAAAGGGGAAATATTAACCAAGAAAATTTATAAAATAATTAATTAAATTAACATTAGAATAATTAAATTTGATTTCGGCTTTTCTTTGTGTTTTAAACTCGATGAAAAGCCGACAGGATCGATCACTAAAATTTTTCAAAGAAACTTCCGTAGGCTACTGTAATACTTTTTACAAAATTCTGGATTCCTCCTGCGTTGGTTTTTGCTGAGTCGAACTTGCTAATTCAGACATTTTGTAAGAAGGATTACTAAAATTATTCGTCAAAATGGACATATTTTAATGTAAACTTGTCGAAGCTGTCCATTTTCGATACTTTAAAGTTTTTTTGAGAAGTTAGAGATGGCACAGACAGAATTTCCCTATAGCTTTTCGTTTTTGAGACACAGAACATTTTTAAAAACGTTTCAGTTTAACGCACTTCTATATTCGATCACTTATCGAAAAGCGTTGTTAATTGATTAATTTTTCACATAGAATTCAAGTCAGGTCAAAAAGTCATTGATTGGAATGGATGGATAGTTTTGGTTAGTTTTGTTTTTTTTCTTATAATTGATAATAATGTGGGTTGTTCAAAAATAAGTATCTCCATCCTATTGCAAATATTAAAGGATATACCACACACCTGGGAAGTTATTCGATTTGCCGAAGAATTTGTATGGCCTTGACATTCCCCCAGTCTTTTTTATATGAATGAAATCGTGTGCAAAATAACCTACAAAAAGTATGCACAACCCTAGAATAGTAGCCATATTGTAATTTTAGATTACAAAAAATGAGAGAATGCGCCAATATCATTCAAGAAAATGTTTTGTGTTAAGTTTATTTAGTTAATAAAGATAAATTTATCTCTTTTAAAATCAAAGCAAGTGTACTTAAAATCAGTAATTACGTATTAATTTTTTAGAGGAATTGAACCTCAAAGTCGGTATTAAGTATAATGGATATTTTACCAGGCTTATTACCATATTAAATAATAAATTATCCTTTTTAAGGTATGAACATTATTCTCAATCAATATCAATTAATACGGTTGGCTCAACGTACACACATGGAGACAAAGGTTTCTTTATTAGATTTCCTAAAATTCTGCCGAAAAAATACCATATTTGAAAAATCTTTAAGTATAACGACCGATTCTTCGGTAATGTTTATGCAACAATGGTTTAATAATAAAAAAACATACATCCAGCGGAGATTTTGAGAAAACTCTGAGTATCTGTATCGAAAATTCCGAGAGCCAAAATTTAACGCTGCCCTAAAGGAAAGTACAACCGCCAAAGCCACGATCAAATGTTCACCTCTCGTGTCCCCTTGACCCACATGCCTATCAAACACAATAATTTTTAAAACTCGTCAAATGTCAGTCAGCTCGCAGTGCGCACGGCGGCGACATTTTCAATTATATTACGCAACACCGCATTCCATCCGATCATTTGATGCTTCCCTTTTTAAACCAAATGAAAATTCAACAAGATTTCAATTTTTGCGTTTGCGTCCTACGAAAAAATGACACAACATCGGGTGACAACGGCAGCCCTGTAAATGCTTAACTCGGTATGCGGCAGTGGCGTATCACAAATAGTTTTGCATAATAATTGAAGGTGGAAAGTGTCATTTTACCGCATCAGTTTCGTTTCCCACGTATCCGAACCATTGCGAACATTTCCAAGATATATATATATATATATATATATATATATATATATATATATATATATATATATATATATATATATATATATATATATATATATATATATATATATATATATATATATATATATATATATATATATATATATATATAATAATGCTATAACATGAAATACTATGTTCATGTATGTTCATGATTATTCTTATTCTTCTTATGAATCTGGGGGGCTATATACTCAGAGCGGGTCACAGTTGATATAGACAAACAGCAAACAATCCCGTCTAGATTTTTGAAATTCTGACAAGGCAACGCGTTGTTTAGAAGACTCATAAATAATCGATTAATCTGGTCGTAAATAAGTGTGGTAATTAGCACAGAAACATATAATTGTGGGCGTACCGGAGGCGACAGTATAACGGATATCGATCCGAACAGTTTTCTTCTGACGGCCACGACATTTCGCCGACGTTATTACAAAATAATCGTTTGTTTTAATTCGACGCAAATTACATTTTTCCCTTTTCCGCGCCGATAATTAAACGTCATTAAGCGTCGGTGGAGATTAACCGCTCTGATTGTCACTGAAATTGTGAGGTTAAGTAACAACAGCGGCGGACGGGGAGCTACTCCCAGCGCCTTCCGAAATTACTTCAATTTAATTACAATATAGGGGGGAGAGGGTTTAAGTTACAGTGTAAAAGCAAATTTTAAAATTTTATGTTTTTTTTTATAAGAAAACATGAATTTTTATTTTAACATTTATTACGGTGCGTTTCTTCAATTTTACAGTGTTTCTCATAATAAAATTACTGGCAATCTCATTTTAACATTTTTTGCTATACTTCTTATAATTTTACAATTGTAATTTATTTTTTTTTTGTTAATAAGATAACGGATTTTTGTAATTGGAATATTGTAATTAGACAATTTCATGTTGTAGTTAATAATTTTGTCTTGCTTTAAGCTAGTTTCTTAAATGGGTACTATTATGTCAACTGAAATCGTAACAAAAATGGAAAGAGAAGTTGTAAAATATAAAAAAAAACATGTAATAATTTTTCAAGTTTTTGATAAACATGCTTAAAATTACCAGAAGATATAATAGATTTTTAAATCCGAAAAGAATTTTATCATATTTTGGTGCGAATTCAGAATGTCCCGAAATTGGAAGTCAATATTAATAAATATAAAATTTATTATCTCTTAGACAATAAAGATTAAAGAAAAAAAAGAAAAACTAGGGTCCACAATTTTCATTTTTACGGTGCTATCGGTGGCTTGACGGTGTTTTTTTTTTTGGTAAATATGTCATTTCCAAATCTGTAGCAATGTCTATTGAATTGATTGGATTGAAACTTCATTTCTGAGTAATACAGAGACTGAAGAAAAATTGGTCCCCATCTTAACTACACAATATACCAAAACTTTCAAATGCATTTTTGACAACTAAAACACTGGGACAAATTTTTCCCAAGCCCCTTTCTTGCATCGTTCATCATGATCCTTGACTGAGTTTTAGTAAACAGAGCGCAAACGTTTAGCAACTGTAGAAAATTTTAAGTATTTTAGGTATAAGATTTTTAGGTATACATACAACTAATAAGTTATACACTTCAATTTTCAGGAACCCTTATCTCTATTTGAGGGGATAGAGCATATTTCATAGAGACGTAAAAATAAAATACCCAAAAAAATTTACTTAATTAATACCTATGAGAACGAAAACTCTATTTAAAAAAAACATAAATTATATATTTTTTAATATATTTTACATTAATAATATTCTGAATTTTTAAAAAAATATAGTCTCTATTAATGACGACAAAAATTGACCGCCTTTATTAACTCGGAAAATCGGTAAATCCATCCCTACGTGCGGCGAGCACCCACAGCAGCAACACTGTTGTCAGCAGTCAGAAGAAGAAATTACCGGCAAATTATAAAAATTTCCAGGCGTTTTTTTTTCACCCGATCGGGTACCTCCTAAGAAAGCTGTCATAATGGCCCGTTCTAAATGACTATTGCCGATGCCTTTTGAGGGCAGCGGAACGGCTTCAAATTGATTGCGCTCCTTATTCGGATGAAGAGAAGACATTCGAGAGAAATGATAACGATTTGCGAGTTTCTGCCATTCATTATTTGAAAATGTGTTGAATAAACAATAAAATACAAACAAAAAAAAACAATTCTCTCCATTTTTTCGAAAGTCAAATCAAATCAAGAATTAACATACTTACGAGATAATTAGGATAATTCGGTTTCTAGTGGCATATTTAGTTTCTTTTAAAAATATTGCAGGTGCTAGGATATATTTTCCTCTAAACGAAATGTAGAAGTACTTTCTGCAAAAGATTTATATTAGAAAAAATAAAAAACTATTTAATAATAATAATAATACGAGGGGGTACCCAAAAAAACCGGAATCATTTTTTATAAACCATATATTGTTTTGAAAATCACAGAAGGACCTTATCCCCTTCAAAATACTCTCCATTACAACTAATACATTTGTCCCAGCGGTGCTTCCACTGTTCGAAACATTTTTTATATTCATCTTTGGCTATAACCGACAGCTCATCCTTCGTTTTTTTCTTGACCTCTTCAATGTTGTCAAATCGCTGTCCTTTCATGTCCCTTTTCATACGTGGAAATAAGAAGTCACACGGAGCGAGATCAGGCGAGTAAGGCGCATGGGGCAGAGGAACCATGCCATTTTTAGCCAAAAACTGCTTAACAGAAATGGCGGTGTGTGCAGGTGCATTATCGTGGTGAAAGAACCAGTCCCCTGTCCTGCACAAATCGGGTCTTTTTGTCGAATACTGTTGCGCAATCTTCTTAAAACTTCAAGATAAAAAGCTTGATTAACGGTCTCACCACAACCTAGCTGCAGGAAGGTGTACTATACAAGCTCTGCGCGCGGCAATTCAATTCCGGTTTTTTATGGTACCCCCTCGTACATTTAGTGCCTCTACATAAGAAATTACTGGATGAATGATAGAATTAATACTTAATCTAAGACGCAGTAGTGGATCTGTGGACACTAAATTGCCACTTATGAGAAATTATCTCAAATTTTCAGTATTTCACTGCGCAATAACACTCATTTCCTCTATTGACCTTAGGTTCTTTAAGAATAACTAGAACTAGAACTAAGAACCAATAGAAATACCACTAATTTCCACTAAACCCATAAGTTACCATTAAAGGCTGATAAGATTACCACTAAATACCCCGAGCTTATGTTAATTTTTAAGAACACACGTTCATTTATGATTATTATAACATGAAGTAAATTTTCCGCACTAGATTTTAGGGTAATAATTAAATTATATCCATTTGTACCTACATTAAGCTGTATAGGCATTATTTAAGCCACCTAACCTCCATTAAATATCTACAGAAAACAGAGACCTATAACAAAAAAAATCCATCAATAAAAAAAATAACTCGCTTCGATACGCCCCGTTCGTGCTAAAACACACTTATGACTGAAATGTTCAAATTGACATAATCTGTTATAGTAGATAAGATGCTCGTAGTTTTGTATATCTGGCAAATTTTTGATCAATGTCATCGTATTTATCCTCTCCTAATTGTACACCGTTCTAGCGCAAAGTCGTGACGTATTTACCGTAATTTGATTTATTGTTGATATCGGTACCTATACATGTGGCGCAGGACCATTAAATATTACGGGCCGCTGCGGCATGTACTCGGATAATAGAATGTTGTCTTCGCCATTACCACTAACCGTATTATTATCAATCGGTTCGAAGCGTTATTAATGCCAGATTAAATTTCATTGTTTACCTAGATCGGTACTGCTAATGTCAAGGTTCCGATCGAGAGGAACTGCAACGCATAATGTGCAGTCTCCAACTGGAAGAAATTCCTTCGGATCCGAAGAAAAAAGTCGTCGCTCCGTAAGTTTATGTTTATTTGTAACTAAACATTTTAGCCAGTGATAATGAAGATCAAAATACGAAAAATGTTCATTTGAATAAGCCTTAAAAAAATGCTTCTTAAAAGATAAATAATAATAATAATAATAATAATAATAATAATAACCTTAAAAATCAGATTAACAATCATCAACAATCAATAACAACAATTTCATCTTAAGAACTATAAATTATAACTATAATAAGTATTTAACTATATTCACTCCCGCAAAGCAAAAGTGAAACATACAATCCATTACACTATTTCAAATTTACGTTTAATTAATGTGGTAAACTCTGAGCGGCTAAGACAAAAAACATCAATATCATTACAGAAATTATTCAATAATTTCATCAACTGATAGAGAGGACTTTTGTTAAAAAAAATGGTTCTTGGAGTTACTAAGTGAAATACAGGTGATGCCCTTAGAGTTCTTGAAAGAACATGAAAGTTCATGTGGCTCAGCAACTCAAGGCAATCAATCCACTAATGAATTGCAAAGTTTATATAAAAACTGAAATGAAAGGTACTTCCTACGTTTCAACAGTGAGGGAACATTACCTCTGTGGCAGTCCCCTAGCCAGGTAGAAACCATTTACATGAAAGTGAAGAAATTTCAGAAACTTTTTCTGTAAGTTCTCAATTTGAACCGTGCTCTAGTTTCGAGTGCACATAACCATAGTGGGTCAGTACTGCACTGTGTTTCAAGCGGAAATTATCGCTTTATTGATGGCGGCGGTCAGAGAGGTGCTTCGGCTCAACCACGCAAGCAGGGGAGTCTTCTTCTGCTCGGATAGTAGGGCTGCACTCATGGCGCTGAAGTCAGTGCGTACGCGCTCCTTGTTGATAAAGGAGTGCAAAGGGGTACTGATGAGGGTGGCTGAGGAGAGAAAGGTCACGTTGGTCTGGGTCCCGGGTCACACCGGTATCCGGGGCAATGAGGCAGGCAAGCCTTATGATAGATGGGCCCGCCCTTCCTCGGACCAGGGAGCTGCTTAGACTGACCATTGCAGGCTTAGGAAGCATCTTTGCTTGCTAGGCATTGAAGACGACCCGGAGTGTAGGTGGTGCATGGAAGGAGAGGAGATCCCGTATCATCTGCTCACCGAGTGCCCTGCCTTGACATGAGCAAGATTGGGAGTCTTCGGAACGGCCCTGATCGATCCGGACTCAGTGCACGGATTTGTTCTAAAGGAGTTGCTGACCTTCTATAGGAGGGGTGGCATTCTGGACGCCCTCTAGAGCGGCCTGGGGGCACAACGGGCCCATCTGGTGGCATAAGTGCTTGGACGCCCGTGAGAGCGCCCCCCTTTAATACCAATACCAATACCAATACATAACCATAGTATAATAGTTTTAAAGTTCCCTTGCAAAACCTCTAGAATCAGCAGCAGTTCGAGTGCACTTCTACAGGCTCCATTGGCGTGATTTCCGAAGGAGAGTTTTGTGTCAAACGTTATACCCAGGTCTTTAAAATTGTCACATTTTCTTAATAATACGTTATCCGGATGGTGACTAAAATTTATAGTATCAGTTTAGTTTGAAAATGTAGAAACATTTATCTGTATTCAGCGGTAGGTTATTAGGAACACACCAAGAATCAAGAATCTCCAAATCATTCATCAATCAATCATCAATTATTCTAAACAATTTCATATTATCAGCAAACAGCAAAATTTGGCTATCAATGGGATGATGATGGGATGGGGATAGTAAGAATGCAGCAGCAAATTCTTTTTCTTTAAAACTGCAGATAATAACTTATGGTCTTCAATATTTTGATAATTGAATGCTACCACATATTTTTAGAACACGGTAGTTGTTGCTTATCTAGCGAAAATTAATCTTAAAAACAAAAAGAAGTCTGGTGTAGCTAAATTTAATTTATTGAGAAGCAATTACAAGTTTATAAAAACTTTTTCTTATTTTGCTCTCTCCAAAATATTTCGACTTTACGTTATTATTATTTTAAGAATTTTGTTGGATGAGGTCCCTGCGGCTTTCGAAGAGTCCCAACGTCGCGTGTCTTGTAAGGAAAGTGATAAGCATGGCGCAGACACGGGGGATCTCAATATTAACGGATTGAATTATAGACACCGCCAAATACGGTACCGTCAGCGATCTCTCGAAAGCGTTTCTTGCTTATTCGCGACGACATTGTTAAAAAAATATCCGAAATTCGGCGAAAGACGCGTGTCACGGACTGGATCTGTCCAAAACCGGCGAACCCGATGTGGGTCACACATCCGGTCATTTATCTCGTGACCAACGCGGATTCGTAACGTATAAATGTTCCTCCGTTACATTTTACGACTGTTTTTATTTGTTTCGGGTGTAGTTTGGTTCAAATTAGATCGTTTTAATTGCTATAAATTCAGCATATTTTTCAACAGATGATTAGTTGGGTTGTTAAAGTTGAGAAAAAAAATCTTCAGCTTTAACTGCCTGTATTTTCAAACTATAAATATTTTCGAACGGGCTCTGCACCCACGTATTACGGTTTGAAGATGTCTTCACCCGCCGCTTAATACTGTTCAGTGAGGACTTATTGTGGAATAATTTGAACCACACTATACTATGCGTATGCAGTCTCTACCAATTAGCGTTCGATTTTTCTGTACCATCCGTAACTGGATATTAAAATCGCCATTTTATTGTAACGCTCTCAACAAACTGCCGATAGATTATGCGCGTTAAAAGGTTATTGAGCGAATATTAAACGCAAATTGTGATATTAGGCGATTATAAATTATTTAGACGAGGCATTTGCTTGAGTATTTATTGCTACCTCGTCGAGCACTACGACGGACTATTTGCAACTCTATACTGTAGCGAGGCGCACCGTAATCCGTTTTTGACAAAACCACAATTTCTCAAAACATCCGCATTCTTACGTCTTCTTTAGCTTCTTAGCTCTTACATAAGTTTGTTGATAATATCATATAACCATAATCTCGATCTGTGACATCAAAAATTAGTCCCAGTTAGACCTGATTTCGGGTTGATGTAATAAGAACATAAGGTTTTAGTGCGTTTTTGCGAGATAGATGCTTTTCAACTAAGTGAAAAATTCTGATAGAATTTATTTATATATTTTGACCTTACCATCACTATTTATTTACTATACAGTCACTCGCATACATGAGCTAAAGAACGATACACCAGGGGATCTGAATTAATTGTCCAGGGCCATTCTAGGCTGCGCACATCCGAGTTTAATAAATTGTACATTAATTACTACAATGTTGTCAAGGATCTGCCATTCACTAAATTTTGTAAGGTAATAAAACAATTTCTATTGGAGAACGCATTCTATACTGCAGATGAGTACATCCGTGTTGCGTCACGAGTGTCTCCCTAATACTAACTTGGAATTTTATTTATTTATTTACTTTTTTTTAGCTAATTCTTGTTTCAATGTTTGGTGTTTGTCTATGTCATAATTATGTTGCTCTCTATGTTATTAGAATGTGTTGGGTATTGTGTTCATTTTCATTCACAGATGTGACTTGCCATTTGTTATTCTTGTAATGTATTTAATGGCCAATAAAGTCTAAAGTCTAAAGTCTATTATTATTATTATTAGTATTATTATTACGATTATTTTAAAAGGCTACTAAAATTGAAAAAGCATATTAAATATTAAATTTGGAAAGTTTCAAAAGTGTAATTTAGATAAAAAATTTAAAAATTTATGATTAGGTATATAAACGGGGTTGCGTGTCCGATATTTAACGGTTTCTTTTTAAGCATCAACAGTGGTAGTGTTTAGGCTGAATATTTTTGAAAGAAAAAAGGGTACACCACTATGTCAATATTTTTTTTCTAAACTGCTAAAAATTGTGAGTTATATTTTTTGCTTTTTTCCTAGAACACACAAGTTACATCCCGTCTTAATACATGACAAAATTGAAAACATTTTGATAATTCTTGTATTATTTCTAAAATTAATTTCTGAATATTTTTTATTGAACCAAAGTGAATCGCCTGAAGAAGAGCTTACAACAATTAGACCGAATATAGAAAATATAGCAACAATTCTCTCCTGTTTTTCGTCTCTCCTCTTCTTTAAATTGCGAACATCTCGTGTCACAAAACCGAAATCCTTGCGGACTGATTTTTATATGATATACCACATTCGTAAAATATCAAGTTATACATTTTTTGCCGATTAATAGTTTTTCCCTTAATTGCTGATGTGATTTGATGTAAAACCATACCTAAGGGTCATTTAAGTAGTTAGTAAGTTAGTATTACAAATACATAAACGGTGCGAAATACGCAAATACCCGATAGAAGAAAAATTCACAATTTTGGCCGCTATCCGCTCCATCAGAACAAAAAAAACATTTTTTTGCGAAAAATTATTGGTAGGGCCGCGACTAGCGCAAATGCCAACGTCAAATTTCAATAAAATCGATTAGAAAGTTACTAAAATAATATTTACGAGAAACATTTTTTTTTTAAATTCGACATGCTGTATATAACGACGAATTGCGCCCATTCGATATTCCTAACAAATTGCCGAGATCCCGACGCCCGATACGTCGTATATATCGGTTTTATATCGTGGTGTATGCCGGGATATACGCGGCCCAAGAACCAGAAATGAAATATATTTATGTAAATGTCTGATATACGATTTTGCGGTAGCGCTCTTTGCCGGTATAAACACGTCCGATTCTGGCGTGGCTATTCGTAAGAAAACTTTATTACGACTTTAACGAAACCGTAAGGACGGCATGCGTTTATCGATCCGTATAATACGGACAAATCTACTTCGAATTGTCTCAAAGTGTCTGAAGAGTCATATTTTGACATTATTGAATTTTTATGACATATTTACGTTGATACAGGGTGTCGAATTGCTAAGGGAAAGCTTTTTATTATATAATTTAATTTAATTCTAAAATAATTCATATAGATATTTCATTGTCATTTCGTACACTGCTTTTAAGCAGCAAAATATACTTTTTTGCTAAAAAATATATTTTTAGAAATTTACCAGTTACGTCCGTATTCGATTTGCAAGCAGTATTTTTCCGAACGATACGTTGTTTCCAAGTAAAACAATAAAGAAGCTAAACTTTCAAATTATTCTTGAGAAGTTTTTACTAACATTGATCCATTTTAAGAATAAGTATGAGGGCTGGGGCTGTTATGGGACCATTACAAAAAAATACAGAAATCCGGAATGTCTCAAATATTGAACGTTGGATGGCGAGCCAATGGCAACGCTTTAATCGCGTCGTCCGCGACTTCCTATTGCGCAAAATGTCTCGGCCATTGCGAGAGCGCAAACACAATCGCGTACACAAAACTAATTATCTAATATTGCCCGTTTCGGTACACGGGTTCGTCGTTGTTATGATAATCCGTGTTCCGTGGTATGATTACGAATAATGGCCGCATTATTCGCGGTAGACCGGCGAGCGCCAATCGGCGGTAGTTCACAATGGACAATGGCGAACAGAAACGCGCTAATCGTTTTAGTCCTGTGCCGTGTATCGAATTACCCGTCGCGGCGACACTGTCCGCCCGCCCGTGACAACTTTTGGTCATCAAAAATTCAAATCAAAATTTCAATTTTTGAATGTATATATATATATATATATATATATATATATATATATATATATATATATATATATATATATATATATATTCTCCTTCGTATTTCTTCAATCCTGACGTGTTCTACTCTCGACACTTGGCATGCTCTTCTCAAGAAATCCATTTCTAGTGTGTCGATAACTTTCTTGTCGTTCTTCGTCATTTGAAAGCATTCTGCGCCGTACGTTAAGATGGGTTCCACAACTGCTTCATATATTCTAATTTTCATACATGTTTTAATAGCGTTGGTCCACAACAAGGAATTAAGCGCTTGAGTTGCTCTTCTTCCCTGCTGAGCTCTGTTTTGAATGTCTGTTTTTGAATTACATTCTTCCGTTATGACGCTTCCCAAGTACTTATAATTAGGACTTAGGACTTCCTGAATATATATTTTGAATAAAGTAGGGGACATTCTACAGCCTTGTTTTAATCCTTTGTTCACTGGAAAACGGTTCGATCTATGTCCTCCCATCTTGATTACACCCATCGCATCTTTATATAGGTTCCAGATGGCTCTCACATATATATTGTTTAGTCCGGTTGTCAATAATACTTGAAACATTTTCTTCAAGGGTATCGTGTCGTATGCTTTTCCAAGATCTATAAATCCTTAATGTAATTTTGTTAAAAGACAGTAGAATTTTACTTCCTAGATGTTTTCTTAAGTTATTTTGAACGAAAGCACTACGGGATATTATCTTCTGCTGGTTCCTGCCTTTTAGTTTTAAATTTTGAAATGGATAATTATGATTGGTTATTATGGGAGGTGATTTGCGCAATTCTGACGATGATCAACAATTATTAAACATTAACAGAATCCTATTTACAAATCTTCTCGATTCATCCTGTGTCGGTTGTTGATAAATCAGAAAGTCTACCATGGAAGTAGTGTACCGCGGTCAAGTGTAATCGCCCAGATTGGTTCGCATCGTTTAAATTTAAATGCTAATATTTACTTTAAGGTTCCAGACTTTCAGGATCTAGAAAAAATAAAATTTTTGGGACTTTTGCTCGAGCCAACTTTACAGTTTGAGTGTCATATTGAATACATCTATAGGAAGATCCGTGCATTAAACCTACTGGCAAAATTTGTGGACACTAGAATCTGATTGATAGAGTTGGGAAATCCGAAACGTATAGAAGTTTTATGAGTGCAACATAAAAATTGAGGTCTTAAGATTCTACAGTGTCGCAAAAACTAAAACTTTCAATAGGTCTTCGAGAGTTTTTGAATTCTCCCAACGAATATTTATCTCTTGATCATAAGTTGCGTAAATCTCGGCTTCCACCGTATATATTTTTCTACTCTCTACTTCAAAATACACAAATGCATCATTTTCATTTTTTTATTTAAGTATGTAAAATTCCAAATTTACACATGAAATGAAATATGAATTTTATTAAAAACACAAAAACGTAAAAAAGTAACTAAAGCTATAAATATAATAAAATATAAAAAAAAGTTTATAAATAAAATTATATACTTTTTTTTTGAGTTAAGGTATGAAAGTGGCGATTTTTTTAAACTACTTATTGCATATTATTATTTACTGAAACTAACGAATTTGACGTATTACTAAGTTTACAAAAGTCGTTTCGTTTCTTCTATGAACCGTACACAAAATTTATGACCCTATCCTAAATTCGGAACAACGTTTAATGCGCTAACCTGAGGAATATAAAGTGGAATTTATCTACGTTGTCGGCCACAAATTAAACATATTTTATTTTACTCCGGACAATCGCGCCGACAGAAGACGCAAGCAGAGAAGAAAGCGTATTGTGCAGACCCCAGAACACACCGGGAGATGGTTCAACTAACTCCACCGTATTTCTTTTCTACCGCAACTCTTAACGGTACCGCCATATAACTTATTAAAATTGCTGGTTTGATTAACAGCCGCTCGTGGTTTCTTTTTACCTAGTCCACGCCATTTGTAAGCAATATTTATTTTCGACGTTTTCTTTAAATAAATTAAGAGATAAACAAATTAAATTCGGGAAATTATTATTGAAGAGTTTTTTTTCTAATAAAACCAAATAAAAATCTAAATTAAATGGACGCTTTCAACTTTTCCATCAATACAGCGTGTTCCAAAATTCAATAACAATATAAAAGATTAAAAGATTTTAAGGGTATATTATTAAGTCACAGATAACTTTTTAATATAAACATGTGTACTAAGTTGTTCTGATTTTGAAAAAACTGGAAACCCTTATTTCCGGTCAGAAGGGTCTTTGCTTTGTGTAAATATAAAAAAATAATTTATTTGATTTGATTGATATTTGAAAATTAATAAAAACACGATTTCTTCCGGGTCTCTAGGAATATGCAGGGCAACAGTTTTTAATTTTTATTTTGAAGACGAACGTAGACACAAAAAACAAGAGAAACAAAAAAGTTTTATTTTTCATTTTTCAATGAATATTTTTGAATATTTTCATTTTTCAATGAATATTTTTGAATATTTTCAAAAATTTTGAAATTATTCAAAAAACCCTTAGCGTGCCAATATCTCACTAGGAAATATTAATTGGAGCACCCGATGAAATGAATAATTTTATTTTAATTGCACAAAATAATTGCCGCTTATGATGGATGACGAACTAATAAAATTCTAGCTGATCAACAGCATGGATTTGTACAGGGTAGATCTGCCGTAACAAATTTACTCACCTAACAATAATTTTTATTGAACGCCTTTGTTGGGATGGGTCAAGTGGATTGTGTCTACACTGATTTCTCGAGGACGTTTGACGGCGTGGGTCATGTGCATTTTGTCTCTAAGTTTAGAGCTATGGGGCTGGGGGCTGGGGGCTGGGCTGGTGTGGTGGATTCAGTACTTCCTGTCTGTTCGTACTCAGTTGGTTCTTATTAATAATTATGTCGCAGGTAAAATTGATATTTGTGCGGCAGTCTCACACTTAATCCATCCTTTTTAACTTGTTTATAAATGATATTGTATATTTGAAGATATTCAGTAGGGTTGGATCACGTGATTATGCTCTGCTGCTTCAGACGAACGTGGACTGTGTTTGCATGTGGTCTAAGATTAATAGTCTTGCGTGCAATGTAAAAAAAATGCTGTAGTATTAGCTTTAGTCGTTCTATGAGTATGGTTTACAACCGATATAGCATTGATGAAGTCGAATTAGCATTAAAGACTTGGGGGTTTCCTTGGATTCTAAACTAAGTTTTGTGACACATTTTGCCAAAGTGATGAACAAGTCTATGAGATCCTTGGGTTTTTTGTACGCAATAGTGGCCAACTTACTCGACATTGTTTTAAACTCCTCTATATCTGTTTGATTCGCTCTAGACTGAAGTAGGCTTCTGTGGAATGATCTCCATATTTTGCCTGTCATCGACGCCGTTCAGAAAGCATTTTTAAGATATTTGGCTTCAAAGGCACATATCAGTATCTACAATGCGTCACTACAGTGTTATAACTAAGACTTCAATATTGATACCCTTGGTATTCTTGTCCAGCTCTTTTACAAGCATACAATTTAATGCTTATTACAGAAGTTGTGATAACTCAATTTTCCGCATACCTTACCATCGCGCAAATTATGGAGTTTATTCACCCCTTGGTAGAATGCCGAAAGCGTGCCACTGTCTAAAGTTTGATTGATCCTTTTGTCCGCTTGTACCTTGAATGAATGTAAAAAAGAGTGCATACAATGCATGCAACTGTCCCGAATTACCGCGAGTTCTCTTACTTAATGACGTTTACTGATCACAGGCAAAACTATCAGAACTAAAAAACGTTAACATACCATAAATAACCACCGAAAATCCCATTGTTCCCAACCCATGACTAAAGTACCGGAAACGCTCGAATTGGCTGGCGACAGTTTTCAATAAAGCTGACCTGTTTGAAGTGACACTTTAAAGTGAGGAGTAGAAAATACTGCTAAAATTTAAAAAATATATGTAACATATTAAAAAAATAAAAAAAAATCCCCGCCAAAAAATTATAACAAATATTTTTCGTGGTAGGAACGGGGTTGGGGAACACTCCGTAGATGAGAATATTTTTTTGTCTTTGCGTGAAGACGAACGTGACACGCGGACGTCAGCTGCCCCCCTCCCGACAGGTATTTATTAACTTATCCCCCGCGTTCAGTCACAAGCTGCGACGACCTTTTCACGTTACCGCTGGCACGTTACATTAACGATAATTAAAATAAAAAAGTAACAAAAAGATAACAAATTCTCGCGCCGCAGTGGGCCCTACGGGGGGAGATTTATTCACGATATACGTCACGCTAGAGCTATAGACGGAGACAGCCCGCGTTCCAGGGTCGATTTAAAAATTACGAAAATTCAAACCAGACATAGACTGGACTAAATTTCAGCTAGAAACGGCGATAATTACCAAGCTAGAAACGGCCATAATTAACAAAGAACGATCATCCTCATCACCCCCGGCACCCATGTTTTCGTTCGGTGCTCATCTTGTGTACATGTTGTTTCCATCTTTTTCAGTTATCGTCTTTTTTTTTAGCTCATATACAGCGTCAGTCCAAAGTCGCGCACCGCTCATATATCTCAGGAATTATTAGAAATAAATCAATAAAAGTTAGTACACAGTGGTTTCTAATTAGGCATTTTTGGATTCATCTTAAAATTCTAAGTATTTTTGATGTAATATATCCGATACCCCAATTCAACCTTATTTGCAGGAATAACAAAAACGAAACTAAATATAAATATCATAATTAATGATTTTAACGAATTGGTAAAGTTAAATAAATAATTATTGCTTGAATGGCTTCGATATTGCTTAAACGAAAATCCCTCCATTGGATGATGCGAACGTTGTAGTCAATAACATCAAAAAAATATTATACCCTTTTAAGAACGTAAGTAAGGATGATTGAAAACCGCATTCGGCTTCAACACGGTTCGGCACCTCTCCATTAAACACAAAATTTGAAAGAGTACCTGAATCAATTTTTTTCAAATCGGTGGTTCGAACGAACAGCGATAGATACTGATATCCTTTTGCTAATTGGCAATGTCCTAAGCGGTGTGTAAATTCCTGTACTGTGTTTTGGAGAGCATTCGGTGTTAGAGTTCGAATTTCGGCTATTATCCACGTTTCTAAGTTAGCCCAGATGTTGGGTTTTTTATACACAAACATATTTATCAGGTTTGAATCTGGCGAACGAGGCGGCCACTCGATAGTGGCGTGTATCTTGCTTCACTTTCTGCTATAAGTGTCAGATTATATTGAGTGGTCCGTCTATGCCGATTCAAATTTTGTGTCTCGATTTCCACGTTTTTATATTATCGTCAAAGTAAATATTAAGGAGGGTTGATGAGATGAAGCAACCTTGCCTTACGCTTTTATTTATTTTTATGGGGTTATTTATTCTGTTACCGGTTTACATCACTATTTTTCTATTTGCATATATACCCTTTATAGCACTTATTAGGTTAGCAGGATATCCTTGCTGAAGCATAATTTCTTACAGCTTTGCTCTATTTAAATTATCGACTGACTCACGACGCTCTTAGAGTAATTGTTGTAGTGTGAAAACTCCATCTATTGTTTCTCGTCCTTTTCATCTCCTATTATGCGTTAATGTATATTTAGGATTGAAAACAGAAACATCGAAAAACAAAGAAACCCTGCCCTTTGGATGGCGATGAAACAAAAATAAAATCTTGTGTACAATTTAACATTTAAGATCAAATGTTCTAATTTTTCTGTTAGAGAAACTTCAACTTAGGGATTTCAAAATTGTAACTCATTCGTTTAAATGAACATAACAATATCTTTTACAGAAAAATGTAAAAATTTTTCAAATATGCGCGATACGGTCCTGCAAGCGTTCCGTCGCACGCATCGTCGGTTCACGTTCAGGTCCGTTTCCGCCGTTTTGCCGCATTTGTTGTTGCTAATCCCTCGCGTCCGGTTTCGGGGCTTATTAGGCGGAACGAGCTGCCTAAACACAAATTAAATTAACCCGCGTTTCACGTTTATTTGGGTATTCGTTGCTGTATAATAATAGCGATACACGATTAAAAGTGCTCCGGTCGATTCCCAAGTGCCAAGGGGCTGGCGGGGATTCAATGTACTACCGTTCGGAAACGGTCAGTGCATGGACGCCACCAATATTGAAAATATTGTTGGCTTGAGTCTTAGTACGCCTGTTTATGTTTAGTAGGGTTTCAAGTCCAAGTTACATTCTGAAAATCTTATTGAAGGAAATTGTAATTGCTCTGATTTTTTTTTCTTTTACAATATTAAGCTTTAAAATTAAGACCCATTTGTCCATTTCATGTCATTTTTCTATTTTGGATATATTGCTTTAAGAACGAGCAGCTACTTTAGAAGTACAAAATAAGTAAGAGCTCGTCCGCATAAGATATTTTGAATTTAGTTTGTCTTGTGTTTTGTGCTTGTGTTTAGAGAGTAAGTTAGAGAGTGGGTTAGAGAATAATCAGGAACCTTGCTTTATCTATGGTACGTTGGGCAATCAACAGTCCTCCAATAAGTTCTCCCCACCCCAGTAATTCCCCAGTTGTCATTTATTTGGGATGAGGTTTGAGTCATCCAAGAATCACATCATTTGATAATTATCTGAGCGGGACACGACAGGTGGTTGTACTAGGAAATAAAACTTGTTGATAAAAATTTCATGGTGAAGAGGTAGTACGTCCTCAGGGTTCCGTGCTAGACCTGTTTTATCTCTATACGACAATGTTCCCTGCTTTTATTAAATATTTTAACACTCTAAATCAAGATCTATATATTTCATTTTAATTTGCAGTTGCTCATTAACGTGTATATAATTCCTGCCTGAGCTCTGCCACAGGTCAGAGGGTGCAAAGAATACAAAATCGTTGTCTCAAATTTATAAATATTCATGAATATATGTCTATTGGTAGTTAGGAACATAGATTTCACTGTGTTTAATTGTAATGTAACTTCAGTTTCAGAAAACTCAAAAAAAAAATTCTCAAAGCTTTGGAAAAATTTAATAAATCCGTAATAAAAAAATTTCTTGTTTTTTTTACGCATCATTGCGGTTTTAAAATATAACATCAGAAAATCGTTTCAATATTGCTGGTATATGCCAAAATATATATATATATATATATATATATATATATATATATATATATATATATATATATATATATATATATATATATATATATATATATATATATATATATATATATATATATATATATATATATATATATTCTCACGTATTGATTCACGGATGGAAAAATATGATGACACTATATTCCGGGATATCATCCGTTCGCTCGTTGAACTCCGACTGGAATCCTGCATCCGACTGGAATCCTGCAAATCCTGCATCCGACTGGAATCCTGCAGACGTTTCGCCAAAATCTCACTTGGCATCTTCAATGCTCGCGCTCCGAAAACACTTCGAAGTGTTTTCGGAGCGCGAGCATTGAAGATGCCAAGTGAGATTTTGGCGAAACGTCTGCAGGATTCCAGTCGGATGCAGGATTTGCAGGATTCCAGTCGGATGCAGGATTCCAGTCGGATGCAGGATTCCAGTCGGAGTTCAACGAGCGAACGGATGATATCCCGGAATATAGTGTCATCATATATATATATATATATATATATATATATATATATATATATATATATATATATATATATATATGTTTAGCTTTTGGTTCTTGGGTTATAGGTCTTTGTATTAAAAGCGATTAAAATTTTTTTTGTCCATATATTGACGTTTCGGTCTTCTATGACCTTCTTCAGAAAGGGGTACAGTCTAAAATTATGTTATAGTACAGTTCTTTTTTTTTACATATACACAACGGAATTACAAAGAACCTTACCAAAAAGAGACAAACACAAATCTTAAAATTGAAGAGGTAGCATCATATGAAAGTTTATACTTTAAAAGCGTTTGGTTTTGTCATAGTGCCTAGAAATATTATTGTTTTGGTTTTTTCCAACTATGAGAATAAAAAAGTCATACCCTTGATAAAAGATAAAAGTCCAACAAAAAATGATTTGTATACGGCACTCACACACATAATACACACAAATTTAACGAAACAGTTAAAATATATATAAGAGTTTAAAATAATAATAATAATAATAATACCGATACGCGAGGTTTGCTCGCGTCGACGTTACTGTAAAAACATCGTACGATGCACGATTGTTTTGGTGCAAGGTTCAGAGGATATACAGGGTGTTTTTGTTAATTTATAATTTTTTTCTTTTATTTATTTTAAATTATTTTTATATATTATAATTTTATATTAATATATCCCTATGTTGTTACTTCCATTGTTGTTTTATTTCAGAATGTTGCAATATAACTTACTGAGATTGTTGGTGTCTGTTTTCGAATTTATAGAGTTCTTATTTTTTTGGATCTCAACCATTTCCAGAATTTCCCTTTTTTTTGTATTATTTTCGGTTTTTAGAATTTTTACTTTCGCAAAGTTGAAAGAATGCTTGGTTTCCGCGCAATGACTCTTCAGGGCAGTCGTATTTTTTTTGTCGTATTTGTGACCATTAATTCTGTTTTTAAGATACTGGCTTGTTTGACCGATGTACACACCCTCACAATCGTTGCAAGGTATCTCGTAAATGACGTGACTCTTCTTTTCGTCCGGTATCTTGTCTTTTAATTTACTGAAAATGTTTTTTACCAAATTGTATCCTTTGTGAGCAATAGTAATGTTGTGATTCATAAAAATTTTTATCAACAAATCGACGGATGCGCCATGGGAGTTTCAATTTCCAGCGCCATCGCACAAAATTTTTATGAATCACAACATTACTATTGCTCACAAAGGATACAATTTGGTAAAAAACATTTTCAGTAAATTAAAAGACAAGATACCGGACGAAAAGAAGAGTCACGTCATTTACGAGATACCTTGCAACGATTGTGAGGGTGTGTACATCGGTCAAACAAGCCAGTATCTTAAAAACAGAATTAATGGTCACAAATACGACAAAAAAAATACGACTGCCCTGAAGAGTCATTGCGCGGAAACCAAGCATTCTTTCAACTTTGCGAAAGTAAAAATTCTAAAAACCGAAAATAATACAAAAAAAAGGGAAATTCTGGAAATGGTTGAGATCCAAAAAAATAAGAACTCTATAAATTCGAAAACAGACACCAACAATCTCAGTAAGTTATATTGCAACATTCTGAAATAAAACAACAATGGAAGTAACAACATAGGGATATATTAATATAAAATTATAATATATAAAAATAATTTAAAATAAATAAAAGAAAAAAATTATAAATTAACAAAAACACCCTGTATATCCTCTGAACCTTGCACCAAAACAATCGTGCATCGTACGATGTTTTTACAGTAACGTCGACGCGAGCAAACCTCGCGTATCGGTATTATTATTATTATTATTATTTTAAACTCTTATATATATTTTAACTGTTTCGTTAAATTTGTGTGTATTATGTGTGTGAGTGCCGTATACAAATCATTTTTTGTTGGACTTTTATCTTTTATCAAGGGTATGACTTTTTTATTCTCATAGTTGGAAAAAACCAAAACAATAATATTTCTAGGCACTATGACAAAACCAAACGCTTTTAAAGTATAAACTTTCATATGATGCTACCTCTTCAATTTTAAGATTTGTGTTTGTCTCTTTTTGGTAAGGTTCTTTGTAATTCCGTTGTGTATATGTAAAAAAAAAGAACTGTACTATAACATAATTTTAGACTGTACCCCTTTCTGAAGAAGGTCATAGAAGACCGAAACGTCAATATATGGACAAAAAAAATTTTAATCGCTTTTAATACAAAGACCTATAACCCAAGAACCAAAAGCTAAACATAAATATAGAGAAGGTCTAAGAAAAAACAAAATATAAACAATATATATATATATATATATATATATATATATATATATATATATATATATATATATATATATATATATATATATATATATATATATATATATATATATATATATATATATATATATATATATATATATATATATATATATATATTTTTTCTTTTTTTTCACGTATTGATTCACGGATGGAAAAATGTGATGACACTATATTTCGGGATATCATCCGTTCGCTTGTTGAACTCCGACTGGAATCCTGCAGACGTTTCACCAAAATCTCACTTGGCATCTTCAATGCTCGCGCTCCGAAAACACTTCGAACAGTATATATATATATATATATATATATATATATATATATATATATATATATATATATATATATATATATATATATATATATATATATATATATATATATATATATATATATATATATATATATATATATATATATATATATATATATATATATATATATATATATATATATATCCAGTGTTCGCTTGGCATCTTCAATGCTCGCGCTCCGAAAACACTTCGAACAGTATATATATATATATATATATATATATATATATATATATATATATATATATATATATATATATATATATATATATATATATATATATAT
This sequence comes from Cylas formicarius, assembly GCF_029955315.1. NCBI lineage: Eukaryota > Metazoa > Arthropoda > Insecta > Coleoptera > Brentidae > Cylas > Cylas formicarius. The sequence goes on along the minus strand of NW_026844319.1, from coordinate 17,123,406 downwards.
ATGATGACACTATATTCCGGGATATCATCCGTTCGCTCGTTGAACTCCGACTGGAATCCTGCATCCGACTGGAATCCTGCAAATCTTGCATCCGACTGGAATCCTGCAGACGTTTCGCCAAAATCTCACTTGGCATCTTCAATGCTCGCGCTCCGAAAACACTGTGTTCGAAGTGTTTTCGGAGCGCGAGCATTGAAGATGCCAAGTGAGATTTTGGCGAAACGTCTGCAGGATTCCAGTCGGATGCAAGATTTGCAGGATTCCAGTCGGATGCAGGATTCCAGTCGGAGTTCAACGAGCGAACGGATGATATCCCGGAATATAGTGTCATCACATTTTTCCATCCGTGAATCAATACGTGAGAATATATATATATATATATATATATATATATATATATATATATATATATATATATATATATATATATATCCAGTGTTCGAAGTGTTTTCGGAGCGCGAGCATTGAAGATGCCAAGTGAGATTTTGGCGAAACGTCTGCAGGATTCCAGTCGGAGTTCAACAAGTGAACGGATGATATCCCGGAATCACATTTTTCCATCCGTGAATCAACACGTGAAAAAAAAAATATGTATATATATATACAAATATATAACAAAAATGCCAACGTTTTTTCAATGTTTGTGGATAAATGCTTCACATTTTATCTAACCTGTGTTTGTAACTATTAGATTTTTACTT